>NC_133622.1:108162352-108507352 GCF_048593235.1 Sminthopsis crassicaudata
GTTGATTTCCAGCATCGATTAGAGTTTTGAAATCTTTTAGAATTGTCCTTTACATTGTTATGGTTATCAAATACATCCTTTTCTTGGTTCTTCACATTTCAATCTGTATCTGTTTATAAAAGTAGTCATGGACTTTTTTGAATTCTTCATATTAATTTCTTATAAAACAAATGACATTCTACAACATTCTTGTACCACAATTTATTAAATCATCACATGATGTAGTGGGTATTCAACTTTTCCCCCTATAGTTCTTTGCTATAACATAAAATACTACTATATATGTATGTGATTCATTTCCTTCTGTCTTTGACCTAAAATAGTATGCTTAAAGAATAATGGCATCTTTTTTGTCCCACTGCCTCTAGTTATTGGATTTTATATTTGCTCCTATGTATATGGTTCTCCCCAATAGGACACTTCCAATTCATTGAAAAGAGAAGAGGTTCATCTTTTGTCTTTGCAGCTCTAACATGCAGCACTATATTTGGCACATAGTAGGTGCTTAATAAATAAATGCTTTTTAACCAACTTCTGGGGTTCCAAGTTAAATAGAAATCTCCACTAGGACCTAATGCTTTAGCAATATTCTTGCATAATCTACAATTCCTTCCATTTCTAAGCAGCTTTTAAGAATAAAATAAACATAAAAAATAAGTTCACCTGTATCAGCATCCTTTTTTATAGGAGCAGGATCTAGCCCAAGACTAACTCTATGATTACAATTGCAAGGGACCTTCTAATTCAAGAAGTCTTTTTTTTATTAATTTTATAATTATAATTTTTGATAGTATATATGTATGAGTAGTTTTTTTTTTTTTACAACATTATCCCTTGTATTTTTTTTTCCAAATTTTCCCCTCCCTCCTTATACTCCCTCCCCTAGATGACAGGCAATCCCATTAAATGTGTTACAGTATAATCTAGATACTATATATGTGTGTAAATCCAATTTTCTTGTTGTACGTTAAGAATTGGATTCCTAAAGTATAAGTAACCTAGGTAGAAAGAACGTAGTGCAAACAGTTTACATTCACTTCCCAGTGTTCCTTCTCTGGGTGTAGCTGTTTCTGTACATCATTGATCAACTGGAAGTGAGTTGGATCTTCTTTATGTTGAAGATATCCTCTTCCATCAGAATACATCCTCATACAGTATCATTGTTGAAGTGTATAATGATCCCCTAGTTCTGCTCGTTTCACTCAGCATCAGTTCATGCAAGTCTCTTCAAGCCTCTCTGTATTCATCCTGCTGGTCATTTCTTACAGAGCAATAATATTCTATAACCTTCATATACCATAATTTACCCAACCATTCTCCAATCGATGGACATCCATTCATTTTCCAGTTTCTAGCCACTACAAAAGAGCTGCCACAAATATTTTGGTACATACAGGTCCCTTTCCCTTCTTTAATATTTCCTTGGGATATAAGCCTAATAGCAGCAATGCTGGATCAAAGGGTATGGACAGTTTGATAACTTTTTGGGCATAGTTCCAAATTGCTCTCCAGAATGGCCGAATTCTTTCACAACTCCACCAACAATGCATCAGTGTCCCAGTTTTCCCACAGCCCCTCCAACATTCATCATTATTTGTTCCTGTCATCTTAGCCAATCTGACAAGTGTGTAGTGGTATCTCAGAGTTGTCTTAATTTGCATTTCTCTGATCAGTAGTTATTTGTAACACTCTTTCATATGAGTGGATATAGTTTCAATTTCATCATCTGAAAATTGTCTGTTCATATCCTTTGACCATTTATCAATTGGAGAATGGCTTGATTTATTATAGTCAGTTCTCTATATATTTTTGAGATGAGGCCTTTATCAGAACCTTTAATTGTAAAAATGTTTTCCTAATTTGTTACTTCCCTTCTAATCTTGTTTGCATTAGTTTTGTTTGTACAAAAGCTTTTTAATTTGATGTAATCAAAATCTTCTATTTTGTGATCAATAATGATCTCTAGATCTGTTTTGGTCATAAATTCCTCCTCCATAGATCCTCTGTTCCTCTAATCTATTTATGATCTTATTCTTTATGCCTAAATCATGGACCCATTTTGATCTTATCTTGGTATATGGTGTTAAATATGGGTGTATATCTAATTTCTGCCATACTAATTTCCAGTTTTCCTAACAGTTTTTTTTTTTTTTCAAATAATGAATTCTTATCTCAAATGTTGGTATCTTTGGGTTTGAAGAAGTCTTTAGAAGAGAAGTGAACCCACAGTATTCTTCTTTGGTGTCTATAATATAACAGATAATGCTTTTAAAAAATAATAAGACTCTAGAACCGGTGGGTTTCTCTAATACTACTAGGAAAAATATCACTTTTAATTCTGACATGTGTCATGGTTTCAACCCTAGTTTCTGTGACTTCCCAGAGAACCATAGGTATGCTTGAGAAGGGCACAAAGGATTAATTACTTGCATAAATTTACCACACAGAAGTTGCCCTTCCCAGAAATATATTTCTAGCTCTAGTTTCCTCATTGGCAGGGAGCAGACCTAGAGTTTTTCAAGTGAATGCCATTTTTCCTGTCTTTCAAATGCTCTCATAAGTCAATATAAATGTATTGCTCTGCGCTACAAGAAGCTAAGCAAGACAACGAATCTCACTCAAACATTTCAGAACCAAATCTCTGGAATAGTAAATATGATTAAGAGTTACAGGCTGTTTCCAGGCCTTTTTTCTTTCCCTGAGAAAGAGGTGACTTTCAGTAAAGTAAATGGGAAAATGCTAGGGAGTCAATGCTCACATTTAAGAGGGGAGGACAGAAGCAAGGGGAAAGTTAAGTGGTCAGAACAAATTCAGTGGGGGAGAAAAACTACCTTAAGATAGATTCAGTTTAATACTATTAATAACTGACAGAATAGCAGTGCAATGTTCTGAATATATGGAAAGGGCTATCATAAAAGTCAAAGAAAACAGTGACTGCTTTGTTTATCTTCCACTGAAAAAAATCAGAATTAAAAGAAACAAAAATCATGAAATATGAGGGAATAATTAAGTTTTCATAACTATTATGACATTTAGTAAGTCACATGATGCCTCTGGGTCTCATTTTCTTTCACTATGAAAGCTCTGGATCCAATGATCTATTGTGATCATTCTGTGATGTTAAGAAATTCAATAGTGGCTGATTATATACGAGTAACACAAGAAAACAGGGGTTTGGAAGCTGATTTGCTTTTGTAGTTGCCTGCCTTGCTTACAAATGACAGAGGAAGTCTCCATGAAAGGCCAGAAACTTATTTCAGGAATTGTTTTAAATTCTGTTGTAGTAGGAACACTCATGGTTACAAAGTACTTAGGGATAGAGGCTGGACTTCTGATTTCTTTGGTCTGGGGAAACTGGCTTTACCAATTAATCCATCAGCAAGCTTTCATTAAAGTGCAGTTCAGCACTTTCTCAGACATGGTCCTGGAGAGTTTCTTGCTTAAATGATTTGCCAAGGGTCACCCAACCAGTTAAGTGTTAGAAGTAGGACTTGATCCTAAGACTTCCTAACTTTGTGGTCAGTTTTCTATCTATTATGCTATAATTTATTTCTGTATGTTTGTGTGTGTATATGTGTGTATGATACTTTATTTTTTGCTATCATTTGTAGTTTGTTCTGTCCTCACAGATTTAATTTTCTTACATATAAAGTATTTGATTACATGATTTCTAACCTCCCTTCCACTTCTCCATTCAAAGATCTATCATATAGCTTAGACATTTTCTTTTATTGAGATTTTTATGCTTGAAATTATGAAAAAGACAAAGACTATTCTAAATAAAAGAATAGGAATAATTATGTACCATTCTTCTCTTCATCTCTCTCCCTTCATATGATATTGACTTTAGAGGTTAAAGGGTAATTCTTTCTCAAACTCTCAGATTTATTTGTGAGCCTTTTTAGACATAGTGTAGTATAGTTATTCTAATGTGTCAATATGGAACTGGGGGAGGGGAGGTGGGGCACAACAAGCTGAGGAAGGGATCCAGGCAGATCCAAGCTGAAGCAGATAATGCCCAAATTTCCCCAGATGACCCAGAATTTCCTAAAACTATTAAGAGTTTAGCTGAGGGTTCACTGAGAATTTAGATTGCTCAAAATAAAAAATCCTTGGCAAAAATGGGCTACAAGGAAAGAATTAGTTAATGATCAACCACTTATATTTCATGAGTTTCCTGTCTCATACAACTGAGACATTCTGAGGAGTTAGAATCATTCTCTTTGGTTTTAGAAGGCAGAATCAGGTGTAAGAGGAAAGAAATGGCAAAAGCACAGATTTAAGACTAATAAAAGGAAAATAATAAACAATTTTTCAACAATTATTAGCATCCAAAATTGGAAAGAACTTCTTCCTATAGAGATCATTATTCAGAGACTGGATGATTACTTGCTGAATATTACATGTCATATATATATTACATTTTACATTTTTGCATGTGAGTTGGGTGAGCTAGATGACTGTTAGGTCCTTTCTACTTCCTAGGTTCTATGGTTTTCTGATATAAACTCTAAGATGTGAATTCTAAGTATGAGGAATTGATGATCTAAGTAGCATCATAAAAACAATTTTTCAAAAACCCAAATTCATATCCATGTGTTATTGCTAGGTGTAGAAGTAAAGTTTTAAATGGGATAGAATAATAAGATGAAGCTAAATTATTTCATGATATAAGTCAAGTTGAACCTTGAAGGATAAGAAGGTGCAGTAGTTTAATGGACTGAAAAATGGAGGAAAAAAGATATGATAGTAGGAAAGAAAAAAGGGAATCTATGTGGGGATTATTGAATAAATTGAAATGATTGAGAATCAATGTGTCCTTAAAAGTCAGAGAGAAAGAAATTGGACACAACGAAGTAAGTAAAAAAGCTGATACAGAGGATTATTATGAGATGATAGAGGGAGCAGTAGACTTCCAGTTAGAATAATTTGGTCCTGTTTCTTCTACTTAGCAGCTATGTGATATTGAGAAAGTCATCGAATATATACTGAGAGGCAGAGTTTTTATTTGTCCTGAGATTGGGCTAAATGACCTCTTAAGTTATTCCTATGATTCTTTCTTGACAGCGTCATTTTAGGGATGACTCTATCAGTGAATCTAGACTATATTGAAAAAGAAAAAAGGATGGACGTAAGACCACAAATTGTAGTTGTGACTATTATCAGCCATAAGACAATTAAGGCTTGGATGAGACTGATAGGAAGAAATGACAAGGTAGCTCAAAAAGCAACATGATTAATGGATGGGCATTGGACCTCCAATCAGGAAGGCCTATTTCCAAAATCTGCCTCAGATATTAGGCAACCTACTATATGTCTCAATTTTTTCATCAAATGAAGGAGTTGGACTATACAAATTTTTAGATCCCTTCTATCTAAGAACGGCAGCTAATGGCTCAGTGGTTAGAGCAGTGGGCCTAGATTCAGGAAGAACTAGTATTAAATGTGTCCTCAGACACTCACTAGCTGTGTGACTCTGGACAAGTCATTTAACCTCTGTTTGCCAATCCATTGGATAAGGTAATGGCAAACTACTCCAGTATATTTATTATGAAATCCCCATATATGATCACAAAGAGTTGGACATGGCTGAACAACACCTCTCAGATTATGATGCTATAGACCCCTGATGTGAATGGATTATTTATTTCACTGGACATCAATTAAAGGGCTCGTCCTGCACAACTCTGTATTATGCCACCAAGAGACAAAAACAGTAAGACAGGATCCTTAGCTATGAAGAATAGCTATGAACTATTATAATCTGAGAGGATATTTTATGGAAGGGTGTGTGTGTGTGTGTGTGTGTTTGTGTGTTGAAAGAGAGAGAGAGAGAGAGAGAGAGAGAGAGAGAGAGAGAGAGAGAGACAGAGACAGAGAGACAGAGAGACAGAGAGAAAGAGAGAGAGAGAGATCAATGTGTGTAAGAGGACATTATGATAGAGGAGGAATAGAATCTAGTCCTAATATTAACACTTGATATGTATATTCTAGTACAATTCCCTTCTACATTAAACACATACACACATCCCAGATCATTGAGAGTAAGTTGCCATCTTCAACAAAGTGTGCTTCAACACATCTAAAAATGTAATGCTTAGCCACAATTACAATCTTTCCATGGAAGTTCCCAAAATATTATCTCAAATAGAGAGCACTGAAATAAAATGAAAAGCTAGAAATAAAACTGTCAAAAATTACCCAGGCAAATTCCAAACTGGTTACATGTCACCACCCCAACTTTTTTGTGTTTAGAGAAAGGAAGGTTGGAAAACTTCATAAATTAAGATGTGATTTGGGAAAGGAAATTGGAGGACTCTAAATTAGGAACATGCCTCGTCACCTGCTACACATTTAGAAAGTAGGAGAATTTTTTTTTTTTTAACTCTGTGCACATTTGTGCAGATGTGAGACACTAAGATCTGGCGAGAGACGCTGATTTATGATAGCATTAAGTAAATGGTTAAAAAATGAAAGCATCTCAGGATGATTCAGTATGCAATAAGGGAATTTCCAATGATTTGGTAACAAATGTAGCAGCCAGCTTCATCTATTTTGCCAGTGAAGATTCCCCAAGAGCATGAGAAATGACAACTGCATCACCAGAACTGTTAATAATCTTGTGTTAGTTGTTTCTACCATATGTATCAAGAACAGAGCAGGAGGGAAATTCCACATCAGATTTTCTGGTTTAATGAGAACAGGGCCTCTAAGTTGTAGCATCGTAGTAACCAAAATTTAATATCTTGTATTCCTAAACCAGCGTCTGTGACTTTGGTATTGTTTTAAAACATATTTTGATAATTTTATTTCCATATAAATGATCACTTTTGACATCCAATGTAGTTTATTTAATTTTTTCAATATATTCATTTTATTTTAAGATATTATTCTGAGGATTCCATTGACTTCATCAGACTACTTAACAGGAATCTTTGACTCATGCTAAAAAAAACAAGTTAAGAACTCCCTTAGATCTGGAAGATGTAAAGAATATATCAGAACAGAATAAAGAAAAGAAACATGGAGAAAAGGTATGAATACCTCTTGATAGGGAGCCTACTTACAAATTAGAGATATGACTAAGGAGGGATTTCAGGGACTATCTCATAATGATGCTGATAGAACAATAGTCACAATAAATGCAAGACTTTGAGGTACATAAAGTGGTGTAAGTATGATTCAGCTCATTTGATCAAGTTCAAAGGTTTACCTTGATTCAACAAAGACCTATAAACTCAGGCCCAACTTCTGAAGTCATATTTTTATTTTTGGTTGTGTTCTCAAATTATGAACTCTTAGCACTGCAAAGAACCTCAAAGGTCATCTGGTGACTACTCCTTGCCAACTCCACCTTGAAATCTCCAATGATGAAAAACTAGCTATCTTCTGGGTCAATCCTTTCTACTTTTGATTAATTCCCAATGTCAGGAATTTTTTTCTTTTTGTTTATAGTCAAAATCTGATTCCATAACTTTTTTCCTCCTTTACAAACATAATTTGTATGTTTCTGACAGTGGATAGAATGCTTCACTTGCAGTCAGGAAAACCTAGGTTCAAATCCAGCCCCAGACACCTAATTACTGTGATACTAGGCACATTATTTAATCTCTCTCTATCTCAGTTTCCTTATCTGTAAAAAGGGGGAAATAATAGCACTCTCTCTGGGTTGTTTTAGGACAAGATAAGGTAATATATGTAAAGTGTTCTTCAAATATTAAAGTGAATTTTATTCCTGATTCTTTAAAACTTTCATTTTTGTTAACAATTTTGGGAATCAATGCCTGATGGAAAACATTGTAAATAAAAGGAAGGCTAATCCAGGAAAAGGACTGATTGCAAACTTTGGCTGGCTGATAGCGTCTTAGGCCCTGGGGATAAGAAGAAAAAATATTGGAGCTTATATTCTATAGGGTGAAAAAAGTACGCATAAATAAAATGTGTACGTACCAAATAACTCTGCAAAGTCCTAGTCTAGATTATTCAATACCTGTTGTGGTTTAATATTTATTAAGCAACCACAGTACTTACTGAGGAGAATACTATTGGAATCATATTGATGAAATAAATCTGACCACTAAAATTTTATTATATAATATTTCCATTTTTTTATAATAGTGCTATATTTTTTGTTACACAACGAAAACACCAGTAAGAATAAAAAAGTAGTTATTACAGAAGAGAAAAAAGAGCATCACATTTAGAAAGAAAAATTTCCAACTCTGTAAGTCTATCCAGACATACAGCTCAGAGTAAAAAAAGAAAAGAAAAAAAAAAAAACAACATTGCATCATATTCTATATCTCTAGAGGAAATGGAATGTACTTAAAATTTGACATTTCTTACTTTGGGAATGACCTTGTGGTTAGAAGTCAAGTTTTAGGAAATATTTACTATGCTTTGTTCAGCAACAGGTGCTTGTTTGTTTTGTTTTGTTTTGTTTTTGTTTATATGATATGTGATCTTTTTATGGTACCATAATCCAGATGTCCTTGGTGATATTCATAGAAATCTAGACAAATTCTGGAGTTGTTAAGACACTTCAGGGACAGTTTTGCAAATTATTTCATTTAAAAATAAGCCACCCAAGTCCGGCTATATTTCAAAGGGAAAGTTCATTGATAGTACATCTCAAGTGTACTGAAAAAATAAAACAAAATGAAATCCAACTACAATGTTTCCTATGCAGCAAGACTAGAGTTACTGATATTGGGTATTTTTAATCTGGAGAAGCTAACACAACAAAAATATAGTTGTATTGCCTATAGCAAAATGCAATGTGATTTTTTTGAATCAATCACAATATTTAAAATATTCTGTTTCTCATTGTTTTATTATTTATTAGTATTATAAAACTGAGTTATTCAATAAATCTTTAGATGACAAAAATTTTAGAATTAAGAGGGTTTTTCTTTTTCTTTCTTTTTTTTTTTTTGAGAGGGTGATAGAGACTAGATTTTTTATTTCTTTGATACAGTGAACTCCTGAAAAGGAAAAATGTTAGAGGAAAATAGACATATGATACATTTGTAATTTATAGTCTTAGAGCATTGCTTGGGGGTACTGGGAGCTTGAGTACCTTGAACAAGGTCACACAATCAGTATATATCTGAGATGGGATGAAACAAGGTCTGGATTGAAGGCTTTCTGTCCCCTAAGGGCTATCCATTAAGCCATACTATCTCTCTGTAGAATTCTAAAATTATAAAATCCAGAGATGAAAGTTACCTTAGCAGACAAATAGTCCAACTTCTACCTGGGGCCCTGGGACTCTAGAGACCTGAGGGCCTCCTTAGTCTTTCTTTAGATCTCTATCCCTCAGCACAATGCCTGCTCTAGTGAAAACTTGATAAATTTCTTGCTGGTAGATTACACAAGAGGTAATTTGCTCTTTTACATCTCAGACAAGTAGTCATTCAAGCTCTACTTGAAGACTTCCAGGTAGGCAAAACTCACTACCTTCACAGGTAACCCACTCAATTTTTGAATAGCTTTAATTAAACTTAATACAGAGGCAGCTAAGCTAAGTGGCTCACTGGGTCTATAATCAGGAAGGCCTGGGTTCAAATTCAATCTCATATATGTGACCCAGAAAAAAAACACTTAATCTCTATTGTAAATCCCCATAGTAAAATGGGGATAATAACAGCACCTACCTCCCAGGGTTGTTGTGAAGATCAAATGAAATAACTGAAAAGTATTTCATGTACTTGGAATAATGTAAATTCTATATAAACTTCAATTATTATTATTATTAATTCTTATGAAGAATTGCATCATATGGAACAGAAATTTACCCTTCTTCAATTTTCATCATTGCTTTGGTTCTGCTCTCTGAGGCAAGGAATTTAAAAAAAAAAAAAGAAAGAAAAGTCAAATTCTTCATTTATAAGATATTATTCAGGGGTTTTAGTTGTGTCTGACTCTTTGTAAACCTTATTTGGGGTTTTCTTGGCAAAGATACTGGAATCATTTGTCATTTCCTTCTCCAGCTCATTTTACAGATGAGGAAACTGAGGTCAATAGGCTAAGTGACTTGCCCAGAGTAATATAGTTAAGTGTTTCAGGCCAGATTTGGGCTCAGAAAGATAAGTCTCTGCCTCCAGGCCCAATGCTGGGCCAGCTAGATACTCCTTTAAGGTAGAGGATCTAAAAACTAGAAGAAAGCTACTATATCCTCCCAACATCCCTCTTTTACAACTCTCATAGAGTTTGGTTTTGAGTTTCCTGACCACCCTGGCAACATTTTCTTGGACATGTGATAATTAGGCAATGCCCTTCCTAAAATGAAGCTCTCCAAACTAAGTGCACTACTGCAGTATGTTCCAGAAAGCACAGGGATGTGGAAAGAGTCTTAAACTTGAAATCAGGAGACAGGTTTTAATTCCAGCTTTGCTTACAACCACTTACTAATGTTGGGGCTTTTATTTGGTCTCTGCCTCAGTTTCTTTCTTTCTACTATGAAAATAGTAGATTAGATCACTTCTAAATCCCCTACAAATCAGTTTTATAAGCTCCAAAGTAGAATGAGAATGGAAGGGAAAGTAGAAATAACCAAATCCAATTCTCTCATTTTATGGAGGAAGAAACAAAATTTGGAGAAGTGAAATGACTTGTCCAAGATCACACAGTCTTTCAGTAAAATGACCAAGCTCATATTTGTATACTTAGGTCTTCTGATTTCAAATTCATGTCCACATATTTTGAAGAACAAAATTATTATTATTTAGAGAAAACAGAAGCAAAATAAAGCATTGGGAACTTTTACTTTCTACTGTTTGAATCTATCATAAGTTCCACCCATAACAATGGTTCTTTTTTTGGTTTTCTTGACCTCAATATTGCTTTAAAATTATTCTCCTTTATTTAAGAGCTTCTGTGTTAACTTTTAAAAATTCATTTTAAACCTCAGTCATTTCCTAGCTTTCTGACATTATTCTTCCAGTACAATGCCATTTATTCCTATTTATCTGTCCTTGATTTAATCTTTTTTCATATTTATGTACCTCAGTCAATCTTAAAAAATCTAAGATTGGTTCTGGTTTGATGGATTCCTTGTGCAACCAAAACTCCCTTTTCATCCATGTCACTTGTGTTGGTGATGTCATTTTTTGAGTACACTCTCTAATACTTGAGTTGACTTGTTTACTAGAATTATAGAACATGGGATGAACATTGAATTTCAGAGTAATGCAAATCAAGGTCTTGTTTCCTGGGCTTACCTGTCATAATTTGCCAGTCACTTTGATTCCCAAAGCCTTATATTTTTCTTCTGTAAATTGGTATTGGTTGAAATAACTTCTAAGGATTTTCTTAGAACTCCATGTTCTATGATCTTATCAGTCATTTCTATGGAATTTTTAAAGACTATTCTCAACAACAGAAATTGTTGTTTCTCCTTGATCATAAGCATTAAGATTTCCTCCAAAGATCCTTGTCATTTCTAAATCAGCAACTACTTAGATCAAAACTATGATATAATTTTTTTCTTTTTTTTGAAAGGCTGATTTAGAATAGGAAGAGGTAAATTTTATTGAAAGGAATTTTCTAATTTTGGACATATTATGCAGTGATTATGTAAGTAGGGAGATTTTTCAAACTGAGATCATCATTCAGGTGTAAAATTACATTTGGTTAGTCATATTTTCAAGGTTATCATAACATAGATCCCATCTTGGAAGTCTGTCACTGGAATAAAAAAATAAAGAAGAAAAATGCAAAGAGTAAGATGCTTTCATTAAAAGAAATCTTTAGATCTCTTATTAAAGATTTTTGTCTTCCTTAGAGAGACAGTAAATATTACAAGCCAACTTTGATTGACTAGAAAAAAAGACAGTAAAACTGGAAGGTATCCTAAGTGGATATTTTGTTAATTAACAGCACACACTAGAACTGACATTGATCTATGTTGGCAGGTAAAATAGTGCTGTGTAAATAAAAACATCCCTTCTATAGAGCTTTACAGGCAATGAATCCCTGGGCATTCAACTATGCATTCTAGTTAATGCCTAAAACTAACCCTGAAAATACAAATTAAATTGTAAAAGATGGAGAGTATGTTAGAAAATAGCTTTGGAAATAGAATTTAAAAAAAGATATCTGAGACCAAAAGAAGAGAGAGAAGATTGAGATTTATATGAGATCTTGCAACCAAATTTTGGATCTGGTGATGGAGGACCTGACATTAACTCTTTATTTTCCTTGGGCCATTTCTTTATATTTGTCCTCTTTGGTAATGCTTCATCATTTAATAAATGTAGTAGATAATCTCTAGAGTTTCTTCCATTTTTAAGTCCTAGTGTTACTTGTATAACCAGGGAGATGTCACCAAGAAGTTCATTACCCCCTTGGACCTGGGTCTGTCCTGAAAAGTCTGTTCCTCAATCTCTGCCCATCCCTTCACATGGATTTTTCTAAGAAAGACATGGAGTAGCTTTTATTTCCTCTGCCACAGAGGCTATGCAAGAGAAGAACTAAAAAATGTGAATGAACAAATATGACATATGAGATACTCTGGTAGTACAACAGAGTCATTGGAGTATCATGTACTTTGGATTTGTCCTGTGTGAACAACTCACAGCAATTATCATGGGATATTGGCAAGGTCAAAATAACCTGGTCAGCCAGCATGACTTTAGTCTCTTAAGTGCAATATGATCCTGCATTAAGAGGTCTACAGGAACTCATCAAATTAGGAGGGTTCTTTTGGTGAACTCCTCTCTGCTCTGATCTTCTTCTCTGATCCTACTCATCTAGAGACAATGAGGTGGGCCAAAGAACCTATAGACCTGAGTTCAAGAAGACCCGACTTCAGCAAGTCACTTAACCTATGCTTGCCTAAGTTCTCTCAATTGTAATATGGGGATAATAATAATGCCTATATTTGGGGGGTTGTTGGGAGGACCAAATGAAATAATATTAGCAAAGTGTTTAGCCGAGTATTAGATACATAGTAGGGTTTTGTTATCATTCAGAATCTCCACAACCCTATTTGGGATTTTCTTGGCAAAGATAGGGAAGTAATTTGCCATTTCTTTCTCCTATTCATTATGCAGATGAGAGCAGATCAGGGTACTTGTCCAGAATAACAAAGCTAGTAAATATGTGAGGTTGGACTTGAACTCCAGTCTTCCTGACTCCAGGCCTGGTATTGTATTCACAGTTTATTGCCTTCCTATCTCCTTTGACTAAACTTAGAAGGAAAAAAAGGCAAATTATGTTAACTCCAGCTTCTAGATTTAAATCTAAATATTTTCATTGTTGTCTGCATAAAACTCTAGGAAAATAGCTAAAAATCTCAGAAAACATCTCTTCTAGGTTCTGTGATCTGATGCAAATGTTTTCCCATCAATCACAAAGAAGTACAATTTGAAAACAGCTAATTCATTTATCAAGTCCCATACTTGATAACTCCAACAACACAGAGAACATTTTAAATAATTCACTCATGTTTTTTCCACAACATTTTCAGTTTCCTAGAACCTACTTGATATAACCATTTATTCAAAACCAGTACTCATGAGCCCCCATTTTCCACTAAATTTTTCTTTATCTTCAATTCAGAAATAATCCATATCTTGATAATGTTAGGCATATAAAAAATATAGAGGCTCCGTTGGCGTGAAGGTTGCGAATTAGTCAGCCGTAGTTGACGTCCAAAGAGCGACCAAAGAGAAGGTGGTCAGGGTGTCAGAAGTATAGTGCATAGCTAAGAACAGCCCTGTTAAGATTTGGATTATTAGGCAGATACCAAGTAAAGATCCAAAGTTTCATCAGGCAGAGATGTTAGAGGGTGCAGGAAGGCCAATGAATGAGTGGCTAATAATTTTTATTAGTGGATGAGTTTTGCGTAGATTGGTCAATAGGTTTTTGTAGTTGAATTACAACAATGGTTTTTCATGCCACAGGTTATGGCATTGATTTAATTTATATGCTAGATAAACGAAAAGAAAAGAAAATTGTATTCTCACCACCCAGTTACTCATTCTATCCTCTTCCATAATAATAATAACTAGCCTTTATATAGTGCTTTAATATTTTCCACATATTATTTCATTTTTATCCTTACAAAATGTCTATAAGGTATATGTTATTATCACCTTATTTTATAGATAAGAAAAGTGAAGCAGACAGAGTTTAAGTGACTTCTCCAGAGTAGCTGGGAAAAGCACAAAGCTGGTTTAAGCTCAGACCTTCTGTCTCCAGCTCCACCATTTTATACGTTAAAACTTAGTTGTTTCTTCATCCCATAGATCTAGGAGAATGCAAGTCTTTTCATTTCAGTTTCTTAAATTGCCTCATGGGATGATGTTGCAAGCTGGGAACTTGGACATGGAAAAATTGGGATATTGTTGATGGAACTGTGAATCCAACTATTTCAGGAAGCAATTTAGTACCCTTCCCAAAGGCCATATATGCATATACGTGTATTCACATGTAATGTACACATATATACACAAACACACATAAAATATATAATATACAAAGATTCACATATGTTCGTGATATAAACACACAGACTTATACTCATATATACATATATACACACATATAATATACACATACATATATAAATACATTATTTTATTCCTCCTCATTACATGTTAAAACTTTCAAGCATTTTTTAAAGTTTTGTTTAAATTTTTTTCTTAAAGTTTTCAGTTTCAAATTCTATCTTTCCCTCTTTCCCCTCTCTGTTCCTGGAGATGGTAAACAATCTTATATGGGTTATACATTTGCAATTATGTAAAATGTTTTCATATTATTCATTTTATACAAGAATACTCACATTTTTTAAAAAATAAAAAAGAAAGTGAAAATGGCATGTTTCAGTCCATTCAGACAGCATCATTTCTTTCTCTGGGGATGAATTAGTATGCTTCATTATGAGTCCTTTGGGATTAACTTGGATCATTGCATTGATGAAAATAACTAAATCATTCATAAATTCTTTCTCATAAAATATTGTTGTTATTTTGTATAATGTTCTCCTGATTCAGCTTACTTTACTTTGCATTAATTCATATACATCTTTCCAAGTTTTTCTGAAATCATCTTGCTTGTCATTTCTTATAGCACATTTGTATACCCTTTGATATAGCAATACCACTACTAGATCTGTATACCAAAGAGTTAAAAGGCTACATATATATGGTAGCTATATTTATGGTGGCAAAGAATTGAAAATTGAATGGAATACTATTGTGCTACAAGAAATGACAATTAAAATGCTTTCAAGAAAAATCTGGGAAGATGTATATGAACTGATGCATAGTAATAGCACTATTGTATAGTGTTCAACTGTGAATAGTTGAAATATTTCTGATCATTGTAATCAATGATGTAAGACAATTCTGAAGAACTTATGATAAAAAATGCTATCCATTTCTAGAGAAACAACTGATAGGGTCTGAATACAGATCAAAACATTTTCTATCTCTGTCTCTTTCTCTATATGTGTGTGTGTCTCAGTCTTTCTCTGCTCTCTCCTTTGCTTTCCTCCTTTTTTGGGGGCTGTTTTCTTGGACAATATGGCTGCTATAAATTTGTTTTGCATGACTGTACATGTATAATCTATATCAAATTGCTTGCTTTCTCTAGGAAGGGAGAGGCGAGGGAGAGGAGAGAATCTGGAACTCAATTTGTTTTTATTTTTTAAATTGTTTTTCCATGTAATTGGAAAAATAAATAAATAAAATATTGTTAATTGAAAAAGTTCATCAGAGATGCCAATGATTTCATGCTAAAGATGTAACTAATTCTCTAGATTTTTATAAACATTGTTATGCACAAAAGGGACAAATCTCCAAAGCAATGCCACTTCAAGATCCAAAAGTGCTAAAACTGATAGAGATACATAATGTTAAAGGTGTCACAGAGGAGGAGTAAGACACAATCCAAGGAAAGACTTCTGGCTTTGTGGATATTTTTCTCCTCCATTTGAATTTCTAACTTCATGTTCCTCTTTTTGTCTGTCATATGCTTGGAAAGGTTTCTTTCAAAACCTCTTCTTGCCCCCAAGCCCCTCAACAAGTCAATAGTCTGTGAAAACTCAGAAGGGCCTTTGCCAAAAACTGATTGAGATAAAATGGATAGAGATCTATATTATGTTTCTAGGCTTGAGGAGAAACTCCTTGGCAGATAATAAAAGGGAAAAGGACAGGAAAAGTCTTTATTGACAGCTATTATGAAATTAGGTTGTAACTTTATGACAACATGTAACTTATTTACAAACAGGGGTCTCATATTGACTTAGAAAACGACAAACAAACATTATCCATATTGTACTATATGTACTATAGATTTATTTAAGTCTGTCAAGTGCACTCAGGAGGTTTGGGTCTCAGGTTTAACACCCCAGAGTGTTTAACACCATGGAGTTTTATATCTTAGAGGACACCAGAGCACTGAGAAATTGAATGATTTGATCAGGATCATACAACCAGTTTTTGTCTGAAGGGAGAATTGAAATTAGGTCTTCTTGATTTTCAAGATTATTCCCTATGTCTTCCTATGACTATAGGTAGGACAGATCTTACTACCTCCATCTGATATATATGAGAAAACTGAACTTCTATGTTTATTTCATCTTAAACCTGGAATATTTTTCTTACTCAGTAAGAAAATAATTGCAGGACAATAGGAGAGAGTGGGAAGAAATTTGGTTGGAGTGTTAATAATATGATGCTATGTTCTGAATAAAAAGCTGTGCTTCAAAGTTGGTTGGGGTAAGTACTTCTATTCTCCCCTCCCACACAACACCCTACACCAAAAAATATTGTCATCATCTATGGAGTGCCACATAGCTTTCTAATTCCTGTTTCTGGAAAGGTATATTTCTCCCTCACCTTCTTTAGAAGACTTTATTATTAGCTAGAGGGTTAAGTAAGCATGTAGAATGTGTGAATCTATGCCCAGGTGGTATTAAATGGTAAAAACAAAAGGAGAAGCTACAACTCAGCCCAGAGACAGGTGAAGATAGTTTATGAAGTAATCTTCCAATCAATCATTAAGCAAGCATTTATGAACCACTTACTATATACCAGAAACCATGCTCGATTATAAATCAATATATTGCATTTTTTAGGGGGGAGGAGATATTGTGCTCTTTCCATTATCCAGTAGAAATGCAAAGAACAAAACAATTTCTGCTCTCAAGAAGCTTATATTCTATAAGGGGACGACCTATGTTACATAGAATATAAATTAAACAAAGATAAGGTAGTTAAATACAGGGTAGGTAATTAGGGAGGGAAGACACTTTATTTGGGGGGGATCAGGAAGGGCTTTGTGTACAAGAAAGTGCTTGAAGAAAGAGAGAGATTCTATCACATGATGAAAGTGAGTGGGAAGAACATGGGGGGTAGTCAGTATAAAAGATAGCAAAATATATTGAAGTTCTTTCTGGTTGGGGTTTTTTTTTTTTTTTTGGTGAGGAGAGGGAAGTGGGACTAAAGGACCTGACTGTCCTTTATATAGTTCTAACATTTTTTTTTCCTTCCTAGGGCCTTCCTAAGGGGCTTTCTTCACCTGAGTACACTACCTTATGGCAAAGTAGTTTCATAGTAATCTCAAGTGGTTTCATTATGAGGGGTACTATTTTAACACTTTCTGCTTTTCTTTCACTACAAAATGCTAGAACTACATAATTTACATATTTTCCTATTTTCTAGAAAAAAAAATAGGGCTAAGGCTTGAAATGAAGCTAAAAAAAAATCCCCAAACCAGAAACTAAACTACATTCTTTCTTTACTTAGTTTAAATACTAGCTTTGCTATTTGCTACATGTGAGACATTGAAGCAATTTTCAACTCTTAGCCCAAGTATCCTCCTCAGAAAAGAAAGAGGGGGGGTCGAAGTAAATGACCTTTGACATCTCTTAACCAATGATCCTATGAATGGGAGGAAAGAAAGATTCAGAAAAAAACCAATAGATTTTGTGTCACTCAAACTTAAGCCTTAGCTGCAACAAATAAACTATAGTAACAATAAAAAGGAAACATTGAACAGAGATAAAAGACATTTTGAAATAACTGATACTTTAAAAAGAGAACAAAGAGAAGAGGAGTTAAATATACAGTTTTTCTCTCATAGCTGATTACAATGACTCTGGGAGTGGAAGGACCAGAATTTCTACATTCTTACTAAGACTAGTGGCTATTTCATTAGCCCCCTGTGAAACAGGGCAAACTTAAGTTAACTGATTTTTGCTCTGGTCTAAAAGACTGGGAACTTCCTGTAAAGTTCATGCAAGATCTGTATCAATTACCAATTCAGAATGCAACACTCTGAAATGTGGTGATGATTGGGATTCAGGGTGCTTTCAGTACAGCAATTCTAAGGATGGGGATAATGGAAAGAGCACAATATCCCCCCCCCCCAAAGAGCATAAAATTGGCTCATTAACTGGAAATAAACACTGCTTTTTCCTTCACTTGAGATAGAGGCCCCTAGTACAAATCACATTGTATTGTCTGGGAGCTATGAAGATGGTGGGATTAGGGTGTGTGTGGTGATGGTGGGGAGGCTAGAAGTAAATGGAGAATGAAATGAGAAAACAGCCAGAGTGAGAAGACTACATGGTCTTATCTTATTCCTGCACTTGACCAAAAATTGCACCTAACATGGGATCCTGATCATGAGGCCTTTATTTTTCTGCTAATAAAATTAGCAGAAATCCTTTTCTTTTAGAAAGAAGTCATCAAAAATCCTTTATATAGTTTATAAAAGGACTTTCCCCCTTAAAGTCTTTACTTCAAAATGTCAGGAATATGAATCTTTTGTCTATTTACTGTAGTCTATGTTTTTCTTTAAATCAGTTCCTTTTTTTGGCCAGCTTTATCAGTTTTTATTCCATAAAGAATACCTATAAAACAAACAAAAAAAAAAAGGAAAAAAAAAGCAATCCCTATATACCTTTAAGAAAAAAATACATTATAGATAACAGATTTAAAGAAGACTCCTTATTTGCTAGTTTTAACTTCTTGAGCAGGTAAAGAAAAGACACATAAAGCATAAATTTACAGAGAGAACCTTTTTTTACTTTGTCTGTCAAATTTAGAAATGGGATGCTATTCATTTCTCTCCTTCCTCAGTTAAATTTGCTTCCTTTACATGCATCTATTTTCAAAGTCAATTTCTGTTAAAAAACCAACTCCAATTAGGTGCCACTCTGGAAATTTTGCAGCTTGTGGTTATGGCAAAAAATAATGAAAAGTGAGTATCTGTGAAAGACATTTGTATTGGGGGGGGGGACCCAAAAGCTCCAGGTGCCACAGAAAACACTGTGATCATTATTGTCTCACACTTAAATGATTTAACTGGAGGCCTGAAGGAGGTGAAATATTTTAAGAACACGTCCGGGCAGAAACCTTTCCTTTTATAATCTATATTAAGGGATCTCTTGAGATCCTAAAAGGCAGCTTTCAGACCGGGCCATGGAAATGTGATTATTAACATTAGTCTTTATAGTGAAATACAAAGATAATACAGACTTAATTGGTCTTTGAAAACACTTTTCACATGGTAATCCACTAGAAGGCTTACAGCCTGGGAAGGCTTTTCTTTTTAATTATAATGGCAATCAGATAGGAGAATTAAAGCTGTGTTATGTGTTGACTTAATTCATACCATTGAGCAATTACAAAATGGCCCTAGTAGTCATTTGCATTTTGCGTGGGAAACTTGCATATTTTAAAAGCTATGTTCAGAAGCTCCAGAGAGTTGAATAAAACACTAAGTTCTCTTGTTATTGTTCATCCTTAAATACTGACATCTTTCATAAAAAATAAAGGTCAATGTATTGAAAATTACTTTGCCAATTGTTCCATTGCGTGCATTTCTCTGAACTATCTGATTCTGCACCATGATTAGCATGATACTAAGTCAGGTATGTCATAACTTAAAGGTCATAAAATTTAGTTTCTAATGAATTTTAGGAAAACTTGGCCGTTCAAAAATTTGAAGGTAAACTGTGTGTTAAGACTCATTCTGACTTGGATTATTGGTATAAAATGTACATTTAGGTAACTTTGGCTTCAAGCCTGAACATTTGCATAAGGTTTTCCTCATTGAAGAGAGAATAATGACTCTGACTTCATGTTTATTTGAGAGGTGGAGTTAAGTACAAAGAGCTTTGGAGAGGAAACTTTTAAGAGAAAAACACACATAAGATTTGAGGGAGAGATTCATGGAAGGAGAAAAAAAATGTCCCTCAGATTTCTTGCTTTGTGTCCCTAGAGACTTTGGGGAATTTCCTCTTGAGTGAGATCAAGGACTTTTCTTACTTAAGCTGACTCCCAATAGGATGGTTTATTTTTTTCTGAATATTTTTGAGTATATACTAATTTTTATAACTTGTCTGATTTTTGTTTGTTATCTAGTTGGATAAAGAGATTCACTTGAAATTCACTATTTGTGAAGGTCTTTCATGTAAGTAGTATTGGTGATAAGGGGTTAAGCCTTTAGATTGGGACACTTTTTTTTTTTTTTTTTTTTTTTTTTTTTTTTTTTTAATAAGCCAGAGAGACCAGGAAAGTGACTAGAAGATTAAACAAACATACTAAAACGCCTAATTATTCCACTAGGCTAGCAATGATGATCGACTAGAAGGTCAGATAGATAAAATTCTAGTCCAGTATACCTTCTCTCTGAGGAGAAAAGCCAGTCTCATTGCTTCTTTTCTTACACATTCTCAAGGCAGGAATCAATTCAAAGTTGGAGAAGGATGGACAAGATTTCAGAGATATCTATTCAGTTCCTTCCCATGATCTGCATTTAGACAAATGCACACAACTTAAATGAGTAACACACATATAAATACTCACTTTCCTCTTCCCATACACTTTTTTTTCTTTGTGAAAGAAAATAATTTAGAATATGCTTTGGAATATTTAAAAGCATCAAAGAGACAGAATTAGGTTCTTAAACATTAGACTGTGCCTGGGCAGGATTGTACATGGTACTAATTAGACCCTTTCCTGCTCATTAACTATATAGGGGAAGAATAAATCAGTATTTCAATGTGGATGGAATACAACTTGCCAATACTTAGAATCAGGCTAAAAGGCCTGATTTAGAAAGAGTTAGGCACGAATGTTTGGTGATGTCAGAGATGAAAATGGGGGCCAGGACTGGAAAGTCAGAATATGGTGCAAGAGAAGGACTCAATGATCCTCAATGCACATATTTCAGTCTATTAGAGTTTGACAGTGAATGACACTTAAGAAGTTGATCCACCAAAGATTATGTAGCCTACAAGTTTTAAACCTCCTTATCTACTGGTTGATTTAGTTGTGCACACTTATTTAAATTTTTGTTACCTAGTGAGTGCTCCATATTAATGTCACCTTTATTAAAATTCCATGGAATTCATGCTATAGTATACGACATTCCTTTTTTGGAGGAAGGTCTCCTTGCCCCTCTTGATTTGGTGAAGTGGAAGTTTTCATCTACCCCAAGGTGTTATGGTGGCCAATGGAATAAACAGATTGAACTAGAATGAATGAGGGAGAACTGAGTAAGAATTACCAAAGGTCCAAGATGGTAAAGTATTAAAATGCTTCTAGTGGCTTAGAGGAAGTTGTGAGGACTGTTCTATTTCTACCCAAGCCTTTTCTCAAAAGGAATGTAGTAATATTTACATGAACTGATGCTGAGCGAAACAAGCCAAACCAGGAATACATTGTACACATTAACAGCAAAAATGTGCTTCGATCAACTATATTTTTCTCACTGGGTCGGTGATCCAAATCAAACCCAATAGACTTTGGAAAGAAAATGCCATGTACATTCAGAAAAAAATTGAATGTAAATCAACACATGCTATGTTTACTTCTTTATTGTTTTTTTCTCCTTTATGGTTTTTCCTTTCTATTTTTCTCTCCCAACATGATCCATAAAGCAATGTGTACTAAAATAAATAAATTTAAACTTAAAAAAAGAGCCTGAAAAGGTAGGAGAGGGTGAGGTTATGAAAGTTTTTAATACTTTTTAATGCATTTTGTATTTGTACCTAGAGGCAATAGGAAACCTCTGGAGTTTATTGAGTAGTGGGGTAAGGGGAAAGCAAATTCATCATTACAAATTTTGAAGGGTTAGGGGATGTATCACCTTAATTTTTTTTTAATGATTGTTTTTGAGCACATTCTCTTTAGGGTTGAACATATTGGTTGTCATCATGCCTGGAAAGTGGCTGGTAGAATTCACATGGAGCAGCATAGAGTTCTATGTACTCCAATACTAGTCTGTCATATCATAATTTTTACAATACATATCAAGTCCTTACAAGGGACAGCATTTATACTTAGTCACTATTGGAACAATCTTTCGTTACCATTTGAACAACCAAAGGAATATTTGCTTTTGATTTGAATGCTGGGTGACTAAAAACTGTGATATGTGGATAAGCTGGTGGGAAGCTCTTGGCTGTGACTGAAGACTTCATGTGAATATTTCATGACCCCCATTACTGACAGGCTCATTATAGCCTGCTAGATCTTTCTTGTAGTATTTGTGGTATTTTGTTGTACCAGTGGAAGAGCAAGGCTAAGGTAGCTGGCCTGGAATATCTATATATTTTGGATAGGTTCCTGCTCTAAACATTGTGCCACATACCTTTCTTCCCTTGCTTTTATTAACTTTTCCTTCCTTTAATTTTCCTCCTCCACTTTCCCTTTCCTTCTTTTCTGTTCCTTTTCATCCTCCCTTTTCTTCTACTGTGATTCTAAAACTGCACCAAAATCCATCTGCTAGGAAGAGATGAGGATGTGAGAGATGGTCTATAGCAAGTAAAAGGAATTATACTAGGAGTTATTTATTTAAAAAATATTTTGATGACCATGGTTCATTATAATTAGCTTCCTTTGGAATCTTACATATTTTATAAATTTGAAACCATCATTGTGTGATAGGCATACTTCACCAGAATCTCAAAGGGATCCATAGCACATAAAAGATTAAGAACTTCTGATCCTATATCACAAAAACCTCTCAAGAAGTAATGATGATAATTATGATGATGATGATGAAGAAGAAGAAGAATAAATTAGCTAACATTTATATAGCTCTTTAATATATGATTAATACGTGTTTAATATATGTTATCTCATTTTGTTCTTTACAACAGCTCTATAAGGAAGATCTTATTGATCCCAATTTTGTAGATGGGGAAATAGGCTGAAAGACTGACTTGCACAAGAATAGTTTCAAAGACAGAATTCACATTCACAAGCTTTCACTTCTAAGTGCAATTTTCTAATAATGGCAGATGCATTCTTTCCCTTTCTGGATGCATCATCACATGGATCTGGGCTGCCATTGCAAATGATTCTCTTATATAATGTCTGGATTAGCATGTTCTCTTTCCTCAACCCCTAGAATGCCAAAGATCTGAATAAACTAGTGGAGATCCTTTCCTCATCTTTTCTAAGTAACAGCCAAAATACTTTCCAGTCAGGAGAAGGGAGAGTTCTTCTTTGTACAGGTGGACAACTGGGTCTGAGGTTAAAGTCTTAGTACTGACTGTCAGATTAGGTTAGTGAGATTTCAGTGCAATTGCAATCCTCTGGACCTGATATTGTTTAGAAGGTGGAGAAATACTTTGGCTTCTATGACCAGGCATCTGCTCACTTATTTGGTGGCTTGGAATGTGTATTGTGGAGAAATTTAACTGGCAGAAGAAAACCACCCACCTGGTCTATTGCTGGTTGAGTTTTCTGGTCCGCTGGAGGCAAACCCAATTTTTGTGTGATCTGATTGTCCATTCTGTAGTGCTGGGATTTTTTCCAAGAGATTTTGCTAATACTCAAATGCACTATGATGATTAGTTGCTTTGTCTCTCAAATCATTCTGTTTAAAAATTGTGGATAAATAATATATATAAAAACAAAGTTTCTTGAGGAGAAAGAATGACTAATTAGGATTGCCCCTTATAGTGATATTGGCAGTATCTATCTTTACCTTCAAGGGCTGTCTGGCATGCTTATATTCAAACTAGGGGTGAACTGTGTTTTAAATCCCCAATAAAAATAATTTTCAACAAAGATACAAATAACATTTTTTGAGTACTAAAAGAAATCTATAATATAGGCATAGGACAGGAATGTGGATCCTTAGGTACCATGATGATGATTGTTACCCAATATTCATCAGAAGAAAAAGAGAAAAGAATTTGTGATTTGTGATTTCCTAGCAAGGCCTATTGAGATAACAGTGGTATGTTGGAATGACTTGAATATTAGAGAAATATGGTGGGCTTTCTCTTTAGGTCATGTCTATGGAATAACCTTTGAGGAACTTTATGGTTTTTTGTGTGGATAATACTGCTAAATGTAAGAAATATTGCTAGGTGTAATGAATTCCTGAGTTAGAAACTGAATACTAGAAGCACAGGATGTATTTTCACAAATGTTAATCGAAGGTAAAAACTTTGAAGATTTGGGTAACAAAGAATCTATTATTTATACTTTCTTGAAATGAGAATTTATCGTTAAATATTTTGAATCCTCCCTGTTCTACTGAGTACATGACAATTTTAAAAATTTTCCTCTTTTTCTCTTTCTTTTTCTCTTTTTTCTTATTTTGTATTTAGTTTTAAATAAATAAATATCAAAGGGAGAATATATCTAAAAATGGTGTTTTCATTTTATGAGTTAGAAATACTAGGTTTTCCATATAGAGATGAAGTATATCTATCTAAGAAGTTCAGCTGATAATATGTTTATCTGAACTTATTCTGAACTCTGATCAAGAAAACTTTAAATTGAAATAAAAGATAGTGGTGGGAGAAAACTGGTCAAGCCAAATGCTAGAGGATTATTAGATCATTGATTTAGAGCTGGAAGGGACCTTAAGGTTTATTGAATCCAACTTTCCTCTTTTGTAGATAAGAAAAGTAAGGCACAGAATGGGGAAGTCCTTTGCCCTGAGTCAGATAACTAGTAAGTATCTGAAGCAAATTTAAACAGAGGTTTTTCTGACTCCATTTCCAGTGCTCTAGCCATTGTAGCATACTGTTTCTAGAAGGAAAAAAATCAATTCCAATATCAGAAGAAATGGTTCTTATGAGGCAATATTTAAAATGAGAAAACAAAATCCACACTCTCACACAGCAAGACAGAATGTATAGTTTGAGTATTAATTGAAATGAACTAGGAATGCTAAAATATGGAGCTTCATTTGATCTTATATATGAATCTGTCTGAGATTGGGTAGCCAAACTATGTCTATGGAAAGGTACATGTTACTAGGTTCATGGAGTTGTAGATTTTGAGGCTATTTTGTAAAACTCCTGCATTTCAGAGATGAAATAATCCATATAGAACAGAATGGACATAAATACAAATAGTGGAGGAGCAGAGCATATTAAGAAAATATACTTATATAAGGGAAATCTATACCCTGGTAAAGAAAAACATGATAGAGAAAGCATAAAAATCAATGGAAGGGAAAATAGAACAAATATTGTTACGAGAGTGTATTGATACTTCAATAGGTAGAAATAGACAAAACATTCATTTAGAAAATGGGTCTCTGATCTGGCAGGGATATAGAATACTAATGGTGGTAGTGGTAGAGGTTTGACCAAAAGTAGATTAGATGATAAATTCTTTATTTGTCTTAATTACAATTTATCCAAAGATTGAACAAATGATGAAGGCAGCTTCTATTTTGGACCTGATTGTGACAGACAATGAAAAGCTCAGTGTTGGTGTAAAAATTGTCAGATTCTTGTCTGGTACATAGTAGATACTTAATAAACATTTATTTATTGAATTATTGACTAACTCATGTAGAAGAGAAAGAAGGTAAGCACAGTCTGTCATACAACCTAGATCCCAAAAGAACATATTTCATGTAATACAGAAAAAAAAAATTGACAGGCTCCTGGGAACAAAAATTTTACAGGGAATTCATAAGAGCTTGGTAATAACTAAACCAAAATAATTTTTACAAGAAAGAAAAAAAGGAGAAGTTAAGAAAGCCAATGTGGATGAATATGAAACTCATTGATCCATTAAAAAATTCATACAGAAGAGAGGAGATGACTACAAAAGGAAGTATAGAAAGGAGAGTCAGCAAGGTAGAGACTGCATCTTGATGAGATAATGCTAAAAAACAAAGATGATTAGGTGGAGTTACTTGACTCCAGTTTTCTTTACCAAAGAGAATGGTCCTTGGGACTGGGAAGGATAGAAACACAGAGCAAGAGAATAATTAGCTACTATCAATGAGTTGAAATCAGCAGGAGCAGATGGAGTATATTTCAGGGTGCTGAAAGAACTGCTGGAAAATTATGGTGAGTGGCATGCATGCTGCAGGACTAGACATTACAAAGATTGTTCCAATTAAAAAAATAATAGGGAAAAAGGCAAAGTCTTCAAATCTTAATCCAGGAAGCTTGACTTCTATTCCTGGCAAATCCTAGAGTATATTTTTAAAGAATTGTTTATGAGCTTTCAAAAAGGGAAGTGGTGACCACTAAAAGTAAACATGGTTTCATCAAGAATAATTAATGCCAGACAAACTTCATTTCCTTTTATGCAAGGGTTACTAGATGGGTAAAGCAAGGAATATATAGACATAGTATACATGGGGTTTAGCAAAGCATTCAACAATTATTTCATCTAATTATGGTGGATGAAATGAAGCAATGAAAGCTAGATGATAATACATTTTGATTTGAAAGTGATTAGATGCCCAGATGGAAAGAGTAGAAATTAGCAGGTAAGTGTCAATTTGGAAGGAGCACAGTGCCCCCAGAAATCTGTACAGACATACCTCAGAGAAATTATGGGTTCAGTTCCAGATCACCACCAGAGAATATAGCAATAAAGCAGGTCACATGAGTTTATTTGTTTTTAGTGTATAAAAATTGATGTTTATACTGATGTTAGTAGTCTAGTAAGTATACAATAGTATTGTCTAAAATGTGCATACCTTAATGAAAAAAATACTTTATTACTAAAAAATGCTAATGTAGATGAACATTCAGCAAGTCGTAATCTTTTTGCTTATGGAGGGTATTGACTCAATTTTGATAGCTGCTGATTTCTCAAGGTAGTGGAAGGTTACAGTGACTGTGGCAATTTCTTAAAATAAGATAACAATTAAATCTTCTGCATCAATTGACTCTTTCCTTTCATAAAATATTTCTCTATAGCATGTGATGCTATTAGCATTTTATCCATAGTTGAACTTCTTTGAAAATTAGAGTCAATCCTCTCAAACCCTACCACTGCTTTACAACTGAGTTTATGAGATATTCTTTGATTTTTTAAAAAAATATATTTTTAAATTTTAAATTTTAGTTTTAAATAAAAACTATTTATATATATTTCAAAGAATAGAAAGACTTAAGAAGGGAAGAGATGGGGAAATGACTTATTGATGGAGCATCCAGAACACACACAACATTTATTGATTAAGTTTGCTATTTTATGTGGACACAGTTCTTGGTATAATTATAATAGTAATATTAAAGATATCTGATCACATATCACCATAACAGATATGATAATGAAAAAGTTTGAAATATTGGGAGGATTACCAACATGTGACACAGAGACAATGTGAGCACAGGCCATTGGAAAAAAGGGCAAAGTATAGGTTAGGAAAGGGACACTTGCTCATGTAAAAAGGATCTAGTGATTTTAGTGTGTTGTAAGCTCAAGATGAATCAACAGTGTTTTATGAGAATTGAAAAAGTAATGATGTTCTCTAGGCTACATTAAGAGAAACTAGGTCAATTCAGTTCAATTCACTTTATTTCCATTTAATTAATTTTATTTTTCAACTACTTAAACACTTTTGTGTGGTATTATGTTGGATGCAAGGAAAACAGAGATTAAAAAATAAAACAATTGCTGCTCTTAAGGAGCATATATTTTACATTTTTCTCTAGTACAAAAAATATTACACAGTGCTTTTATGAACAGAATTTTTTCAAGTTCCAATTAAGAATTTTCTATTACTTTAAGGATGATTTAAAAGCCATTTTGGATTTCAGTTTAAATCCCAGGTCTATCTATAGGGTCCTTAACAAGGAAGTGATGGTTTTAATGTACTTTGGCTTGGTCCAATCACATCTGGAAGGTTGTAGTTAGTTTGGGTTGCTCCATTTAATCAAAGACAATGATAAGAGAGAGAACATCCAGAAGAGACAAACCAGGATAGTGAAGACATTGGAATCTGTACCATATATATCTCAGTGAAAAGGGTTGGGGTTATTTAGCTTGAGAAAGAAAAAAAAATGTTGTTTCTGATTATCTGGAACAATATTATATCACAGAGGCATCAAATTAAATCTACTTACCTCATCAGGGTCAGAGCTAGAAAGAATGGTATGTAGAGGGTGAGATTTAAGCCCAATATAAAGAAAGAAATTTCCAAATTAATACATTGCCATTTAAAAAAGTATCTACTTTTATATATACATATATGCATATATAGATTAAATGTTTGTTATATATTACATAAAACATAAATAAATTTATATGTTTTATATATAAATAAATAATATGTAAATAATTTATAAGTAAATTGATAAATATTGAAAATTATATATTTATTATGTTCCAGACATTGTGCTAAGTGCTTTATAAATATCATCTATACTCTCACCGCACTCCTATGAAGTAGCCACTATAATTACCCTATTTTATAGTTGAGATAGAGGTTTAAACGACTTGTTCAGGGTCACACAGCTAGTAAGTGTTTGAAGCCAAATTTGAATTTGTTTTCCTGACTCCAGGTCTGGTGCTCTATCTTCTGTGTCATCTAGTTGCATCTAAAAGGGAATGAAAGAAAAGGGGAGGAAATAAGTCTTAATAAACACTGGGGATTCAAAACTAAAAATAAAGCTATTTTTGACCTTAAGGATTTTGCCATCTACTTTGAAGAAAGCACACTTGCACTTGGAGTGGTCCAAAAGTGAAATGTTAGTAGTGTATTCCTTGTCAATTGAAGTCTTTAGGTAGAAAATAGATGGTTAACTTATTGGGAATGTAGGAAAAGGAATTTTGTTCCAGAAAAGTAACAACTAAATGGTTACTAAGTTCCTTTCCAATTCTGGAAATCTATGATTGCCAAGAATAAAGTGCCTATATTAGCCAGTATATTTCAAAAATTTTTGGAATTTCCAGATTGTAATGAATAACTTTTTCCTTCTCCAACACACACATTACCTCTCAGCATTTTAGGTCCATTTGAATAAAAACAAATTTTTTTTTCCTTTCAGTTTGGCCTATAAACCATTAAAAAATTATATAAGATAGAAATTGAAAAGAGTATGTGGTTGAAATCACATAGATCAGTTTATTAAAAAAAATTATTGGTGATATTTTCTGACTTTAACTACAGGACACAAAGACATGCTTTATTACCATATGAACAGTCTGTTTGGTCTTTCGATTATGTCTGACTCTTCATAATCCTGTGGATCATAACACAACAATACTAACTATGGGGTTTTCTTGGCATGGGTACTGGTATAGTTTGTAATTTCCTCCTCTAGTAGATTAAGGCAAACAAAGGTTAGATGGCTTACCTAGAGCCACATGGCTAGCAAATGTTTGAGGCCACATTTGAATGCAGGTCTTCCTGATTTTAGGCCCAGTTTTTCACCCACTGAGCCAGCTTTGGAGTTAAATGGAGAAATAAATCCATATCACAGGCTGCTTCACCAACAAGTCATCCTCATAGACCAATCAAACGATAGATGATGAAGTCAAAACACTGTTTAATGAAAGATGTTTCTGTTGCTCTGGAGTTATCATTGCAGTGAGAAATCAATGTAAGGGGAAAAAAAGAGACAGGGAAAGGAACGGATGGCAAAGATATCTGAGAAGATTAGTGGTAATATCAGTCAATCAATCTATCACTAAAAAAATTAGTAAGCACTTATTTTGTGCTGGGGACAATGCTTGACATATATATTACTTCTTCAGGTATTGTAGACAGAAATTTAAAAATGAAATAGCCTCTGTCCTTAAGGAGCTTACAATTTTTTTTTTGAAAAACAACCCCATTTGAGGTTTTCTTAGCAAAGCTATAGGACCATGGTATAAATGAGTAAATCATTTCCTTGATCTTAAGGTTTGAATTCCACTGTCTCCTCCATTCTCTATCAGGTAATGAAATGGTATAAAGGGCCTGCATTTGCATCCTGGGCAAGCTGCTTTCTCTCTTTAAGCCTCAGAATATGCATCTGTCAGACAAGAAGTTTAAGTTTCAGTGAGTTTTAACTAAGGTCCTTTCTTGTTCTGATGGACTCAACTAAATGGAAATTTTGGAACAAACAAAACAATTATTTTCCTAAAGTTTTTGTCACTTGCAAAATCCGTATTTGGAAAACAGTTCTATACCTGATATCCATTCCAAAGACAATAAATTTAGAGACAAATGTGACTGGTAGTGAATGTTGTAAGCTCATAGCATGAGTTTGGTACTTGAGCAGACAGGTTTATAATTTTCTCTATTAGATCATCAAGGAGAAAAGTAGGGCTACAAACCCATGCCTGTTATCCTTTAAGCTTATAAAGTGCTTTTCTCATAATAAGTCTGTAAAGCAGGTAAGCAGTCTAAGTAATAACATCAGTATGCAATTGATGAAGTTGATACCCATAAGATGAAATGACCATCCCAGGATCACAAAGTCAAAATCTAACCATGATTCTTTTTTGTTCATATCTCTGTTCTCACAGCTTGTTGCTTCCCACAACTAGGAAAGTAGAAGTATTTTCTAGTCAGTATTTTTGATCTGAGGAATTTTCCCTTTTATGGTGGAATATTCAAGTCATATGAGCTATTTTCTTCACTTTTTATGAATACTATCATTAATCCAAGTAATAATAACAGCTAGTTTTTAAGGCTAGAAACTGCTTTATCCTCACAACAATCCTGGGAGACTAGTACTGTTAATTTTCATTTTACAAATGAGGGAACAGGCAGGCAGAGACTGAGATTTCCTCAGGGTTCCACTGCTAGCAAGTATCTGAAGTAAAATTTGAACTAAGATTTCCTGATTCTAAGTCCAGTATTGTATCTTTTGTATCACCACAAACATTATTAGTTTTTTTTTTCCCTTTTTCCCCAACTTGGTTGCTTCTTTAGTTTAAAGACTGCAATTTCTTAATTTTTAACACTGAGAAATATAAAGCCTACTCAACTAATAGTGTTTTTAAAAAGAATTCAGTTTCCAAGTATCTTTAGCTCTTAAGCATGATCTTGGAAAGAATGTGGCAAGCTATGATGAAAATTCCAGTTTCTTTCACTTCCTATCACACTGTTACATTCCACATTCTTGAGACAGACTGCCTAAGCCCTTCCATGGAGTTTGTATTCAGTGGGGCAATCACTTTAACTACCATTTTCCTGTAAGGCCAATTGAGGAGGACGTATCTCATTCAGAGATCACTTGGCCACAGTACCCACTGCAAGTCAATATGTAGTGGTTTTCCTTATTTGAGACTAGACTGAAACATAGAGCCAAGACTGTAAGAAAGATGGGTATGTGCTAGTGTCCTTTCCTTCTCCACCTCCATCTATAGTGGAAGGATAATTGTCGGGGGAAAGTACAAATTTAACAAGTCACTAATTTTACTTTCCATGCAGAGAGCTCTAGAGTAATAGTAGAGGAAAAATGAAATAAAACTCCTTCCCACTCTTTAAACTATCGAAAATCCTTGCCAATGTGCCTTGAGGGAAAATTCTTTCCTGCTTTCAAATTTCTGGGTCCATTTATAGTTTAAAATCTCAACTCACTAATATGTATAGTCATGTATTTGGGAAGGTCCTATTATTTTCTGCCTTATTTTTAGTCCGGACTGCAAAGTAATAAGAACTTTAGGATATAAAAACCAATTTGAGATTCAACTGTTTAACAGTTTTTGGATAACACCATATTCAAAGATCATTAGCACTGAATAGGAGTGGAGAATTGAGCCAACTCTTTAGATGATTCAAATTTATAAAATGCCCTTTGATTTTTCAATTAACTAAAAGTTCAGGTAAAGAAGGATATTGTTTTTGGCAGCAATTTATCTGGACAATTTTGAGTAATATTTCCATCATACTCTACCAGAGTTTGCCTGTATAGACACATCCTAGGAATCCCAAGTGACTTAGAGTCAAAATGTTGATCTTTTGAGAGAGTAAATTTAAAGCCCTATTGAGATCCACTGTACAGAAATTAAGGTTTTACATTTTCTTTGGGAATTGCTAAGCTGAAATAACTTGCTAACAGATCATCTTGAAGACAATGGAAAATGCTATTTGTTCCATTTGATTTGTTTTAAAGTTATGCATAACATATAGGGAATTTACCAAAAAAAATACATGCCAAAGAATTATGACAAGAATAAATCTTGGAAATGGGATTTTCCCTTTTGACTTATTTGCTGGTGTCTCATCAAGGATACGGGTGATGCCAGGATCATGGTTGTTGCTGTTCAATTGTTTCAGTCATCTCAGACTCTTCATGACTCCCATTTGGGGTTTTCTTGGCAAAGCTACAGGATCATAGTATAGATGAGTAAATCATCTTGGACAAGATATTATGAAAATTCCATGCTGGATCCAATTGAATGAGGATGAAGCTCTAGTACCATAATCAATTTAAATGTTATTAATGTACCCATTTGCTATTTAGTATAACTACTGAATTTAAGTTGTTACAGTTACAAAAACAAATTGGAATGAAGAATGAAAATAAATGAATTTCCTAAAATTCTTTTTCTTGAATTATCTTTATATTTCTGGTAAATATTCTCTTTTGATTTGATAATCCCATAAATGTACTTATTTAAAAATAAAAGATGCTTTATGAGCCTAACTTTAAGTTCCATCAAAACGAAGAAATATACTTTGTAATTATTTACATTTGAATAACTTAATTTCAGCATAGAAAATATTTACATTAACTTCTATTGCCATTGATCTCCTCTAACATATCTTTTTATTAACAAAACATATGCATGAGTAATTTATCAACATTGACCTTTGCAAAAACTTCTGTTCCAACTTTTCCCCTCCTTCCTTCCACCCCCACCCCTAGATGGCAGGTAGTCCCATACATGTTAAATATATTAAAGTACATGTTAAATACAGTATATATATATATATATATATATATATATATATATATATATATATATATATATATATATATATATATATATATATATATATATATATATATATATATATATATATACAGTTATCTTGCTGCACAAGAAAAATTGGATTTAGAAACAAAGTAAAAATAACCTGAGAAGAAAAACAAAAATGCAAGCAAATAATAACAGGAAGAGTAGAAATGCTATGTTGTAGTCCACACTCATTTCCCAGTGTTCTTTCATTGGGTGTCATCGGTTCTGTTCATTACTGATCAATTGTAATTAATTTGGATCCTCTCAATGTTGAAGATAGCCACTTCCATCAGAATTGATCCATTGTTGAAGTGTATAATGATCTCCTGGTTCTGCTCATTTCACTCAGCATCAGTTCATGTAAGTCTCTCCAAGCCTCTCTGTATTCCTCCTGCTGGTCATTTCTTACAGAGCAATAATATTCCATAACCTTCATATACCATAATTTACCCAACCATTCTCCAACTGATGGACATCCATTCATCTTCCAGTTTCTAGCTACTACAAAAAGAGCTGCCACAAACATTTTGACACATACAGGTCCCTTTCCCTTATTTTAGATCTTTTTGGGATATATGCCCAGTAGTAACACTGCTGGATCAAAGGGTATGCACAGTTTGATAACTTTTTGAGCATAGTTCCAAATTGTTCTCCATATTTTGACAATGAGGCCTTTATCAGAACCTTTAACTGAAAACATGTTTTTCCAGATTATTGTTTCCCTTCTAATCTTTTCTGCATTTGTGTTGTTTGTATAAAAGCTTTTTAACTTGATATAATCAACATTTTCTATTTTGTGATCAGTAATGATCTCTAGTCACAAATCCCTTCCTCCTCCACAGGTCTGAGAGGTAAACTATCCCATATTCTTCTAATTTATTTATAATTTCATTTTTTATTCCTAGATCATGAACCCATTTTGATCTTATCTTGGTGTATGATGTTAAGTGTGGCTCAATGCGTAGTTTCTGCCATACTAGTTTCCAATTTTCCCAACAGTTTTTGTCAAACAGTGAATTCTTATCCCAAAAGTTGGGGTCTTCGGGTTTGTCAAACACTAGATTGCTATAGTTATTGACCATTTTGTCCTGTGAACCTAACTCCAGTGATCAACTAGTCTATTTCTTAGCCAATACCAAATGGTTTTGGTGACTGCTGCTTTATAATATAGTTCTAGATCAGGTAGAGCTAAGCCACCTTCATTTATTTTTTTTTCATTAGTTCTCTTGAAATTCTTGACCTTTTAACATATCTTTTTTATGTTTGTACTAACCTTATAAAAAGACCTGTATTCACTGGAAAGTATCTGGAAGAACACAGATATCTTGAACAAGGATAAGAAAACTGAGTTGGATCAAGATCCATAATGATGTAGAAGTGATCACATCAATGGCCAGTGTATTAAGACATTTAATAAAAGTCAGCAATGCAATAAATTATTTCAGCTGTGGTAGAGTGTCCAACTTCTTAAACAATGGCTTGTGATCACAGATAGGGTCCCATAAGTGAATGTCGGAGCTGTGAATTAATTATGATTTATTATCAGTAAATGCTTGACTTGTACACTTTTGTTATATGTCTATATTCCCAGGCTCACATAAATATTTCTTGTGCATAAAGGGGTTGTGGATAGAGGGCTAACCTTGAGCCCTGATGACTAGGTTTTGAAATCTACCTCTCACATATATTGCTTATTTATTGTTATTGTTATTATTATTATTAAATACTATCCACCTATTATCCTTTTTCCTCATCATGAAATCATTTGACTTCTTTGTCTTCTAAACATGTTTCTTTGATATGTATCTTCTAATAATAGAATCTACTTCCCAGTGTTGTTTTAAAGGTCAAGTGAGATGACATATAAAACACATTGCAAACCTTAAAATTTATATATAAAATTATATAAATCTATTTAGTTATCAACATTATTATTATGTAATTTCTTACATTGAATCCATCTTTGGCAATAAATTTTAGTCTGCCATTTCTCTCCATTAGTTTCTGTGTCATCCATACCTTTGATTCTTTTGAGATTCCTGTGTTCCATGGCTTTTGTCTTTAGATCATCATTGGAAGAATATTAGTGTCGAAAAGATGTTTTGTGTGTGGTGTTTGTTAGGAAACAATGAAGGATAATGGAAACTTCAACACAAGTTTCAAAATATTATCTAATGTTCTTATTTTCTTCTATTTTATTTAGGACAAAAATTTTCCAATAAGATAATGTAGAGTCTCACCCAGGTTTTTGTCATGTAACCCTTTCTTCCTATCATGCCTTTTATACCTCTTTTATATCATCTTTTATACCTTTTCTCTGTTGGAATTCATTATTTCGTGATGTATTCAACTAATAAGCTAACATGTGAAACACCTTGCTGGAAGAGAACATTTAAGGCTTAACTTTTGCTCTAATCCAAAAATAATTGATAATTAAAAACATTTGAATTTGTTTTTTTTTTTTTCCTACATGTTTCATTTAGTTTATAATTATGGAAGTATGATCTACTATAGAAAGTAGTTCAGGAAGGCCTGCCTTTTTTGCTTTCATATTGTCATTAAGTAGAGTTTCAATACTTGATAGATAGATAGATAAAGATTTTATGTAGATTGAGAAGTAAGCAAAATACCACCTCAAAGTGACACAGTATAATAGCTGAAGGGATTGTGGAGAAGTAAACATACTTATCTATTATAAAGAGTCACAGATAGTGGGGGACCTTGATAATACCCTCCAGTCTAATAGAGAACCTGCTGATGTGTCTGTTTTGGCTCTCTATCCTCCCTAAGGATGTCTCAGCCTTCCTGAGAAGTCAGGACACATGACAACTTGCATTGTAATTAAATCAGAATTATATCAAAGTGGCAAGTTTCTGCACACTATAATAGCAAGTTGTTTATTAAGCCCAACATGCACAGTATATAGTTAGCACATGCACAGAGTGCTATAGTTATGTAAGAGTATTAGAGTATATAAGGCTGAGGGAATTTTGAATAAATGACCTCCTGTTTGACCATCTTTGTAAGTTCTGCTCCTTCACTCCTCACCCATGATGATGATTTGGGCTGGTACAGAAATCCTCAAGTGAGTAGGTCCGGATAATCTATTGTCTTTGAAATCCCAAATTGCCGAATTCTTTTGGATAACAATTTGCTGTTATAAATTTTGAGTCACAATATAATACCATCATTGAGGATATACTTCAATATTATCTACACATATGTAATGCATTGGTTTTGATTTGCGATCACATTGGTACATAGAACTTCTAGTAAGGAAATTCTCTTTAACAATGCAGCTTCAATTTAATGACTTATTGAATTCTCTGGAACAGTGAAGTTTTGAGGGACAACCAATATGTTTCACTGGAAGAATTAACTCTAAGTCCAGACCTTTAGCTCTATGATAAAAAAGAAACATAAAAAATATAAATTGTAGGATAGGGGCAGCTAGGTGGTGCAGTGGATAGAGCACCAGCCCTGAATTCAGGAGGACCTGAGTTCAAATCTAGTCTCAGATACTTAATACTTCCTAGCTGTGTGACCCTGGGCAAGTCACTTAACCCCAGCCTCGGGGGTGGGGGGTGGGGGGAGGAATTGTAGGATTATTTGTACTGGGAATACACTGATAAGTAAGTAATGTCTAACTGAATAAAATCCAGTATGTCAATATAATGGAATATCAAAACATTATTTAAATGTTAAATGATTAAAAACAATTTTAAAAATTTGGAAAGTTATTAGAAGTAATATAAAGCAAAGAAATCAGGCAAGAAAAATTGTAAATACAGAAAATACAATCCATACAATAGGAAAAAAAAATCTAAATACAAGATAAACGAATGAATGGACCTAAAGTTCATGGAAAAGTGTAAAAAGAGGACAATTAACCAGCCAGTGAATATTTTAGAGAGCAAAATTGTAAGGTTAACTGTATTTTATTTTATTATTATGCTCAAAGTTAAGAGCATAATGAACTTAGAAAAAAAGAATCATAGTATATTAGAATAAGATTTGCCTCTAGAGATAATCTAGAGTCACCTCTTGACAAATGAGATAATATATATACAATTCTTTGAATATCTTAAAGTGCTCCTTTATTATTATTTATTTTTTGCCTTTGCATTTCTTAATTCCTTCCTTCCTTCTCTCTCCCTTTGGTTTTTCTTCCTTTCTCTCCTTCCTATCTCCTTCCTTCTTTCATTCCTTCTCTTTCCCCCTTTCTTTCTATGTGTTTCTCTCTGGTTTTATTTTTGTCTCCATAGTTCTGTCTTTTGCCTGTTTCTTCTACTTAAGGTAGACAGACTAACCTTGGAGACAGGTTTAAAAAAAACAACAAACAACCTTCAACCTGGAAACATTTTATCATTCTCGATATTTTTCATGAGCTGTTTTCCAACCCTGTCAACGTCATATTGATTGTTCTCCTGCCCCAAAGACATCTATGAGACAGAGGGATCATCATTTCAGTTTCTTTCCTAATATTTCATTTCTGCAACATAATTTCCTAAAGATCAAGCCAGACTTCTTCTTTGCTCATTTGTAGAGGTGGATCTGATGAATGGATATATAGATAGATTGAATGAGCTCTTCAATATTCAATGCAAAGGTACTCCTTGGGATGTGATTTGGAATGTTATCCTTCTTTACTTTGCAAATCAGTTTGGGTAAGAATTTTCTCTTCTCTTCTGAACTGAGAATAAAATAGGCCCTGGCACTACCATTATTAAAACTGTCAGTTGTTTTATTTAAAAAAAATTATTAACCATCCTTCCTTTTACAAGCTTCTAGGCTCAGATCGGGAAATTTTCTCATTCAATCACTAATAGTAGGATGGAATTTGATCCTAAAGCACCACATTTTCTGCTCCACCCCCTGCCTTTCTTTTTATTTCTCGAAAATAAATTTGTACAGCAGGAGGACAGAATTATTCAATATGTTTAGAATATAACTCAGATCTGTTGTTCAGAATTCCCAATAAGCCTAGGCAGGGAAAATGTCTTAGTAGCGTCCTAAGGGTTTCTTGAATAATAATGCTTTTAACTAGACTGCCACAGTAGACCCTGGCTCATGCATTTATGAATTATGCCTGTTTAGCAACGCAAAATAATGTCCTTGTTCTGTGCAGATGCAACAAGAAGCTACCTAAATTGCTAATATCTGAGCAAGGAGACGTGTAGCTGTGTGCAGTCATTTGTTCTGTGGCCTAAAAAGTTTTCTCAGGTCCTGAGACACCATACATGACAGAAGAAAGCAGTTGGACCCTGAATCAGGAAGCCTGAGTTTAAGTTCCAGTTCTGACATTTAGTAGCAGAATGATAATTTGTGTTTCATCTAACAACATCTCTTCCAATTATTACTGTAAAATCTACGGCTTCCATTCGGAATCAGTTCAAACACAAGTTTCTGCCCAAGTCCTTCCCTGATCCCTATCCCTACTGGTGACTCCTTTCTGCAGTTACCTTCTATATAATTTGCACATTAGAGGAGGCCCTGGTATCATGGATAGAGAGCTGGCCTCAGGAAGACTTGGGATCAAATCTTAACTCGGCCATGTACAATCTATATGACGTTGTTCTTGACAAATCTAAGGCTAAGACTTAGAGGGAAAGTATTATTCTGTGTTGGTAGAAGGAGCTTCTTCATCTGAGAGTTCCATAAATCAGTGAGATCAGAGGTCTTGTATTCTTATATTTAGTAATATTTATATTCACATATGTATTCATATATGTATATATACACACATACACACAAATACATATGTATACTTGTACATATATTTATATATAAACCTATAAACACATGTATGTATACACACATATACATGCAAACACATATATACATATATTTGCATATTTAAATACATACAAACCTATATATATATATGTGTGTATATATATATATGTATTTTTTATTTATTATTAGATAAATGGATGATGTAAGTTCTAGATTAGAGAATGTTTCTTTTTTGTCATGTATCTCAAATTCACAGTAATGACTGGAATAAACTAAGTACTTAAATACTTTGGTAATACATTGATTTCTTGGTTAGCTTAAGGTTACCTAATGTCTCTGAGCTTCAATTTCTTCATCTATCAAAGAAGGATCATGTTACTTTGTGAACAAAGTGCTTTATAAACTTTAAAGAGCTATGGAAATGTGAACTTTTCTTCTTACTGAAATTAAAAGATGAGATGTCAAGCAAATAACTTATTAAATCAGTGAAGCAAAAAAGACAGCAATTGTTAAACTATCATTGCATCATTATGAAGAGTTGAACCATCTTTTTTGCCTGGATAATACTCTCACCTCTATTTTGAAGTATGTAGTTTATTTCAAAACTCAGTCCAAGTAAGTAACATCTAAATAAGGCTATTCTCAATCTCTATTCCTGCTAATGCTTCACATTACCTTTTTTTACATATACATAATGCAATACATGTATTACATAATACAAATATATTTCAAAACATATATAAATATATGTGCTTCCCTTTCTGTGGAATAAACTCCTTAGAAATAGGAATATTTTTGCTTTTATCTTCATATTACCATTGTCCACTTTATAATAAATACTTATTGGTTGACTATTAAACACTTTATGTTTCTGTTCTTCAGGTAAATGCAGCAATTGTTTAATATATGTTGCAGTTCAATTATTTTTCAGTCATGTCCCATTCTTCATTATCTCATTTGGGGTTTTCTTGGCAAAGATAATGGAGTAATTTGCTGTTTCTCCAGGTCGTTTTTTTACAGATGAGAAAACAGGGTTAAGTGACTTGCTTAGGGTCACACAGATAAGTTTCTGCAGCCATATTTGAACTCACAAAGGTGAGTCTTCCTATCTCTGGACCTAGCATTTTCTATCATAGCAACTTCTGTTTAATAAATATAAATGAATGAAGTAGTTAGAATTTAGAAGAGATCATGGGCTTATAGATTTAATACCTGAAGGGACCTTAGAGGTAATAAATTGAGTTCATGTTTTCTTTTTTTATATATAAGAGAAGAGATTGAGGGAAAGAGAGTTGCCCTCAGATACATAAGTAGCAAGGGAAAGAGGGAGGAACTTTGTTTCTTTGACTCTAAAGCCAACATTCTTTCCATTGCAAAATGCCATTTCTCATCAGACATAAATATAAAATCTATCAATTGCTTTTGGCAGCAAGTTGAAATTGGAAGCCAGATAATAAAGACCATAGAGAAACTTGGGAATATTGAGATTAACTGATGTAGAATGAAACAAAAAGAATTAAGGGAACAATTTAAACCACAGCTTCAATTGTGGAAATGAAAACAGCCTAAGAATTAAGAACTTTGGTTGATATTGACTCCAGAGGACTGGCTAAGAAACAGATTTTTTTTTTCCTTTTGCTGAGGCAATTGAGGTTAAGTGACTTGCCGAGGGTCACACAGCTAGGAGGTGTTAAGTGTTTGAGGTCACATTTGAACTCAGGTCCCTCTGACTTCAGGGTTGGTGCTCTATCCACCTCACCAACCAGCTGCTGCCTCCTAGAAACAGATTTTTTCAACCCCTCTGCAGAGAAAAGTCAGACAGTTAGTCGGCTAATATTTATTGTCTATTATGTATCAAGCTCTGGATTGGGTAAGCACAGGGAATTCAAATAAAAGTCAAAGATAGTCTCTACTTGCAGAACTGTCAAGAAGACAACATATAAACAAAGATAAAGGTAGACATATACAAATATACAAAGTATGTTTATATGTACTATGTAGATATGTAGATAGATATACCATTGAGCAACTCTGCCTCACTTATGTCCAATTTACACTCAAGTCAAAATATCACCCTGTGTTATTCTTGGTCCTTTTTGAAAATAAGGATAAACAACAACTATATATATATATATATATATATATATATATATATATATGTTTATGTATATGTATATATATGTTTATGTGTATATATATGTAATATATTCAGAAAGAGAAAGATAAAAGGAGAGAGAGGGAACTAGAAATAAGGGAAATTGGTAAAAAAAAAAAAAAATCTATCCATCTATCTATCTATGGCCACTTTGACCAACATCTTTTCCTTCCTTCCTTTCCTCTCTTCCTTCTCTCCCACCTTCCTTCCCTCCCTCCTTCCTTCCTTCCTTCCTTCCTTCCTTCCTTCCTTCCTTCCTTCCTTCCTTCCTTCCTTCCTTCCTTCCTTCCTTCCTTCCTTCTTTCCTTCCTCCCTCCCTCCCTCTCTTCCTTCCTTCCTTCCTTCCTTCCTTCCTTCCTTCCCTCCTTCCTTCCTTCCTTCCTTCCTTCCTTCCTCCCTCCCTCTCTTCCTTCCTTCCTTCCTTCCTTCCTTCCTTCCTTCCTTCCTTCCTTCCTTCCTTCCTTCCTTCCTTCCTTCCTTCCTCCCTCCCTCTCTTCCTTCCTTCCTTCCTTCCTTCCTTCCTTCCTTCCTTCCTTCCTTCCTTCCTTCCTTCCTTCCTTCCTTCCTTCCTTCCTTCCTTCCTTCCTTTCTTCCTTCCTTCCTTCCTTCCTTCCTTCCTCCCTCCCTCTCTTCCTTCCTTCCTTCCTTCCTTCCTTTCTTCCTTCCTTCCTTCCTTCCTTCCTCCCTCCCTCTCTTCCTTCCTTCCTTCCTTCCTTCCTTCCTTCCTTCCTTCCTTCCTTCCTTCCTTCCTTCCTTCCTTCCTTCCTTCCTTCCTTCCTTCCTCCCTTCCTCCCTCCCTCTCTTCCTTCCTTCCTTGTTACTATCATTAAGAATATGACTAGTTTGGAATATTTTCTTTTAATACAAAATATTTTGTAGGAATTACACTTGATCATGAATGGACCAGCAATCAGCCCCATGATGAGCTCACTCATTTATCTCTCTACAGAATTATTGATGTGAACTGAGTTATACTTTCTCCTTCTATAACTTCATTTTAAGAAGACAGCTCATTCATGACAATTCATATCATAATGATATTACCTATACTAAGTGTCCACTTCTTTTATAAGTTTCTCTTTATGATCTGATGCTCCCCACAGTCACAAGGGACCGATATAGTGCAATATCTCTATAAAAAATCCTAACTATGATATTCAACTAAATACAAAAATTAATTTTAGTTATTTTGAGTATCTAAGAATTGGCACAGCTCTTATCTATTTCTATTTACTACTTTATTGTGAGACATTTATGACCTTGTTCTCATTTTTCTTCAAAGGAAAATGTAAGGCTACTTATAGGTCTTTAACAAACAAAAGTAAATCCTTTATCAGTCATCTACCCTTCAATGCAGCTGTTAAAATTAGTATTGAATCTGAAGCCTCATACTTGACCAACTATTTGCCATAAGAAGCTGCTGCTTAACATGATTCATAATACTTTTTGCCCTTTCTATAATAGCTTTTGCTTTTGTAAGTGTAATTTAAAAATGTAAAACTATCACTAATCATCATGCTTGAAATTAACTAAAAATCCCCATATTTGATTTAAAATAAACTTAGAAAACATTCATATTAATGTGGATAATGTTGCACTTTGACTAATTATGTTCTTGACTCTTTTTGGTTAGATTTTGGGTTTTTATTTCATATAGATAGTGATATAGAAATATAAGGGACTTTGGAGGTGACTTAGAATAACTTTTATTTCATCAAAAAAACCTGAGTCCCAGGGATAGAAAGTGACTTGTCCAAGGTCACATAAATAGTTAAGTGGCAAACATGATAATTGGATTTGAGAACCTCCACTTTAGTTCTTTTTCTGATAAGTACATTTTTTGGTTTGCATCTCCAACTCCAAAAAATTCTGATGACATCGGGATGCAGAATGCAAGCCCTATATGGCTTAGGCTTCATAAGTGGCTGTCCTAAAAATATTTATTATAAGACTGACTTCTATATAACAAACAATATTCTGTCAGCAGGCCAATATTTTCAGCCATTTTTATGAAGTCTTACAGACTTTCTACCCAGAGTTACTGTCTATGTTGTATTGAAGTAGGGTAACCATCAAGAGCTGGACAATGATCTCTGTCCTGATTGCCTCAGTGCTCAATATTTCCCCCATTATTCTATGCATATACATATATGAATACACACATGAATGCATGTACATCTATTTGTTATTACTTATTTCCTTAGTAGAAAACAAACTCTGAGGGAATGGAATGTTTTGTTGATTTGAATCAAACTGTATTGCATCCAATACAGATTCTTTATTTAAACTCAATAAAACCAAGCTTTTGCATCAGCATGGTCAACTTAGTAGGATTTTCACAGGAATGAAAAGCCCACAACTTTAGAAATACACTTATTATTTCTAATGGCTCAGCCTAATACAACTGGGCAATTTCCATTAGTCTAACAATTGGAGCCTGTACAATGAAAAGGTCTAAAAGTGGCCTGTTCTTATCAAAATGTGTTTGCTTTTCTTCCAACAGGCTGCCTGACTTATCATACTTCTTGATATAACAAGAAGCTATCAGTATATTGGGAAGGGGAAACCATGGGGCTTAATAGACATTTTAAAGCATCTAAAAATATTGAATCTGTCATTTTTTCCACCCCTCATTTTTAGAATCATGGCTCTATTAAAGAAAATTTAATCCGTATGTTTCTGATTCCTTTACACTTAACTCATCAAAATGTTGTTTTGTAAAAGCTCTTTGAAGTCAGGGAAGTCTTTTAAGTCTTTTTTTTTTTTTTTTTAATGAGACTTTTCCAAGCCTCTTTTCTTAGAAACAGGAAGTGGCATTTAGCCAATGGTTAATGAACTCAAAGACCAAAGGGTTCAAGTTGGGTTTGCATCGCCTAGCCCATAAGACTTTGAATGGGTTCTGAGGGTAATGGATTTCTTAGTATCTTTACTGCCAATAGTTGTCACCACAATGACAATTACCAAGATGACCTGTTAGGATTTTAACAGCCTGTTAACTGTCAAGTACTTAGCTAATTAAGCCCACTTTGTGTTAACATGACTTAAAAAGCACTAGTTTATTACTGGTATTCCCAGAGTTTTCATGACATTTCTCCAGGACAGAGGTATTTAAGTTATCATTCTTAGGCCTTTTGTCAGATGGTACATTTAAACTTAACCACCAAATCACTTTTAAGTTCAAGGCCATGAAACAATGTAGTGCTGACTGAAAAGGTGGAGAGGGCTTGAGTCCTACAATTTTAAGTGAAACAGATATCTAGGCCCACATGCCACAGCATATTTAAAAAACAAAACCCATATTCCAACAGAGAAGGAAGCAGCTGATTTCAGAAAAGTTCCAGGTTGATTTGTATGTAGCAGTTGATGTAAGTATAAGCTAGCTCCCATTTTAATGGAAATTTATAATCCAAGTGAGATAGATACTGAGACATGGTAGTTCTTTCTACCTAATGTATCTGAACTGATTCTGCCTGGTAGCCTTTGAAATCATCCATTAAGTACCAATTCCAGGAGGTTGAAATAATGCAACAATGATCATGTCAAATAGTAATAGCTAATCAAGATGGTTAAAAGCTTTAAAGTTAATCTCCAAAGCAGTTCTGAAAGGAGCAGTGAGCAATACTTCTGGAAACAAGATAGTTTCAATAATGAGTATTCATGGGGAAAATATTGAGGCTCAATGGGCTATTTTCCTCCTTTGGGGGCACCCTCTGCTCAGCCTTTCCTAACAGAATTTTTAAACTGGGCCAAAAATACCAGCTGTGGTGAAGTGAAAAGAGTCAAAGTCAGAAGTTGGAAGACCCAGGTTCTGCTCTTTGGCAAATCCACTTTCAATCTGAGTAGCCTTGGATAATGGTTTCATTTCTTTGGGGGTCATCTCTAAGGACTCTTCTTTTAAATGCTTGATCCTATGTGGGTTTGTGGGATAGAATAAGATGATAAAATCGATTTGTTTAGTTCTGGCTGGTGGGATGTTCAAGAGCAGTAGAGCAGGAAGGCACCCACAGAGAGGTACCATTGGCAGATAAGGTAGTACAACCAAACCCAGGAATGTTGTTTACCCTTTGTTTTTGAAGTGGGCCATTGAATTGGATTACATTGAGGCAAGATCGTTCTAAGTCACTGGCCTCATTCTCTCTTACAGAGTCATTGAAGTTAAGTGGCAAGAGGAAAGTTGTGATGAATGGTGATGGCCTAGGATGCAGTGAGTCAGTGTCTTTGGTGTCTGTTCAAGCTCCAAGCTCCTACAGCTGCCTTCATGAACATTGGAATAAATTATTCTCATCGGCCCATTCTACCCATGGAAGGCTTCACATATTTGGGATAGACATACTGCTAATTCACCAATAAGTTTGAGTTGCAGGCCTGTCAGTTGGCAGGGTGTGGCTGCTGGCTGCTCATGCATCCCATATGTCCCAACACAGTAATATAGACTTAGGCTGGTAAATACAACTTCTGGTGGTTACTGGAACATTGTTTTGGTCTTTTAAGCTTTCTTACTCATTCTAATCTAACCTAGATTTCTATTTCTATCAATGGAGTAGAACAGAGCAGGGGTAGGTTTGGGGAGGAGAAAGCCCTTTGTTTTTTCCTATAAAAGAAATAAAGATTATTTCAGCAGAATGACATCACCTACTATATTATAGTCACAACTCCAAAAGAAGTACATATCTAGAAAATTCAGGTTGAAAAAATTCATCTGAATTACCCAGATCTCTATTCCAGTTCTCTATTTTATTTTGCCACAGAAACCCATGACAAAATATATGTGAATCATATTAGATGACAAATTTCATGTGAGATTTTTCTCCTGCTCCATATGATATTTTCTTTCTTTTTTCTATATCAATAAACAATTGAAATAATATTTACTGTTCATAGGTAGGTAAAGCCAATATTTTAAAAATTGACAATTTCCCCTAATTTATTTATTTAATGTCATTCCAATTAAATTACTTAAAGAATTTTATTAAAGCCTTTTAATTTTCAAAACATATGCATGGATAATTTCCCAACATTAACCCTTGCAAGACTTTTTGTTCCAATTTTCTCCCCTTCCCTACATGGCCAAGTAATCAATTGATATGTTAAACATGGTAAAAATATATATATTATATCCAATATATGTATAGGTACTGTATAACATATAACATAAATAGTTGTATAACAATTATCTTGCTGCACAAGAAAAATCAAATCAAAAAGAAAAAAAAATTGAAAGAAAATAAAATGCTAGCAAAGAACAACAAAAAGAGTGAAAATGCTATGTTGTGATCCACACTCAGTTCCCACAATCCTATTGTTGGGTGTAGAAGGCTCTCTTCATCACAAAATCATTGGAACTGACCTGGGTCATTTCATTGTTGAAGATGGCCACCTCCATTAGAATTGATCATCATATAGTATTGTTGTTGCCATGGACAATGATCTCCTGGTTTTACTCAGCATCAGTTTATATAAGTCTCTCCAGGTCCCAGTTATCCCACATCATCTCCAACACTCATTATCTTTTTCTGTCATCTCAGTCAATCTGAGAGTTGTTACCTTAATTTGCTTTTGTCTGATCAATAGTGATTCAGAGCATTTTTTCATATGACTAGAAATTGTTTTAATTTCTTCATCTGAAAATTATTTGTTCATATCCTTTGACTATTTATCAATTGGAGAACAGCTTGAATTCTCATAAATTTCAGTCAATTCTCTATATATTTTAGATATATGAGGCCTTTATCAGAACCTTTGAATGCAAAAATGTTTTCCTAATTTATTGCTTCCCTTCTAATCTTGTCTGCATTAGTTTTGTTTGTACAAAAGCTTTATTTTTTATTATTTATTTATTTTTGCTGAGACAATTGGAGTTAAGTGACTTGCCCAGGATAACACAGGAAATGTTAAGTATCTGAGAGCACATTTGAACTCACGTCCCCCTGACTTCAGGGCTGGTGCTCTATCCACTATGCCACCTAGCTGTCCTTGTACAAAAACTTTTAAACTTAACATGATATTTTGTTTCACTAAATTATGGGGTGATATAGACTTTGATCCAGAAGATATTTAGAGGACCTGGAATCCAAATTCAGTCATTTTCCCCAGGAGGATATTGAAGCTCTGGGAAGTTGTCATTTGTCTAATGTCACTTAGGCATTAGGCATTAGGCAGGACTTGAATAGAAGTCCTCTGATATTAGAACCAATGTTCTATCTAAGCCTTAGAAATGAGTTGTGTCTGTTGTCTTGAGAGGTACATAAATTGGAAGAGCCTCACCATTGAAGGTTGGCTATATGGTGATAAATATTTTCAGCTACACCAACTCTTCCACAAAACCTCATTAAAGTATGGGGGACTGCCATCTATATTTACATTGTAGAGGGAATACCCATGTGGATAAACTCAGGCTCCTCATCCAAGGTCATTTTTCATTCAAAACCTTTGCTCAAATTATAATCTTCAACTTCTTAGCTAAAATATTCTGTTTCTAGTATGAACCCCTCTCTGGACTGAACTAGCTGAAATTTCTTTTCTGTTTATAGTCCCCAGTTGTCTGCGTGGCTTGCTAGATTAACCAGTGATTCTATTGCTCTCTTTCTGATTCAGTCAGAGAGCAGTTCACATCTGGCAAAAACCAGAGTTCACACTAGGGCATAATCTATCCTCTTTACATATTTAAAATTTAATTAGGTTTTTAAACTGATTGCATTCTATCGAGGTGGAGAAGTGGAACTTTTCCCTTAGGCTTGAAATACCATGTATATACTAGTTTATAAGTGGTTTTCATCTGGAAATGACTAATATGCCAATAACTACCATCTGCCCCCAAATGAGCTACTGAAAATATTTAACCATACCTTCAAACATGGCAAAAGCTTTGAACAGAGGTACTATGCACTCTAACTAGTTGGAAAGATTCCATAGAGAATTAGTTCAGTCATCATTCTATCTGGTGATTCCTTTACTAATTTGGTAACCCTAGGAATTTCTGTCCATGAGAATAAATTTCTCTAGAGATCATCTGGTCAAGGATTTTATCCAAGATTTCAGCTAATTCTTTTGAGTCAATATCATCCCCACTCAGGTATTGTAAAATAACCTCAGAGGTTCTGCAGATCATGAAACTAAAGGAACTCTTGCCTCAGCTAGAAAGTTTGTATATGTTTCATACAATGGGTTTGAAATCAGGTTCTAACTATCCAGTGCTGCCAATCACCAAAATGGGGTCACAGCATTATATATCATACATACATTTGGGCCACATCTTTGTTACTATTCAGGTTTTTTTTTTGGGGGGGTCATGTTTGATTCTTTTTGTGCTTTTTTAGGGATTTTATTGGCAAAGATATTGGATGATTTTCCATTTCCTTCTCCAGCTCATTTTGTAGAGCTAAAAAGGTTAAATGACTTATCTAGAGTCACACAGTTGGTGGGCGAGATCAGATTTGAACTCAGGTCTGCCCACTGTTCCATGTGTCTACCCTTGGGCCACACAGGCATCTTCAATTTCCAACTACCAAGACTCTATAAACATGGAAGGCAAGAAGAATAGGCATTATTACAGCTCACAGATGCCCTAAAAATATAATTTTGTCCAATAATCACATTTTTTGTCCTAATGACTGAAAAATAACAGGATCACGACATAAGAGTCTCACCTGTTCCATTTTGATTTTGGATGGAACAAAGTGAGGTGTACAGATAAGCAGGCAAGAATGTCTTGAAATATTAATCACGAGTCTGACTAAAATATCTTTTTTCTTCCAAACTCATAATTTTTAAAACTTCCATCCTTCTTTTGATGGCTCTACCATACTTCTGCTTGCCTAGATTACTATCTTCAATGTTGTCTAGATGTAGTCTTGGTGTTTTGTTTTTTTTTACTTCATTCTCCTTCACTCATGTGTTCAATGTTATCAAGCCTTTTCATTTCTCCCTTCATATTTTGTATCCATTCCATCTATCTATTCATAGAGCCACAATTGTAGTTCAGACCTCATCCTTGATTATTCCTATTGCCTTCTTGCTGATTTCCCTGACTTCTGTCTTTGCCTTCTCCAATCCTTTCTATCAAAAATATTTTTTGAAAACACATTTCTAACTACATCACAACCCTTACTCAATAAATTCTAGTAGCTCTTTATTGATTCAAATATTATTTCATCTTAATTTTTCCATATTACTACCATTCTTACTTATGTGTGTCTTTTATAATGAATATAATAGTGTAGTAGCATATAAATACACACACACCCATGGATTTGCATGCTCAATTTTTTTTCTTTACTAATTGGGGTACATAATAAAAAAAGTTTGGAGACACCTATCTATAGTACTATATATAGCTACAGTTGCTTTGTTTTATAGTGCATTTGGCTAATTGTAACTTGCTGTTGTACAGATTTTTTCAGGGTTTTTTGTTTTGTTTTGTTTTGTTTTTAACTTAAATAAGCATAGCATAATATATAAAATGCTGGACTTAGAATCAGAAAAATTTTAATTTTAACTATCATTTATGAGCTGTATGGCCCTAGGGCAGACTCTGAAGTCCTGGTATCTTAAACAATTCCTTAGAACTTATCTGCTTAGTCATAGACTGGGTTTTGTTCGGTGACTTGGGATGACGGAGATAGTTCCTATACCTATCTGAGACATTTTATGAACTCATGTTTTGGAGAGTACAGGGCAGGTCTCTTCAGTTCTCTTTCTTCCTCCTTTAAAGCGAGGTCAATTTATCATTTTTTTTTTTTTTTTTGGTCTTTGTATTTTTGTAGACTTGTTGCTTAGCACCAGATATTAACATTACAGATCTCCAAAGCAAAACACCTTCAAAATAATCAGTGACAAATTGTCTGTGTTTAGTTAATCATCAAAGTAAAGAGAGCCACACATACTTCTTAAAGAGAAGAAAATACACATGTCATGGCCTTTGAGAAATTTTCCCATGGTTTGTTTACACTGGAATTTGTAGCTGAATTTCAAAAGCCAAGAATATCTTTTCTTGCTTCCTGCTACTTGGTGAAGTGAAAAGCTATCCATGTAAGTTTGATATCACCATTTAAAAATATTTATAATGTCTTTTTCTCCCAGTTAGCTCACTTGCAATAGAATTCTGTAGCAGGGTGAGTTTTTGAACTTCCTTGTCCAAATGTATTTTTTTTAACCTCTACCAAGCCCAACTTGCCTTAACTATCATATAATTTAACTTTATTATTCCTTCCACATTCATCCAGGAAGTCTTCTTTTAAACATGATTATACACTAGCAGAATGGAGCTGCTAATTTTTCTAGGCCTTATATTTTTATGGTTGTTCTACTCCTTCCTGGTGGCATTTTTTTTTTTTTTTTGATGACACATCCTTAGCAACAGTTATTTTATTTATGAGTAAACCCAAGAAGAAGAATGGACTTTGGCAAACTCTGCATGTACAAACACACACCCAGAATGTAATTATAAAAGATGCCCGCTAGTGGTCAGAGTCACAGGGTCTGGCAGAGAAATTTCCTACTTTCTGAAAAGAGATGGGAGAAGGTGGGGCATCCTTGCTTTCTCTCAACTCCTGATGGATCAAGATGTACTATCAAATATTTTATTCTTCATAAACATATTAAAATGTAGAGTTTTAAAATTAATCAGCTAGCAAGCATTTAAGTGACTACATATATTAGATACAGTGTTAGACACTAAGATATAAATATAAAGATTAAATCTTTTCTACTTAAAGAAATTTACATTTTAGGAGAATGGAAAGAAAGAAAACAGAATTTATTAAGCCTATTACATACCGGGTTATATGCTAAGTGCTTTTGAAATTATGATCCTCATTTTACAGTGGAGAAAACTAAGGCAAATAGATATTATGAGACTTGCTCTAATAGACATTAAGTTATTGAGTTTCTGAGATTGGATTTGAACATGATCTTTCTAATTCCAGGCCCAGTATGCTAGTCATTGTGCCACTGGTTAAAACAAGCAAGCAAACAAATAGAGCTGAACAGCAATGTTAGACAAACAAATTTTAAAGCAAATATAAAAGTAGACAAAGCTTCTGATTCTGTTAGGATGGAAAACTACCTGATTGTGATTCATTTAAAATTTAATGAGTCATGAGATAGTAGATTCCAAGCTAGAAAAGACCTCAGTGATCATTTATTTCATCCTCTTCCTTTTACAAATGATCAAACAGAGTCAGTGAATTTAAGTAACTTGCCTTAGGTCATCCAGGGAATAAATAACAACGGCAGGATTTGACCATAGGCTTTCTGATTCTTGAATCACTGTTCTTTCTACTAAAATACATGTTTCAGAGAGTTGCATAAGGTATAGAGAGATTGTGATTTGCCTAGGGTTATACAGCTAGTAACTGTCAGAGATGGAATTTAGACCCAGACCTTCATGTCTTGGAGCTCAGCGTTCATTATGCTGTGCTTTCTCTGAATAAAACAAAGCAAATAAATGATCAAAAAGTCCTTCTAAGGTAAAGGGGTTATGCTACTTACTGGGTGAAATGTAGCTTCTAGGAATTGGTCTGATTTTTTGAGTAGACTAAATTTATTGTGACAATAGACATATCATCCTTGCCAGAAATTGCCAAGTTTGCATCCAATACCTATTTTGAATCACTTATTTATTGGTTAATAAAGAAGACCTCAAAAGAAGGCAAAGAAAGGTCCCTCTTTTTAGAAGCTTAGAATCTGTATCATCTGTGATGTCTGAAAAATACCTATGGGAATTATTTTTTGAAAGGGAAAAGTTCTCCTCTAAGATTATTGAGGGTCATGTTAATAATTTATTTTAAAGTCACATACACTGAATCTTTAAGACATTTTGGCCCATCAAACTTAAAATCAAACTTTTTTTCATTTCTATGAAATAGTTAAAAGTTCTTTACTTGATATATAGAACACAAGCACCAAGTGTTTTACTGAGTGCATTTTAACAAAAATAAATGCATAGGATTTTCATACTTCAAAATGCAAAGATTCCAAGTTGATTTATTCCCCCCTGCAGAGTACTCTAAGACCAGAGATGTCTAATATGAGAGCTGGCTCAAATCAGATTAGATGTAATTGGAAATAACTAACAAAATAGATTATAAACGCAATAAAATGAAGATAATGTTAATGCACGATTTTCTAAGCAATAAGCACCAGAAGTGGGCTTCTCATGCACATTTGTCTGTCCTGTCCCTCCTTCCCGGCTGCCCTCCTTCTCCACCTTTCTATCTGAGTTTCACACTGGACATAATAGCATAGAAAGCTTTTGTACTACTGAAAGAAAATCAAAACTATAGAATTCTGTGTGATAAAGACCTCTGGAAATAATGGCACTTGCCACATTAATTATTGGTGTATATGCACAATATCTGCTTGGAAGCTGACTCATAAGATTTCTTCCAACAGAACTGTAGCTCAGAATATTGAGTAGTTTCAGAGGAATGTGCAAAGTAAGTAAAGTAGTAAAGTGGTACTTTAGGCTCTGTGAAAAAGAAGGCTTTTTGTACCTAACACTTATATTGATATTTGGATCAGCGTCTATTTATCCATCTATATATAAACCCAGGGGTATGTTGGATAACCAACCCTTGTTAAATTTTCAGTGTGAGCATTTACACTTCAAAAATTGTCAATGGCTACAAATCAGGGCTTGATTTATTGTTTTGTTGGTTGTCTAGACTTAAGAAAGTATTAATAATACTAATTAAACTTAAAAGTATGTGTGCATATATTTTCCCCCAGAACTCATTGTTAAACATTTACCAGCATTACCCTGTATTGCTTTATAAACATTGAGCTCAGCATGAGTGCAGTAGCAATAAAAGGCCCAGGGAATGAAGTCATCATTCTGGTGACTGTAAGCTAATAATAATAATAATAACTGACATTATATAGCGCTTCAAGATTTGCAGTGGTCTACATACATCATCTCATTTTAGCTTTACAGTACCCTTGTGTACTGTGTATTCAAGGGTTTATTGTTAAATTTTCATGTGAGCATTTAGATCTTGAATACAGGCAGACTACAAATTAAAGGTTGATTTGTTATACTGATTGCCTGGACTTGAGAAAGTGATGGAAATTAATTCTTAGAATATACTTAAAAGCATTGCATACATACCTTTTTTTCCTGGAGAGTTGTTTACTAAACATCTACCAAACACATTCCTGCCCATGTTAATGTTTATAGCTAATTAACTTTATATCTCACTGTCTCTGTTTCTTTTTTTTTTTTTTTTAATCTCTGTTTTTCTGTCTGTCTTTCTTTGTCTCTTTGTAGTAGCTTTAACTTAAGCTTGTAGATAGTTAAAATAGAAGCACAATTTTTTTTTTCCCCTACCATGACTCATCCTTGAGCATGGATGATCTATTGGAAACTATTCTTTGCAAAATTTGAAATGGGAGAAGGGAGGAAGGATGAGATTCCACAGTATCACTGTGGGAAAATTTTCATGAAAATCTGGAATAATATTCAGTATTCCACAGACTGTCTTAAAGACTGACCAAATAAATCCATGATAGCCACTCAATGTGGAGAGAAAGAGTTTTTTTTTTCTATATAGTACTCCTCTGGAAAACCTAAGGAAATAAACAATTTCCAGGACCTCAACTGATTTAGAATTCTTTGTTGACTGGCTTTAGGTCCAGGAAATCTGCTGGATTCTAATTATGTGGTTTGAATTTCCTTCCCTTACCCTCTATTCTGTGGTTTGATCTACTTGAGTAGAGAAAAGTTGGAGGGGTTTTTACACTACTGAGAATTTATCATCATGAAACTGAAAGTGGCAGACAGAATGACTTTATCTGCTAAAGCAGATATACTTTACCCCTTCTTATAGATTAGGTAGACTAGAAGCAATGAGTACAAATTACAAAGAGGCAGATTTCTGCTCAATGTCAAACTAAACCAAGCCAAACCAAAACAAATTGGATTGTTTTGAAAGATGTGGGTTCTTTCTCAGTGGAATTTTTAAGTGAAGGATAGGTAATCACTAACTGAATATGTTGTAGATGGGATCTGAGTTGGATATGGGTCATAGGAGGTAGCCTCCAAAGTCCTTTCCATTTGTGAGATTCTGTGGTTCTCTCTATATATGGTTTTATGCATGTGTTAGTGTGTATATGAATGTATATTTCCTTTTTCTTGTTCAGTTGTTTCAATCATGTCTGGTCTCTTTGGGGTTTCCTTGGAATAGATAATGGAGTATTTTGCCATTTTCTTCTCCAGCTCATTTACAGATGAGGAGCTTAGACAAATAGGGTTAAGTGATTTGCTTAGAGTCATACAGCTAGTAGACCAGATTTGAACTCAGAAAGCCTTCTGACTTCAGGCCCAGCACTCTATCTGCTGTACCACCTAGCTCTCCCATAAATTTCACTATCATTTGTTAATTTTATAGAATTTCACTTTAGTAATAGCATATGAGAAAGTATAATTAGCTCTAGGTAAATAACTTGGCACATAGGTAAATAAAATTTCAGGAATAGGACCAATAAAATTCATAGTTATTGTTGACCTAGTGCATCCCAGTTTTCAAAGTACTTTGAGATATTCTCTCATTGGCTCACTAATATCCACCGACCTCCCCCTGGTTGTTTCCTCCTTAGCTCGTCTTTGCAATTCTTTCCATTGGCTTCCTCATTTAAAAGCATAACCTCATTTGAAGATGAGAATTTTCCTTCTATGATTTATCTTTTTAATGTTCTGGCAGTGACTAGCAATTTGTCGAAATGCTGAAGTGTTTAGAATATAACATTAATCAGTAAAGACAAAAAGATAAAGGAAGGAAACAAAGAGAAGAGAACATGTGTTTATGTCCTATCATTTTATAATCTTTTAAATTCTTAATTTTTTTCTTCTACCTTTAACTTCCTTCTTTTTATAGTTACTATTTTTGTGACTTATTTTCCTTTTTTCTTTTAAACTTTTATTTTTTTCTCATCTGTGTTCCTTTTTTTTTTTCTCACCCATATTTTCCTGAAAGCCATTTCTATACACTTTAGTCTTTATATCAACTATGGAGCAGCTGCCCCTTGGCATTTGAGATTCTGCTGGCTGGTATGAAAGGTGAAGATCGCTAGGTGTACAGAGAGGATGTAGCAGTTTGGGAGTTAGAGCTGAATTTGAATACTAGCTATGGTAATTTCTACCTATATACAGATGACTATCTGTCAAGAATCAATTGTTAAATTTCTAGTATGGACACTTACACTTTAGAAATCAGCAGATGCTGATTTATTGTTTTATTAATTGTCTAGATTTTAAAAAGTAATGAAGAAAATATTGATAATGCAGATCAAGTTTAAAAGTGTGTCTTAGTTACATTTTTTTTCCTCTGGAGAGACAGTTGTTTAACATTTACCTGCATATTTCTTTATGTATTGGTCACATAGACCTTGCAAAGCAGGTATTATGGTCAATACACTTTATTTTCATCATCTATAAAATGATAACTTTATATTATATTAAAAAGGAATACATATTAAATATAATTAATACATATTAAAGAGAAATAGTAAGTTGAACATAATCAATTTGCAGTTTCATATGAAATGATCTTTTTCATTATATTATGTTATAGAAATACTTGTTTTATTCTATAAATTAATATAAAATAAATACAAATTTAAAAAAAATTAAGATGGAGATCCCTAGCAAAATATCTCTGAATTTCTCCTCTTCAGGTCTGTTTCTTCATCTATAAAATGAGAGCTGCAAAAATCAATATTAATAATATCTCAAATTTATATAATAATGGAACAAAGTTTCATTTTATTCTGGAACTCCTTGTTCCAGGTTGAGCATAGGATATTTTGGATAATCAAACTTATGTATATATAGACTGAGATTATATCCAATTCTTTGTCTGCCAATAGATCAGGCTGCTACCATAAATTAAAGAGCCAAATTTTTCACTGAAAGCAAAGTAAACAATGAGGAAAAATCAAGTAGAATGATATACTCTGTACCTCTATAAATGGGTACAATCTTCCTTGCTATAGGCAGTGCACATTTTCTAGATAACTTATAATCCTTGGTGAGGAAGTCTAGGATGTACTTGGAACAACTTTTAAGGCTCCATCTCTTCATAACCAGTTGCCTTATTGATGCTCCATTATGCCTCTGATGTTTCTCTTTGTAACTCATTCACTAGATTGATGCTATTTCTTGTTAGAGCTGACATTTACTGCTTCAAGTTCTTCTTCCTTAAAGATATTTAAACTCTTTTGTGAGATTGCCCCAGGCCATCATGTCTGAGAGCTAATCAACACACTTTCAGCCTTTTTTTGTCAGTCAAGTTCTTTATACTACATTGAAGTAGATTGGGTTAGGATGAGAAAATTCCTTTCAATTTCAGACATGTTCTGTTAATTAGCACCCAAGTCATGAAAATTACTTTGGGGCTTTGATAAACCTCAAAGAGGCATTTGGCAACAAAGTAGGGAAAGGTATGTAACTGGTGAATTTTTGTCATGCATTCCTACTGCTAGATTGAATGTCCTTGTCCACTTATAAAAAGTAATAACATATTTGTATACAGATTTAATACTTATAAAAAGCTAGTTTTCCTCTCAAGAATCCTATGTAGGTCCTATAAGTCTTCTAAGATAATTTAGTCTTAATACAATTTTATATACACACATATGTGTATATATTTTTGCATATATACACATATATGACATATATCACACATATAGATCATTGAGATACGTCCAAAGAAATGGTGAAATTTCATGTGCAAACTATAGTGCTTTAATTTCACACACACACACACACACACACACACACACACACACACACACACACACACACATATATATACAAATAAGGGAATCCTGATTTATTCTGTTAAAAATACTATGCCTAGTTATTAGAAGCTTACTGTCAGATGATTTAGTGATAATGTCTTTGGCCTCGTGGATTGGCTTTATTTGGGCTTAAACAACTGAAAAAAAAGAAGTATATAATACAGGATCTTTTCCTTTGATTTTTAAAATAAAATCTACCTCTTTTTAAATAAAAGACAGAATTAGGCCATCAATGAATCTTGAAGTTAACAAGAGCTTGGCCTGGCCCACAACTAAAGGGATCTTTACCATGTCAGCTAACATCTTTGCTTTCTTTGTCTGTCTGACTCTCACTTTGCCCCCAACCTCGTCTATTGAATTTAGAAACCCTTTATGGGGTTTTCTTATTGGAACGGTTTGCCATTTCTGTTTTCTGGCAAACAAGCTAAGTGACTGGCCCAGAATCACACAGCTAATGAGTATCTTAAGTCTCTATTTGAATTCACGTCTTCCTGACTAACTCTCACTTAATTACCTTTCAAAAACTTGACTCAAATGCACCTTCTTCAAGAAATCATACTTGATTACTCATAACTGCCCTTCAGACCTCAAGTAGAATTTTAGTATGTTTATCATGATTTTTATTAGTTTTATTAGTTTATTAGTTTGTGTGTGTGTGTGTGTGTGTGTGTGTGAATGACTTAAAGGGCTATGATCCCAGGTACTCCTCCTGAATATTTGGGGAATGAGACCCTCTTTTCTCTATTTCTACTTTTCTTGTTCTTTTCTTTTTCTTTCTCCACTTGCCACAATTGTAGATGTTGCATACACAACTAATCAAGTGATATGCGACCTTAAATTCAAAGACAGACGTTATTAGTAGAGAGACTGATGAAACAAAATGAGTTGTGAGTACCAGATAAGAAGTAAGACTGTGAGACAGTGCATTGACAGGGAGGGTTAGACAGGGAAGGTGAGGTATTCTTGGCTATGCAAACTTGAGGTTCTGAAATCATTTAAGTAATTTGGAATTGGGACATGTATAGACACCAAATCAGAACAAGGTTTTTAGTCAATGTTAGACAAATAATTAAAAATATGAAAGAATGGTTAATGATGAATGGTTAAAAAATTAAATAAGCAACCAGAAAAAAAAAATAGGCACTAAAGAGTCAGGGGAAAAGAGTTCAAGGCAAATATCCTTCAGTGGGGCACAGTCTTTGAATCAACAAGCATTTATTAAATTATTAAATAATTAATAAATAATTTAATTAAATAATTAAATAAATTAATTAAAATAAAAGACACCATGCTAAGCACTTAGGGAACAAAGGAGGCAAAACCATAGTTTGTTACATTCTGATGGGTGAGTTAACATGCAAATAAAAAAAACCAAAAAAACAAAAAAACAAAAAACCAAAAACCAAAAACTCTCAAAACCAAAACCAAACCAAAACAATGTACCTACAAAATATAGATAATGCAAATAGAAGAAAATCTCAGAGGGAAGATATAGACAGACTGGAGTAAGACTATAAATTTGAAATGAATTTTTTTTTATTTTATTTTTCCCAATTACATATGAAAACAATTTTTAACATTAGCTTTCTTAAGATTCTGAGTTCCAAATTCTCTCCCTCTTTCCTTCTCTCCCACCTCATTGAAAACGCAGGCAAGTTGACATAGGTCATACATGTGGAGACCATAATATATTGTTATCGAAGACATGCTATTGTTTAATAATCACTGCCTCATTTTCTAAATGTACACAGCCACCATTTTAATAATTTGTTGTAGGATATTTTAGGAAAGGAAATAGATCTTATTGCCTATCATTTTCAAATTCTACCTTCTCACTTCTTTTGGAAACTGGAAAAACATTTGCTTCTTTCTAGTACATGGCACCTGTCTCATTTTTAGGATAATAGAATTTTGAATTGAAAAAGACCTCAGAAATCATCCAATGCTATTTTCTTATTTTGTATTTAGAGAAACCAGGGTCCAGATGATTTAATGACTTAACAAAATCAACATAGGAATAAATAACAGAAAGGATTCAAACCCAGATATTCTGAGATTTGAGCTAAATCTTGATGCTTGGAGATAGAGTTGAGGAGGGAGAATATCCCAGACATATCAGACAGCCCATAAAAAGAAAAAAAAGTCAGATGATACAATGTCAGGAGTATTTTCTGTGAGGAAAAACAAAATCAGTGTTCTTGAATCACTGGACATTAGGTGAAGGAGAGAAAGCTGAACCTATACCCAGATTTAAATACTTATTAGTTGTGCGTGTGACCTGCTGTGCTCACTCTCTTAACTTCCCCAAAGGTACTATTTCTTCATTTGTAAAATAGGGACTTTATTATTTGTGGTACTGACCCTACATGGTTGTTATGAAGACTAAATTGTGTTATATATGTAAAATGCAATATAACTATCAGCTATTATTATCACCTAAGGCACAAAACCCAGCAAATCTTGACTCCCTGCCAATAGACTACTCAAGGGTTTGAAGGAAACTCACCAAGGTTAATCCAGTCTATTTAGCCTGCAGGGAGGGGCAATAGAAAGCAGTAGGACATGGTAGAGCAGATAATAAGGGCAAAACCTCACAATAGCATAGCTAAAGGCTACTGAGAATTTGTGAAACAGTAAAAATATTTTTAAGTCTGAAGATCATTCATTGAAGCCAATGTAACCCCCTACACAGATCTGAAACCAAGGAAAAGGAAGGTAGAACTGCATTTTATTGGTACCTAAAATAGACCAATATATAATCTTCCTGCTCTGCTAATAATAGACCACAATTAATGTCTAACCAAACTATTTTAATGGTTGAACTGAGATAATTTAAAAGGTCTGGAATGAAAGTGAATGCAGAAAAGTTATTTTTTTTAAAAATTCCCTGTCAATCAAGATTCACAATGGTTGATAATTGGTCCCTTCAAAGGAAAACCTTCCAAAGTACTTTCATATTGCCCCATACATAAAGCTGTCAGAATATTTAAGTAATGGGATCCCATGTTTGCTTCAAATCACTGTGTATTTTAATTGAAAATGCTGCCTAAAAATACCCTATTAACACCAAAAAAAGGATGAACCCCTCCACAATGGAAAACTGTATTAATTTAACCACTCTTGAAATTTTGGCTTAAGAGTCGATTTTAAAACTATGCTTAGATATAGTCATTAGAAACACTTAATACAAACTTCAGATATATAATAATATTCATTGAAATACTTACTCAGTAGGAAATAAGCCAGCCTGTAGTTTACTTTGTAAGAAAAATTTATATGGCCTTTAAAGGTCCTGAAAATTAATACATTTTGTTATAAATAATAAACTAAAGAAAGGAGATAGAGATAAAAATGAGAGAGAGAGAGAAAAACAGAGAGAGAGAGAGAAACAGAGAGAGAGAGAGAGAAACAGAGAGAGAGAGAGAGAGAGAGAGAGAGAGAGAGAGAGAGAGAGAACAGAGAGAGAGAGAGAGAGAGAGAGAGAGGGAGGAGACAGATGGAAGTGGGGAGAGATAGAAAATACACAGACACACACATATACACACATAGAGGTATAGGAATGTTAAAGATTTTTTAATCAGAAGAAAAATGACATCATACTTATCATAAGGATTTAATAATGCATTTGTGATGACTAGAATTAATCATTAAAAGCCAGTATCTTTTAGCTCTAATTTTTTTTAAGATCCACCAACCATCATTAGTCAACACAAAGGCATAGATATGTTTGGAAGATGCTATTCTTTCTTTTTTAAATTTTTCATTCTTAAATCACACACTTGTTCACAGTGAAATTGCTGTCTAGAGGTATTTTGTTTTCAGACTTCAATTTTAAGGATTTTCATTTTTTAAAATGACAACAATTGATTGTCAAATAGTAATTTCCATGTTAGGAATGCTATTAAGATGCTTGAAAAATCACATCCTCGAGTCTGGTTTTACACAGCATGCATAGAAGAATTATTCTGTGAGGCCTTTTTTTTCTTTCCTTCTTTAATTTACTTTTAAAGGCACCAAATATAGGTTTTGCTACATGGAGAGATCCTGCCAATTCTTGCGATGGAAGAGAATATAACTGACTTTTTTGTCAATGAATTGAAGCTCCCTTTGTTCCCAGACTACAAATGGATAGAAGGGATTTTGTTCTGCAAGGGAGTATTTTAATGCTTAACATGGTTTGCAGCATTTAAAGTCACTCAAGAGAAATTATAAGCATGGGAAAACTGGAGCCCTCTGCTATGTGCCTTGTGATAAGAGCATTTCAGAGAACACAGGGGACCAGAATGAGACATCAGACTCCAGACTTCCATCACTTCCCTAGGGGCACCTATTTTGGGAGCACTTATGATTTAATAATAAAACTAAAGTTTATACAGTAAGTGCTTGGAGAGAGTACATATAATATACCTTCTAGGTCCAGGGGAATGGATGAGAAAGATCTAGCCAGAAGAGTCCTGGCACTTCTTAAGGAAAAATCAGATTAGGCTCTTCATTAGCCTTTCAAATGTTTGGATGTAAGTTCTGACTGAATGGGGTTAAAGGAGGCCAGTGCAAAAAGTCAACAATGCAGGAATTAGTGTTTATCAAGTGGAGTGTGCTTTTTGGATGATCAGAGCAGTTGAAAAGGCCCTAGTGTAGAGTGAGTTTCTCTTCAAATCTTCCATTAACCCCTAATGTAACTTTATTTGAGATCTGCAAATCCCAGCTGGCTTTTATCAAACTCAGGGATAATTTGAAAAGATACTTCTAGTCACTTGTAAGCTTCATCTTAGTCTTCCTTCTCTATTCCTAAAGCATTTTCTCCCCTCTACATATGTTTAACACACACACACACACTTCTCTCCTAAGTCTGGCTAACAACCACCCAAATCCACATCTCCATCCTTAATGAAAGGGAAACAGTAAGGAATGTTGGGAAACTTTGAGAGTAGTTGGATTAGATGCAATACATATTTTAAGTGCCCATGACATGCAGTAAATGTTTTTAAAATGTCTACTGTATAATATGGGTGGTGATGTTAGGTGGTTGGGGAGAAAAAGCTGAAAACCAGCAAAGAGTGTGTGAGTTAGGGATTAATTTGAGATTTAATTAACAAAGAAAATTGCTAGATGAGGAAACTTCCTTTTACCAAAGCAATTTTCCAAACTATTTGCAAACTATTATCTGGGAGAGTCACTATATTATTTCACTTAGTGACTTCATCAGCTTCCCATGGTTTCAATTATCATTTCTATACAGATGATTCTCTCAGATCTAGTGTCTAGCCCTAATATCTCTCCCAATTTTCATTTTCACATTTACACCTGCCTATTAGGCATCTCAAATTGTAAGTCTACTAGACATCCTATACTCAACATTTCCAAAATGGATTATCTTTCCCCTTAATTCTCCCCACTTCCTAAACTCTCTATTACTACTGATGCTTCCACCATCCTCCCAGATAACCAGGCTCCCAACCTAGGGTCATCTTCATCATCTTTCCTCCACCCATGCCCACCCATACACAATCGGTTGTCAAGTCTTGTCATTTCTAACTAACATCTCTCATATACATTGATTTTTCTCCTCGACGCTGCTACCAGTGATTTACCAGGCTATCACACTTCTAGCCTGATATTGCTACCACTATAGGAACTTTGTGTCTATACTATGGCAATAGACTGCTAATTGGTTTCCATGCTTTAAGTCTCTCTCCATTAGCTATCATCTTAAATTGTAGGTCTTATCATATCATAACCCCCCCTTCTCCAATGAACTCCAGAAGTTCCCTGGATCTAACAGAAAATTCTCTCATGTTCAAAGACCTCCAAACCTGGCCCTTTCTATCTTTCTAGTCTTCTTACTGCTTGCTTAGCTCTAAGTTTTTCATGATCCAAAGACATTGGCTTCCGTGCTGTTTTTTACATGTAACACTTTAATAACATTGACTTATTCTGAGCATTTTTACTGGTTGTATCCCATTTCTGGAACTCCCTCCTCAGCTATACCTCCCAACTGCCTTCAGTTTTCTGCTAAAATCTCCCCCTTTTCAAGAAATCTTTCTTGTTTCTCTTTAAGAAACAATCTTTCTTGTCTTCTCTCTAAGACTAAACCCAATTTATTTTGTACATATTTTGTTTGTAAATAAATTTTGGGGGGTCCGTGTTGTTTCTCCCATTATACTGTGAACTCCTTAAGAGAAGGGACTAATTTTTGCCTTTTAGCAGAAAAATTAGTATAGAGTAGGTACATAATAAATTTTAGTTGACTTGACTTCATACCAAAGATGGCCATAAGATAAAGCAGAGAAAGAAAGAAAAATAAGGACTGACATTTCTAGTGAATATCCACGTAAAATACCGAATGATATATTGACAAAGGCTATATTATACAGTAAAAAAATGCAGCCTATAACCACAAAGGCAAGGTTGGTTCAATATTAAGAAAACTATAAAATAATGCACTATATACAACAAAAATAGTATACTGTACACAATAAAAACACAATTATGTTGAAATGTGGAAAATCTTATGAAAATATTCAATTTCTGTTAAAGACATTTAAAAGCACAGAAATATTTAGACTTTTCTTTAATATGTATTTATAATTAGGATCTGGCATTATCTACAGTGAGAAATACTAGAGGCCTTTCTAAATAACATAAGAGATAAAACAAGGATGTTTATTTTTCACCATTATGAATTCATGATTTTTTTTAACGAGGGAGGGATTGTGTGTGTGTGTGTGTGTGTGTGTGTGTATGTGAGTGTGTGTGTGTGTGTATATGAGTATACAATGAAGAATTATATGGACAGAGAAAAAAAGTATTCATAAGCATGACTAGTGATAATAATGCTCAAAAAAGCACCAATTAAGCATTTAAAGAGAATACATAGAAGATAAAAAAGTATGTTCAGAAAGCAACACAGAAACCTTGAAAACCAATGTGAAATGAAAGAGGTAATGATGAAAAATCTTGGTAGAAGGAGAGAGACAGAGAGAAAGACAAAGAGTCAGAGAACCTAGTTATTTCAATCTCATCTCCCCTATTAGAATGTAAAACAGATCAGGGCCTATTTTTGACTTTATGTCCCTGGGGCTCAGCATTGTGCCTGAAATAAATAAATGCTCATTGACTAATTGATGTGTTTACCAACTTCTCAAATTCCATTTCATGCCATTTTCCACACACACACACACACACACACACACACACAAAGATATTTATTTTCTGTGTTTATAAGGTAGTATTTCGTATGTATGAAGAAATTCCCATTATGAAAAATCTCTTAAGCAAATCAGCAATAACTTAAAAGTCTGTCTCGAGTTTATAGTATGTCTGCAACTCACAATCTACATACTTCAATAGAATGTACATTCCTTGAGGGTGAGGACTATTTAATTTTTGCTTTTTCATCCCCAGTAACTGGTCCAGTGCCTGGAATACAGCAATGTGCTTAATTAATAGTTGTTGAATGAATGGGTTTAGTGAATTCCCTTGGAAAATGAGAAGCCACATGATTTATCCATGGTCATATAACCAGCCTGTGTAAAGGCAGATCTTAAACTTAGGTTTTCCCTATTTTTAGGTCATCTTTTATTCACTACACTGAAGTGCTTGTTAAAAGTAAAAAATAAAATTGACTTATTTCATGGACTTGTATATTTTTAAGATTATATTATGATAGTTAAAACAGAGTTTAAGTTACTTTAAAATATCATTTATACCATATATTAAGATCCCACACTTTAATTGCTATGGGCCTTCTCTTATCCAAGAAAGATTTCAAACTGTCTATACCTCTGAGGTACCATTGCACAGAAGAGTGAAATATTGGCATCTGATTTTCTGAGTTCATATCTAGACTCTGCCCCCTTCTGACTTTGAGCCTCAGTTTCCCCACATGTAATATAAAAGAATTCTTCCATCTTGAGATCTACGCTTCTATGAACCCATAGTTTTAGAGAATTGTCTGAGGAGAGAGAAACAAGATGATTTGCCCATTACCATCCATCTATCTAAGATCAGAGTTATCAAAGGATCACAGACTGAGAATTACAAGAAATCTTAAAGATTATATAGTTCAACCCCTTCATTTTAAAGATGAAAACAAAACAAACAAACAAACAAACAAACAAAAAAACTGAAGCCTAAAGATATTGAGTCATTTTCCCAATGTCAAATAGGCAGAAAGTGACAAAGCTGAGATTTGAACACAGGCCCTCCTGATTCCAAATCAAATATTTTTATCACTTAATTCCAAATCCTGAACAGCTATTTTTGGCTCCAAGTTCAGTATTCCACTGAATAATCTGTACTGCCTTAAAATCTGCATAAATAATATAATGATAGATCAAATATGGAAGAATTCTTAGTGTAAATGTTCATTAAAAATCAAGTAGATTGTATGTAGCTAAATGCCTTTTAGAAACAGTTACATTTTTGAATGCATAATTGTATATTGTAGGGAGAATATTGTAAAATATCTGTGTGTCTAACCCAGTCATGTACAGTTTACCCAGCCAAACACATACCAAAATGGCAGCATATTAAAGTTATTTGGAATGGCAGTTAGCTAAATAACTTATCCCCTATTGCCTTGTTCAATGGGTAATAAACTTATGGAATTACAGAGAATTCCAAAATATCTAGGAACCTGGATGGCTGAAGAGGAAAATGAGAGATTCACCCCTTTTTGTCTCAAGTTGCTGGGATGAGTTTTGCTCTTGGTGGTTCTTATAAGAAAGAACCTTTGGATTCTTTACAGCCATTTGACCAATGGATTGGTTGCATCAGCTCTCCTTCTGAGAGAAAAATATCTATGCCAGAAAACTGCACCCGCACTTGGCCGTCCCTGTTCCAAGATCAATAACATATTGATTGGCCATGAAAAGCCTCTGTGGCCACAGTGGGCTGAGATCTTAGGGTGGGCAAGCCAAATTTCTCTTTGGACAGCAAATGGCAAACTGCTTCCATTTAAGACATGTGGCTCCTTTCAAGAGTACTTCCACTGTGGGCTTAGCACGGCAGTACAAGGAATCTGGAACAGTGTCATGCCAGAAAGTAGAGTTGAAAAATTGGAACAACTTAGGTCCATCTGGAAACAAATATATGTAAAGGAAGTGGGAAGTTGGCTAAAACCACTTGATTTTAATTAAACTGCTTTCAATTTGAGGCACTTAAAAAAGAGGCAAGTAAAACTGATAAAGCCCACGTAACATTTCCTTCATTTCTTTAGCACCTGCATAAATGCAGAATTGCAACATCTATTAGCAATGAACTTTGTGCCCACGTTTCAATCCCATTAGCTAAGAATACCAGTACACTTTGCCAAAGGATAAGTGTTTGATGCTTAAGAATCTCTGTGTTCAAAGTAAAGACCTTAACGATGTTTGGCAGTTAGCTAAAAAGAAGGAGAGCAGTGCTGGTATTAGCTAATTTGCAATGCTTGAAAGAATGCCCATCCAGGGAAGGAGCCTGATTCCATGGGAGCATGAGGGGTACAGGGAAAATAGGAGAACAAACAAATTGACCCAGGGAAGATCCATTGCCTTGTCTGACTCAGAAATTCATGGGTAACAATCCAAAGGTAGCCAGACTGAGAGATTGTGAGCCCAGATGGAGAAATCGTGTAGGAGCCAAAATTAGGTGTTCATTACTGAAGTCGGGGCAAGTGAGCTCTACTTTTGTGGAGCACAGAGGGATAGGTAGGTCTTCAATTGCTTTTAATAAACTACCACTAAGGGAAACAGTGGGATGTAGAGGAAAATAATCTGGATTAGAACTCAAAAGCCCTGAGTTCCACCCCTGCCTCTGGACGAGCTAATTCACCTTAGTTTCATTACTTATAAATAGATTATGTTGGACTCAATGACCTTTAGTCCTACTCATGATCCTCTTTGTGGTATCATGGTCTCTACTTTGTAGAGTGTAAGGAAGAAAGGATTCCATATTTACCATCTGATATTTTTTCCTTTAAAAAAATATTATGAAATCTAGAATCTAAAAAGCAAACCCATACAGAATAAGGGCTCCTGTGCAATAATTCAGAGATCTGAGTCATGGGATTGGGATTAAGTGTGGGGAGGAGGAAGTGCAAAAAGAAACTATATGATCCTTTCTGGGCATAGGGCATGTCTGCTGCAACTGCCGTCCTGGAAGCAAAGGAGAACCCCAAATAGGAAATTGAAGGGAATTCTCCCAGAATGTAGATTTTAAATAAAGAATGCAATTCAGTTGAGAAGAAAACTCCTGATGGGACCAGGATGTGGAGTTTAGAAGTTTGTGTTAAACACAAAGAATGCTGCATTGCAATCAGAAGGCCTTCATCTAAATACTGGCTCTAACACAAACTGGAATCCCAGGAAAATCATGTATCCTCTCTAAGCCTTAGTTTTTTCCATTAGAAAAATGGAAATAGGAATACATATGTTATTTGTTATTAGGAAGAAAGTGCTTTATAAAACTCTTTGTCATTCTCAGATACATTAACATCATAAACAAACACAGTAGCCTTTTAAAAAGATGCATTGCAGATGGAAGCATAATATTTTAACTTTTTTTTTTCTTTCTCATGGTTTTTTTCCTCTTTTATTCTGATTCTTCTTTTTCAATTTAACTGTTGTGGAAATATGTTCAATATGATGGTATATGTACAACCTGTATCAGATTGATTACCATTTTGGGAAGGGGGAGGAGAGGGAGGGAGAAAAAAAATGAAAATTTTATAAAAGCAAAAGATGAGTACTCTTTACTTGTAATTAGAAAAAAATAAAATACTATTAAGAGGGGGGAAAAGATGTATTGCTATCTGCTTCACAACTGCACCTTAAAAACCATTAGGCTTTTCTGTGTTTTCCATGCTTCCTACAATTGTATTGTCTCCCTCTATTAGAAAGAGACAGCATTACCTAGTGGATAAAGAACTGGCTACAGAGATTAGAAAGACTGAGTTCCAGTTTTACCTGACCTAGAGTGACCATGTGACTAAAGACAGGTTTCTATAAGATGACAACCTATATTGGAAAGAAATAATTCTTCACTGGGAACCCTCAAGACCAATGACACTAAAGAAGTTTCACTTCTCGCTGCTTAATCCTATCCCCCTTGCAATCCCCATTAGAATATGAGGGTTTTGAAAATAGAGATTGTCTTGTTCTCTTTGTATTTCTGACACTTTGGCTATAGTAAGTGTTTAATGAATGATTGTTTTCATTCATTAATTAATAATTAAATAATATTTTAATTAATTAATTCATATAAATATGAATTATTATTAACATCACAGACGACAAAATTCTGGGTCCACATTTCAACCTAAGTCCGTAGGGCAGGGAAGACAGCTTCATGAATGAAGTCAATAATTTAAAAACAGCTAATAGAATGATTTTAAACCAATCAAAATAGAGAGGATAGGTTAAAGAAAAAATAATTTCTACGGCCAGAACCAAAAAAATTAAGTTGAGAAAATGGCAGATGTCTTGTGGCCCAGAAGAAATTTTGTGAGTATCAAAGGTGGGAGATGGTGGTATTGCTTTTATTCAGGGAGAGAGGGAAACAAAGATGGACCTAAATTCCAGGCAAAAATCAGAGTAAAATAGAGGGAATTGAAAAGTATGTATTTGTCATGGAGTAGGGCTTCCATATACAGAATTTAGGAGTGAGGAAGTAGATCCTAGAATGGCTGAGCCATGTACAGCTTGACCAAATCAAATCTGTCATTGAGGAATGAGCTAACATTTAGCCTAGACACATTCTGAGGTCCAATTGACCCTAAGGACATAACTTAGTTGAAATGGGGCTTCAAATAAATAGCAAAGCAACACAGAATTTGCTATGTCTGGGCCAACAGGGTAGTTGATATAGCTGATTCAGGACTCAAATGCAGTTAGCCTAAGAAAATATTTGTAGGGGACACATTGCGGACTACTCTTCCACAATACTTGGATTTAGGTGATCCTTGCTAATGGGAAAAATTCTTCCCGGACTACATACCACAAAAGATTGTGTAGAAGCCCACAGCATTACATTATTATCTATCATGTGTGCAAGATAGACTTGTGGAGGTGACCAACATGAGATTACAAAAAACTAGAAGATCAAATATACTATGAAAACTGAGAGAAATGGGAAACAACTGACAAAACAATAATAGCAACATACATCATGCCATTTATTTTGATCCTCACAATAGACCACTTTCTGCAATAGTTCCTCCTTTGTTAACACAATTTTACTATTAGGAAAACTGAGACTGAGAGAAGGCAAGTAGAGTATCCATGGTCACATAACTGGTTAAGTCAGAAGCTGTACTTGAACCAGGGTCTTCCTCAGAACAAATCCTGCTCTCTTTCCATATGTCACAGCCCCTTTAATAATGGCTGTATCAGATCCATGGTAAAAGTACAGATGTAGGCTCTGAGAGGCAGGCTGCTCTGGCCCATGTGTGTAACAGGATGAGGCTCGCAGAGAAAGCTGTGCAGGCAGAGTCCGAGCTATGACTGAAGTCTCCACTTTTCTCGAGAATGAGAGGCAATGACTAAGCAGAGACCAGCTCCTAGCAGGGAGTTTCAGTGGATTGAATCTTTCATCTACTCTTTTAGGGATGCAGGGGAGCCGAACAAGGATCTGACTCACAATCTGCCTTGGAAGTGTGGAAGATGGCAAGCACCTGAGTATGGGCACTGAGAATGCTTGTTCCTTGATTTTCTTCCTTATTACAACCTCACCTCCGGCTCAGAGATTCCTAGGATGCGAGCTTGGAGCTGCGTAGAGGACTAGACACGGGACCCAAACAATTATGAGGAAACCAGATGGGGCTGAGTAGGGAGAAGAGCTATATACTCTTTGTTGTATTTAAAATTGTGTTGATGCCTTTTTCCCCCTCACACCAAAGCTCTTTCCCAATATTCCCTGTACCTAGCCTGATAAAGAATGTTGTGTGAAGTCCAAAGCATCATTTGCTAATCCCTTGTGAGGTCTCTTTCATAGTATTACTTGCCTGACTCACTATCTAGGAACCCCTCTCCCTGGACACCTGCTCCCCCTTCCACTGCAAGGTCCCTGTTTAGCTCCTGAGCTTCTAGATCAATATTAATATCTTGTCTTGACCCTTCCTTCACCCTCTTCTGGGCACTATCTTAGCCCCCTGTTAAGATCACATCCTCCTTAGCCATATGCTCTTCTTCAGAGACTGTCGTTGCCCTTAATAAGGAGGCACCGTTCAAGAGTTCATGAAAAACTCTGAAATACTGATAAAAACTCTATAAAGGCAGCTGTAACTTTTATTTTGGATTATACTATAACCTATTCTGTGTTTAACTATAAAATCTTTAAATCACCTAAATAAAGGGCAGTGTATTGCTCTTGCCTGGAAATGGGAGAAGGAAAAAGTCCTGTATCCTTTATCATAGGCTAATCTAGAAAGCAAAGAGATCCAGCCCAGATAATGGGTTTTTCTGGTGCTAGGGAATCAGGAATGCCATTTAAAAACTACTTTTATATGTACTTTAAAATCGGCAAAGTGCTTCACATTTTCTCAATTGGTTGTCACAATAACCTCATGAGGTTGGTGCTCCTTTCATCCCCATTTTACATAGGAGAAAGCTAAGGTTGACTGAGGTTGACAGACATGTCCAAGGTCACACGGCTAATAAATGTCTGAGAGAGTATTTGAAAGTTTCTTCTTGATTTCAAGCCCAGGACTTTATCTACTAGGTCACTTAGCTACTCAAGTATCTGGAGGAAGTTGGAAAGAAGGGAGGCAGGGAGGGAGAGATAGAGCAGATAAAGTATTAGTCCCATATGAAAATGCAGAACTAATTCTGTACCCATTTTTTACCACCTCATAGCTGAGATGCAGGAGACATATTAATCATCATTCCTTTAAAAGTCACAATTGATCACTGCATGGATCAGAAAGATGGAGTCTTATTGTGATACAAATTTTAATACTCTTTGGGGTCACCTTTGATTTGGATATCCTTGAAAACTTGCTGTTTCATTATTTATAGCTCATATAGCATCACCAGGAAAATATCGGTGTTAAAATATCAAGAAATATTTTGGAATCCTTGAGCTCTGTACAATTTATTAAATGCAATGCAGATCACTGCCAGTAGAATTTTTCTAAAATGTATTTCCTCTGTTGCTTCTATCATATAGGTCACCAAGTCCAAATTCTTTAGCCTAGCACTTTCAGGCATCCTGCTATCTGCCTTAATATACATTTCGAGGACTCTAACCCATTCTTCCCCCACATAAACTCTCTGTGATGAGGTTCGGCTCCTGGTCAGGGAACCAAAAATGATGAGGTTCGGCACAGGGCAGAGAGTTGTGGTGCAGGTCCTTCATAAATGAAGTTACAAACCAGAAAAGTTAGACTGGCACTTGGTATTGGAAGTTAGCCTTTGCTAGGAAGACTGACTTCCAAGTGGCAAGCTCCTGGCAGAGAGATAAAGGTCTAGCAGAGAAGTCCCAATAGAGAAGTAAAGAGGAATATAGTGCTGTTAGGGAAATGTGTGAGAGTGATAAAGAGAGGTTAATGCTGAAAAAGAGAATGTCCTTTTAGTGGGCAGAGAGTCCCTCACAGGTAGCTATGCCAACAGAGATCCCTTGGCCTGTCATGATTCATGCTTTTAGGTTCTCTGAAAGGAATTGAGCTGAAGGAAGCTTGTTATATGAGTAGCTCTTGGTGGGGGCTGGGAGCAGTTTGAGTTGAAATCAGAATAGAGAATCTTCGAATTAAATGAGTGTCCCTGGCCTAATCTCCAACTCAGTAGAGGTCTATATCTAGATCTCCAGCTCAGGCTAAGTAGAAGTGGTCCTGGACTCAACTAGTCTCACCCAGATGTATGGAATAGAGAGATAAGGTGAAAAACTTACAAGAATGTGTGAATTCTTTTTCTGTGTTTTATTTTCATTATTTCTGTATTTCCCCTATGACCTGTATAATATGTGCAGGCCCATATTTACTTGAGCCTTGCCAGCTATAAACATATTTATTTAACCTGCGCTGATGACATTTATCAGTACTTGACATTTATCGATATTTAGACTATTAGCTTGACCACTATCTGCTTGACTAATCCTGAAGGCCTGATTTTCTGTTTGCTAGAAATCAGGTAATTTTGGGGAAACAAAAACTTTCCATTCCAATTACTCTGAATAGCAACAATCAATAAGATGCCTCCCCCTCCCCTTCTCAATGCTCTCTTACTTATGGTGTTATCTCTTATATAAAAGTTATGTACCTTTACTACTTCTTTAGCCCTCCTATCGGGAGCTTTCTTTTTCTCATCTCCTGTTAGGACGACATCCTCTGGAGGTTTTAATAAACAACTTTTCTGCTTTCTACTGAATTATCTCTGAGTAGTCATTTTGGGTAAGGGTCTTCTACATCCCTTACACCAGGGGTTCTCACTCTATGGTCCACTGAGGACCTTTATGTGGCCTTCAGGGTTATAGCAAATGGGCCGAGGGGCGGAGACAGTGTGAGCTTTTGTTTTTACTATAGTCCGGCCCTCCAACAGTCTGAGGGACAGTGAACTGGCCCCTATTTTAAAAGTTTGAGGACCACTGATAACAGATAACAGAATGAAACCACTTTATCTTGATTCTCTGGGACAGTTCTCTCAGGGGAGAGCTTCTCTGAGGGAGTTTCTCAAGCATTCCCCCCAAAAGTCCGAGAGAGAGAGAGAGAGAGAGAGAGAGAGAGAGAGAGAGAGAGTGAGAGAGAGTTTTAGGGCTCCCCTCATCATCTGTCTCAACCAAAGTGGTTTATTAATTGTCCCCTAACTACTATACTTTTCTACCACCACGTTTCACTTGAAGATATTTGTTCTTAACATTCATTTGCTCTTCTTCTCTGCCTTTTCATATCTTGTTTTTATATTTCAAGAAAGGGCTCATAGTCTTTCTTCCTCCTTTAAAGATTTCCATGACCATTCAAATGTGAAGTAATCTTTCCTTCCTCTGAACCCAATTGTAATTATTGTACAGATGAGTCAGTGGACAATTACTCTAGGATTACCTAATGCCACTCCTTATTGTAAATAGCAACTATCCTATAACTTTGTTTTTTGCACATTTTGTTTCTTTACCTAGATGGAAGCTCCCTGAAGGCAAAAATTATGGTTTAAACTTGTTTGTATCCCTTTAAAGAGTCATCCATTCTCATGTCACCCAAATAAAATTTCTAAGAAGTGTTTTCTAGGTAAAATTTCTGAAAAGTACCAAAATGGCAGAACACCTAGGACCCAGATGTTCAAGAGCTTTGAACTTATCTTAAGCATCCATCTCAGAGCCCAAATTAGAAGGGTCCTAAAAATTTGTTTACTGCAACCTCTTCATTTAATGACATTGAAGCATAGGGAGGCCAACTAATTGCCCAAAGTCACCAGTAAGGGTCAAAGGTATGATATGAATCCAGATCCTTTGACTTGAAAGTCAGTTTTCTTTCTCTATATACTTATTGCTCACATTAGATACAGACCTATTTCTGAAACAAATTTTAGTGGTGGAGGAGACAATTCAAGGAAGCAAGAATATATGGGATTTATCAAACAAAGCCAAGGAAGGAATTAAAAAATAGCTATAACTTTCTGAAACATAGCATACATCTGATAAAATAATAAATCATGTAATTTAAATGCATATAAAATATTGTTTACTGGAATTTTGAGAGCATTTTTGATAACCCAAGAAATAGTATCACTTCCAGTTGATGCTTCCTGAATTTCCACTAGTAGGTGTGTATCTTATCATAAGGCAACAGATACTTAAGCAATGCTCTATCTGAGCTTAGATTTAATTTTTCTTTGGCTATCTATTAGAAGGAGGAAGTGTCACATAAATTGCCTAAAGTCCCTCCCTATTCCAAATCATCTCTCAAAGTGATTTTTCTAAAATCCAAGTCTGACCAGTATTACTCCTTACACAACAAATTAGAGAAGGTTATGCTGAAATCAGAATTGATTGTGAAATTTTCAGTGTGATCACTTATTTGTAGAAAATTGACAAAGACTACAAATTAAGGTTTGATTTATTGTTTTGTTGATTGTCTAAGAAAGTGATAGAGAAAATGCTAATTACTCATATTAAACTTAAAAGTGTGTATGAAATACATTACTTCTCACCAGAAAGCTGGTGTTAAACATTTACCAGCATACCCCTGTGGTACTTTTTAATTACCTCTAGGATCTAATATAAACTCATATCCATCTCTTTACACCTGACCCCATGCTTTCTGGTCTTAAGATTTATTACTTCCCTCTGTTATGTAATCAAACCATCTTTCTTACTGTTCCTTACATTATGACACTACATCTCCCATCTTTGAGTTTTTGTTCAATCTGTTTCTTAAGCCTTGAAGGAAACTGTTGTTTTTAACTCTACTTCTGGAAGTCTTTGGTTTTTTTCCAGTCTCAGCTCAAGCGTCTCCCCTGACTGAAATCTTTCTGTATATCCTCAGATTGCTAATGTTTCCCTTCTCTCCAAAGATTATAGCATGTTGTCTCCCCTATATTAGAAAATAACCTTGATGGAAGGAAATATTTTATTTTTGGTCTTTATAACTTCAGGTCTTGACATGGTGCATAGTGTATGTTTACAGATTAAATTAAAGATGAAAAATTAAATAAAAGATTAAAAAGTAAATACAAAGTAATTTTGGGGGAAAGCGAGCACCTAGGGGGATAGGAACTGACAGTTTAGCCGACTTTGAAGGCAATTAGGGAATCTAGGAGGAAAAAGGAAGGAAAGAAACAAACATTTGTTATGTACCTATAATGTGCCATGCATTGTGCTAAGCATTTTATAAATTTTATCTCATTTGATCCTCACAACTTTGGGAAGTAGCTACTATTATCTCTGTGTTGCAGGCGAGACAAATGAGACAAACAGAAGTTAAGGGCCTTTCCAAGGCCTGAGTGAGTGCCTGAGTTCAGATTTGAACTTAGGTCTTCTTGACTCCAGACCCAGACTTCTACTCACTGATATCTATCTACAGAAGTGAAAAGGAAGTGTATTTCAGATATTTAAGTACTCTACCTTGGGCAAAAGCATATAGGGAAGAGATACTGTTTATGAAGAACAATAAGTTGTCAAATTCGTCAGAAACATAGATTGTAATAAAGGAATATGTAATTATCCTAGAAGAGTTTGCTGTATAGATAACTCCTGAATCTATACATCCAGGCCTAATTTCTCTTCTCAAGTCCCACCATTGTTAGCTGCCTGCTATATAAACTCCCTGATGTCCTCTCAGCATCTCAGACTCATCATGAGTGAACTAGAATTCATCATCTTTCTTTCACATTTGCTCCAACTCCAAACTTCCTCATTTCTATTGAAAACACCATTGTCCTCCCACTGACCCAGTGTTATACCAATGGAATTATACGTGCCTCCATATTATTTCTTATCTTTTGATACTAACCACTTACCAATTTATCCACATCTCTCACATCCTTCACTTTCTACCCATTCATATTACTTTCACTCTACTTCAGACCTTCATAATTTCTCATCAGGGCTATTGCAAGTCTCACTGCTTCTAGTTTTTTCCCTCTCCAATTTAGCTTTTTGGTAGCTGTCAAAGGTAACTTTTTAAAGACATATCTGATCATTTTTCTGCCCTGCTCAAAAATATTCAATGGCGATCTGCATTAGGTTAAAATGTTTATTCCCCAGGTTGGCATATAAGACTCTCCACAATCTGGCTACTGCCTACCTTTTCAGATTAATTTTTATGACTCTCCTTCACACGTTCTACTTCCACATAAACTAAACAACTGATTTTTTTTCTGGATCCCAACATTCCATCTTTTATCTCTAGAAGTTTGTACAAGTAATCTCCCATGCCTAGAATGCACCTTCTTCTTGCTTCTTCCTTTCAGTTTCCTTATAGTGGTTCAGTGTATCACTTATCTGTTGCCTTCTAGATGAGACCTTCCCTAATCCCTCTATCCCTCTAGTTGTTGGTATTCTCACCCTACTCAAATTACTGTATATTTGCTTCTCAGTGTACATATTATAAGTCTACTGGAGAATACTTTCTTTGTAGTTCCCAATATCTTATTCATGCTTACATGTTGGCTTAACTGAGAATTCATGCAGGAAGATGCTCACATAGTAGTCAGAAAAAGCAATATAAGAATACTTTTAAGATCTCTCTGAAGAACTTTGGAATCAATTGCATGTCATTGGAGATACTGGCAAAGGATCAACCAGCATGCGTGTGCCCACACCAATGAAGGCACTGTGTTCTGTGAAGGAAGCAGAATTACAGTAGCTCCAAAGAAATGGGAGATGCACAGATTTAGAGATATCTCCATCCTACATGTTCATATGGATTATTTTTGCCTGACTTGTGGTAGAGATTTTTGAGTTTGTATTGGTATGATTATCTACAGGCAGACACATTATACTATCAACATAGTGATGCAGTTTTGGTCCTTTTCAAGAATGAAGGACAGCAACCAATCTTTTTCATGCTAGATATTTAGTAAATATTTCTTTAATTGAATTCATTAGTTCCATCTGGCTTTGAGCCAGATATTAATCTACAGTAACTCAATAGAAGTTCTGATAATTAGATCTGGTGAAAAATCTATTATTATTATTATTATTATTATTATTATTTCAATTTATCCCCATCCATTTGATTTTTATATTTTAAATGCTTTTCTCTGTATATAGTCATTACAAATTGATTATTACCTAAAAGTTCCTGCTAATGTTTCTGACATTTCAGGTCTAATATTATTCTTGGCAATTTATGGATTTTACAATGTCTTTCTTTGGTATATTTAGACTATCTACCTACCTGTCTATCTATGTCTATCTATTTTTTGCTACATCATAAATATTTCTTGATAGACTAGAGTTTAGAAATATGGACCTTAAAGATAGGGATTTTAGAGATCATTTGGTTCAATCTTTTCATTTTATAGATGTAAGAGGCATTTCATCTATAAGTCAAATCAGTGTTACATTATGAGAGGGACACTAAATGATTTGCCCAAGTCCAGTTAGCTAAATAAAGGTGAAATTGATCCTAACAAAGAAATCTCTTTATTCCTAATCCAATCATTCCACATCTTCACTAGTACTGTAGTCAAATTTTACCCAGAAATTACATTTGGGAAAAAGATGCTGAATATTTGAATAATTTCAGAATTCTATTTGGACAATGACATCTTCCTACTAAGTAACTAAAATCCCTTATGTGACAATGGTCATCTTACATGGCTCAACTCAAAGAACTTACTTTATGGATAATTCCTGGAGGAATTGTACGTAAGAGAAGCAGGGAAGAAGACAAAAGAGAACACTGTATTTGTAGCTAGAAGTTAAAATACTATTGTGTTTATGTTTCAATGTGTGCTTTGAATTATGTACATATAAAAGGAGTAATGAGACACTTATTTATTTTAATTAAATATTTTGGTCATATTCATTTGACCAAAGTGTTATATTTGTAAAGTGTTGTATTTAGGGCCAACAAATAGGCGGCAGTCAAGATAGCTAAGAATTCTCGGGTTACTTTCAGGTTCTTTCAGAATGTAATTTTCACTGAGTTATTGCAAGTTCCTCTTTTGTTTCTAGATTAGTCTTTGATCTGGTTTTTGATCTACCTTGGTTACTTAGGGAGTCACATGGCAATATTTAACAAACTGTACTTCATTTTTAAGGACAACTAGGTGGTTCAGTGCATAGAATGCCAGATCTGGTAGCAGGAAGACCTGAGTTCAAATATGAGCTCAGATATTAGTTGTACGACTTTGGGTAAGACACTTAATCCTATTTGTCTTATTTTCTTATCTATAAAAAGAACTGAAGAAGAAAATGGTAAAGCACTCCAGTAACTTTGCCAAGAAAACCCCAAATAGGATCATAAAGAGCTGGTCACAACTGAAAGGACTCAACAACATTAACAATTGTATTCTTAGGATTATGGCCATATTTACATCAATGAGTCTGGGTCTCATTATTTAATGAGAATAAATAATCTTAGCCCATGTGAATAACTGTATAGAGTACTGACTGAATTTAGTCATGTCAAAGATGTGGATGCATTTTTTTTTCATTGATTCAACATTCCCTTGGAAATTATAATCATGATATTTTATGGTACTCAAATCAGTTTGTTTGTGGCTCAGCTTCTAAATAGGTATGTTAGGATTGTATGAAATCTTTTAGGCCGCTGTGGTTGATTAAGGCTGTTCAACTTGCCTCATTACTAAGATCCCATCTTAGGTTGATTTGGTATTAGTAAGACACAAGGATGATTTGAGAGAGATCACATGGCCATAAACTATTAACTAGAGTTGGGGTAAACAGGTTCAGAACTGACTTTGTCTCTCTAGAGTCTTTGGAAAAAAGAAATTTTCTAGAGTTTTTGGAGAGAGTTATAACAGAAAAAGCATTGGTTCAGTATGACAAAAACAACAAGAGATAGGCTTCTGTTGCTTACAGTCTGTGTGATCCTAGGTAAGTCATTCAAACTTGTTAGGGCTTCATTTTTCTCCTCTGTAAAATAAGAGAGTTTAATCTCTAAAGTCTCTTTCACCTTTGAATTGTATGAAAGTGGGGTTTCTTGACACAGCTTGGCTTTCAGTGAGAATCAGAGCAATCCTAGGTAAATCAATATATCTTTGTATTTGTTACATCAAACTGCCTTGCCATATCTGTACAGTTTTGCTCCAGTGCCTTGGCTAATATGACAATGGATTGAGAGGGTTTACATGCCTTCATAGAAGCTTGATACTATTTGATAGCTCAGTCAACCATTAAGTGAGAGCAGCAGAATGCTGGAGGATGTTTGGTATCCCTGATTCAACCTGAGAATATGATCTTGGTAGTAGTCAGATGATACAGACCACATTTTTCTGCTATAGAAATGCAAGATGATAGCAAGCATTTGTAAATCAATAATATGATAATTGATGTCTCTGGATATATAAATATTACATGTGAATGGGTGAAGACAAGGAGGAAGAACATGTAAATGAGATTCAGAACTTCCCAAATAGACTACAGCTGTCAAATAGCCTTATATGGTTATCATTGGCAGAGGAAGAGATGGGGGAAAGGCAATGAAAAGAAAAATTATGACCAAAGTCTCACAAAATGAAGGATTATTATTATTTCAGGGCCATGCTTATAATTTTACTAGCATAAGGAAATTTCAGTGAGGAAACTTCTCTACCAAAAGAGATTGGCAGGGATTCTGTAATTAATAATTTTAGAGAACTGCTCAGAAGACAGAGGTGTTAACTGACTTTCCTCAGTATCTCACAGCTCTTACGAATCAGGGCAGGATGTAAACTCAGGTCTTCTTGGTTTTGATGCTGGCTCTTCATCCAGCACAGCATACTATCTTTCAAAATAAAGAATGGTTATAATGATCAGAATTTTACATAGAAAACAAGAGAAAGTCAATTGAAGATGTTCAATGAGGAAATAATGTAGATAAAGACATGGATGTGGAAATAACTGTTTCTGCAACAAATTTGACAAATATAATGAGAATTCAATGACTTGTTTGGAGTGATCTGATCTGACTTTGCATAAAAGCTAAGGACACAATCACAACTGGCAACCCTACAGAATGTTAAAAGTCCCCATCATCAAGAGTCTGCCATAGTCCCTGAAATTTCCAATCCTTTGTATAGTCATGTGCCTATTATACTCTCTTGAGCTAATCTGGTAAATATATTATATTGAATTGGAAATAATAGAGACAATAATTCATGCTGTTAACTAGAGGCAGTTTGGTGGAGGAATGACCAGAAGCTAGAAATAACCTGACTTCAAATATGGCATCAAATACTTATTGGCTTTGTGATCCTGGGCAAGTTATTTAACCTCTACCTCAGTTTCTTTATCTGTAAAATGGAAATAATAATAGCACATTTTTTCCAGCATTGTTGTGGGAGTCAAATGCAATAATATTTGTAAAACACTTAACCAACCTTGAAACACTATATCAATGCTAGCTATTATTATTATTATTATTATAAAAAAATACACTGGGGAATGATAAAAGTTAGTTTCCTAAAAGCTTAATAGTGGACTTGGGTAGCCCAAAATATTAACACAATATGTGTGTGTGTATATATATGTATATGTATATATATATATATGTCTTATATATGTATAATATATAAGACATAATGTAACTTCATTTTATAGATGGAGAATTGAGCTCAAGTAACTCGGATTACAAGTGCTCAAGGCAGAATTTGAATTCAGGTTTTTTTGAATTTTATTCTAGCACTTTACCCAAAACTCCAGCAATTTTCAAACTTTTTGTTCTCAGGATCTTTTTACACATATAAAAATTATTAAGGACCCCGCCAAAAATATTTTTTGTTGTTGTGATTGAGTTGTGTCTGACTACTCATGATCCCAATTGTGTTTTCTTGGCAGAGATACTGGAAAGTTTTGCCATTTCCTCCTCCAGCTCATTTTACAGATGAGGAAATAAGAGACAGAAAGGATTAAGTGACTTGCCCAAGGTCAACTAACTAGTAAATATTTGAAGTCACATTTGAAATCCAGTAGATAGATTGTAGAAACACATTAGATAGAGTGCTGGTCTTGCTGAATCTTGAGGAAGATGGAAGACTTGAGTTAAAATGTGACCTCAGACACTAACAGTGTGACTCTGGGCAGCTCATTAACCCTGGTTGCCTCAGTTTCCTTATCCGTAAAGTGAGCTGGAAAAGAAAACAGCAAATCATACTCTAGTATCTTTGCCAAAAAACAAAAAACAAAAACAAACAAAAAAAACCCCACAATACAAATGGATATGCTTGAACAACAATAGCAACAAAAAAGTTTTATCTATTTACTGTATAAGATTTTTAAATAGCTTGATATTACTATGAAAATAGTGTTCACCCTATGGACACCTTAAAATGGTTTTAGGGAATTCCAACGGTCTTGAAACCAAAACTTTAAAGCCCATTGCAATACATCATGTGGCTTCTCACAGGAGCTGGATGACCACTTGTTGGAAGTGATATAAAAAGCTACTCTGAGAGAGATAGCCTATGGTGAGCATAAATCCTTTTTCAGTCACATTGATGGGGGTGAACCCTGAAACTGTGTCCCCTTTAATCTGTAAAAGAAGGGAGATTTGGAGTCTCAGGCTCTCCCCTGGGAAAAGCATACCTTCCCAAACAAGCCCTTTCCAAGTTAAGTGGCTTCATTCAATTAGAGATCTTTTAGGGGTGACCCAGATCCCCTTCAGTGGGTTCTCAGACTCTGGGAAAAGCCTTTGAACTCCCAGTTAAGTGATTTTATTCAATTTGAGATCTCTATCTGATGGTCCTTTATTGATTAGCCCACACAGCTCCCAGCCCCAGGCCAACATTTGCCCATATAACCAGAGGTCTATCAAACACACCTTTGCAAAATTCCTAATGAGTTTTGCCTACTAAAAGAACTTCTTCTTAGTGAACAATAAACTTCTCTTTTCTGCCACTTAGACTTTTCAGGTTTGCAAATTCTTTTGCATTGGACCTGCCCAACCAGAGGGGATTCTCCAACCTCAATTGTGACATCTCTTCCCTACCACTAGCACAGCATCAACATGGCTATGCTCAAAAGGAGCATCTTACCTATTGGTAAGAATTTGAGAGTTTTTGTTATATTGATGTCAAAAAAAAAATAAAAAAAAAATATGGATGCTAATTTTCTCCTTTCCAAATATTTTCTTAGGCAAGGAAGTCTTCCTAGCAATCTTGAATCCCAGAGATCATTCATTGCCCAATTCTACATTAAGTTCTACATTAAAGACGCAATTTTGAAAAAAAATCTTTGAGTAGCATTTATAGATGGAAGAGATTTTAGAGATCACCTCCAACAATTTTCAGAAGAGCAAATTGGGGCTTAGAGAGATGAAATAATTTGTCATAGATCATCAAGCTAGTAAGTAACAAACTCAAAATTTGAAACCTGGCTTTTAGACTCCAAGTTGGGGAGCCATGTCACTATACACAATACTGTTTCTCAAACAGGAGCTATCTGTCAGGAATATGCATACATATACACATAAAAATATTTCTATTCCTGTAGGTTTTCCTTGTTGTTTGGTTGTTTTCATTAGTAACTTCATTTGGAATTTTCTTGGCAAAGGTACTAAAGTGGTTAACCATTTCTTTCTCCAGCTTATTTTATAGATGAGAAAACTGAGGCAAATGGAGTTAAGTAACTTGTCCAGGGTCACAACCCTAATAAGTGTTACCTTTCTAGCTATTATCGTTTTAAAAACTATATAGTTTCTGGCTCTTTGTACTATCTTTGACATCCCCCTTGAGTTTTATGTTTCACTTTTCCCAAGACATCTTACCTTTCTCTCTGTTAACTTTGATTTACTTCTTTCAGTTTCCAGGAGTTCATATCACTTTGTTTGACTGAGCTCACATGATGTTCTGAGTAATAACTTTACCATTGTAATTGTCATCCGGGATTAATCCTGTTTGTGCTGGAAAGCTGCAAGAGTTTCTTACCAGAGGGGATATTTTAACAAGTTTGCATTATTCATGTGAAAAGCAAATTGACAAATACTACAGTCAGAAAGAAAGAAAATCAAGAATTTGGTCTAAAGGCCTTTTTCAAAAACCAAGGAAAACAGATGGCTTGGAAGATTTTTGGTGGCAGATTTGCGTTATAATCAACCAAGCAGGGACATTTTCAGAGCTGGGTGGTCAAAAAGGCATCCTAAGAATTTTTATCCCTGTATTCTTGAATAGAAGAGCCTCTAAAAAAAGAGAATGATCCCAGGGAAGGCTCATCCCTGAAGCATTTTAATGCAAAATGATGAAATTTGGTAGTAAATTGGAAACAGGGCATGCAAAACAGTTCCTGAGAAATTATAACACAGACAATGTGATTCATTGAAAGGGTTGAGTTATTTGTGTTAATGTTAATAAATATATTGTTTTTGGTATTTTATCAATGAACATATGGAACTCCTAGGGGGAGGGGATTGAGTAATTCTGCACCTCCCCACATTCAGGAGAATAGTTATGGGTTGAGAGTGTGGTTTATTCCAGACCCCCAGGCCCTCTCAGTAACTATCCTATCCTAACCAATCAAACCAAATTAAAACATTTTCCTTTAGAGAGGAGTGGATCTTGTGTGAGGTTGCTTCTAGCTTTAGGTTTATGATCTATGAATGAGACAGGCTCAATAGCTATACCTGTCTAGAATGGCACAAAATGATTAATATAGACTCTAATCTTCTGAGTCTTTCATAAAACAAACAAACAAAAAAAAAAAAAAACCATCCCTATTTCAAACAACAACAACAACACCCTTTGATTGAAATCACAGAGGAGAATTGGTGGCTACAGGGAATAGAAGGACAATATACTGTGATTTCTAAATTTAAGTTTGCAGAACTTCTTTTAAATCATCTCACAACTTTTTCTTCTATAAATCTTTACTTCTTAAAGCCTATAAATCTTGAAAAGACTTTCCTCCCTCTACCTGGATTTTTTCATTCTTCCATTTCTGACTTTTCTTCCTGGCTTTTCTTTTCTTTTTTTAAAATTCTTGCCCCAAGTCTCGAAGATCTACCATGCTGGGTTGTAGACAGCAGGTGACTGAGTACACAGATGAGAATTTAAATTATTTGACCTGGTCTACCACACATATTGCACTGGGAACATTGTTTTCTAGAAAGTCCAGTTTCTTGGTGAGAATAAAGCCACAGTGTTACATAAATTACATGCTGTTGAACAATTTTTCTATGTAATTGAGAAATGAATTTGGTCACAGAGTAGGGGACAATTGGTTTTAACTTTAGATGTACAGGAATTATAGACACTATTTTGACCCCTTATTTGATATACTCTTGAGTTTTGGCTATCAAGGGCAGCTACATTGTTGACTTATGGAACATTTTCCTAGCAATTTAGAACTGTCCATAGAAGAATTGGTTTCCGTAAAAGGAAATTCATTCCCCATCTCTAGATATCTTCTAGGGAAGGCTAACTAGGTTGAAAAATATTGTGGAAGATATTTTTGCTCATTTAGAGACTACATAATCATTGAATTCTCTCCTAATTTCAAGATCTGTACTTTCTATCTACAACTTAATGAGTGTGCTGTCTGCCTATAACCAATGTGAGCTCCCTGAGGGAAGGAACTATTTCATTTTTATCTTTTAATCCCTATAATCTAATGATTCCTGATTTATAGTAGGTACTTAAATGTTTGATAATTGAATGGTAAAGTCTTCAACAGTTTCTACAAGCATATAGAGGATAAGAAACTAATTACCAGAGTAAGATGTGTACACAAGTATTTCTGATTGAGAGTCTCTCAGTATTGCTGACACCATGCTGCTTATATAAATGTATCTTTAATTTCTCCTTAATACTTTGTATATCTGCCACTTGTAAATGTGTGTTGCACTACCTTAATCCTGTTTATAGTTTTAAATTAATGGGAAAATGAATTTTATTCTATTACTCATTCCATTCCCTATATTGGAACAACAATGATAGTACCTAGTATTCACAGAGCAATTTAAGATTTCCAAAGTGATTTACAAAAATCATTTAATTTTATACACAAAATAACCTAGGGAGGTAAGTTTTATTTTTATTTCTATTTTACAGATGAGCAAATTGATGAATAGAGAGCTAAATGGCTCATCCAAGATCACATAATAGTTTAGCATCTGAGATCAGATTTGATTTCAGGACTTCCTGACTCCAAGCCCAATATTTTACTACTGTGGCCCAAGTTGCTTGCATAATCATCTATTCTATAATGCCTCCCATTTCTTGGCATGCTTTTCAAATATTGGATTCATAAGAACTTCTTCTGTCAGTAAAATGATACTTCTAGTATAAGATATCATTATAACTCATTTATTTACTAAATACACATTATTTGAGCCTGCTATGTTTAAGATGCTGTGCATTGTTTAAAAAAATCAGTGTTCAGGGAAGCTAGATAGCTTGTAATGCCAGAGAAACTGAGGCAAGATAGAGATTAGAGAGTTTATTTTAATATTTTATTTGAAAGGGAGACCAAATGGATCCAAAAATCCAGCATGATCTCTTTCATGTGAATGGATGTTCTTGAATTTTAGCATATGGGTCTAAACTTTATTAAACTGACTATTTTCTGATTAACTAGAGGTCCTGTGGCTTACCAGATGTAATATATAAATGGTTTTACATCTATTTACATCGATTGTAATAGTTTAACTCACTGTTTTAAGTTTTATGAAGCTTTTTGTAAATAACATTTCACTAGTTTCTCACAGAAACTTTGTGGGATTATTTGTGAAACCATAATTCACCTCAGTTTACTAAGGCTCTAAGGTATAGAAGGACCAATTTAGTCACAACAATATTAAGTAACAGAGTCAGGAGTTAAACCAATATCTTCTTAAGCTAAGTCAAATGTTCTTTAAACTTGAGCAATTTCTCAACAAAAATTATCATTCCACCCTGATATAACCATTCTATAAAAGTGCTTGTCTGGGGAGTCAGAAATTAATTCATAATTCTAACTCTGTTACATTTTGTGTGACTTGACTTTGGGCGGGTCTCAGTAAGTCATCTGTACAATAAGAAAGCTGGACATGATAGCTCTTAAAGTCCCTTCCAGGTCTAGTTAAGTGATTTCATGATCCTTCTAGCTCTCAGTTCATGTGTCCCAGGACACATGTGAAAGAGGTTGATTTAATTATCTACATAGACCTCTGGTCTTGCTGGGGAGGCCCACCTAGGGTCTAGCCACACAATGACCATATTTTTATGTAAATCATCTTTTCTAATGTTTAGAAAACAGTTGTTTCATGAATATCAGTGTTATAACAAACTTGAATTACATGTATGCAGAGAAGATAATATTCAGTATGATCAAGACAGGGAAAGGGAACAAATATTTATTAAGTACTTACTATGTGCCAGCCATTGAGCTAAGTGTTTTACAAAAGATTATTTAATTTGTTTAACATATCTTAAAATAGACCTTAAATCCTATATTAAGATGGGCTAACCAGATCTGGGATAATATAAATCTTAAAGTGATAAAGAAATTCAAATTCTTGTATTCTACACAAAAAGTAATGTGAAATCATAGTTTCAAATTTAGGGTAATGAAAGAATTGTTCTAAACTTTGTGTTAACAGCAACAGCAAAATCACATGACGATCAGTTCTGATGGACATGGTTCTTTTCAACAATGAAATGTCCAGTTCCAGCAGTCTTGTGATGAAGAGAGCCATCTGCACCAAGAAAGAGAACTATGGGGACTGAGTGTGGATCACAAAATAATATTTTCACTTTTTATGTTATTGTTTGTATTTTGTTTTCTCTCTCATTTATTTTCCTTTTTGATCTGATTTTTCTTATGCAGAATACCTGTTTTATATTGGATTACTTGCCATTTAGGAGACGGGATGGAGGGAAGGGAAGGGAAACAAATTGGGAACACAAGGTTTTGCAAGGGTGAATGCTGAAAATTATCTATACATATGTTTTGAAAATAAAAAGTTTTAAAAATAAACTTTGTGTCAAATTCAAAGCCAACTTCATATATTTTACTAAGAAATTTTTTGCACACAAAGAAAAAAGAAATCACACAGTTCTATTATTTCCTGTGTTTGACAAAATCTAGCAGCATAAATAATTGATCTATCATGGAAAATACTATTTTTCTCAGCATTTTAAATTGATACAGAAGCACAAAATACAATGCAAGCTATTAATACCAATTATTTAGGGATTTCTAATGTTCTAGATGGGAATTCAGGTCCTTTAATTATATCATGTTTAACACAGTAATTTGGCTAGGAAACCCATGATATTTCAAATTGGAAGATTAGAGACTTTCTGTCACTCTGCAAGTTTTCTGTTGAAAGATGCTCTGGGGCATTGCAATCAACAGAACTTAGTGATCCTAATAGGTCTAGTGGAATCAATTTAGATGTGGCACTTTTTTCTTTCCTTTTAAATAACCTTGAAGAGATTTTCTGCTAGAGTAAATATTTCATTCCATGGAGAGCTGAAAGAGGGTCTACAAGGTTAAGACTCATAGTCATGCTTCTTTTACTTACCTTGGAATTGGAAAAGGAGTTTAAGAGACTGGGAAGATGTCATATAGTATACATTGGGGAATATAAGACAGATTATTTGCATAATACTTTAAAATATATCAAATGTATCAGTCTTATAGTGTACAGTGTTTTTCTTCTGAATTTGTATCTAGGTAAGAAAAGAAAATCCAACAGACATTTCGCAATTGCAAATTTACAGTAGCAAATTGAGATAATGAGTTCATATTAACTTTTGTGTGGAATACAACAATTTGAATTTTTCTTTTATCACTTTAAAGTTTACTTTAAGCTTTTCCCCCAAAACCCTATTAAGTAGGTAGGACTTTTATTATTATTACTCTCATTTTACAAATGAAGAAAACAGATATTCAGGGCAGTTAAATGACTTACACAGACATATAGCTAAAAAGTGTCTCATGTGTGACAAATCTCCTAAAATTAAGATTTGTAAAAGATTCTGTTATTATATTATGGCATCTCTCTCTATCTCTTTTGGAGGAAATTGGGGTTAAGTGAAGGTTAAGTGACTTGCTCAAGGTCATACATCTCTTGGAGAGAAAAAAACTGAAAAGAAATTTTGTTTTAGTTATTAAAATAATTTAATCAGTTTATTACTTTTCTTGGTGTGCACAGTCAGAGACATGATTAAAATGGGGTCAGAAGAAAAGATGAATGAAAGACCCAGGGAGGAATTTCTGCTCTATCTGCTAGTAAAGCAGACAGAGGAATTTGGTTGATAAATAAGTGGAATGCCATTTAAAAATCACTTTGTAAAGGCATTTCTGACTTTTCAGTTCATTGATGATTATTATTTGAATCATCAGAAGTTGTTTAATGTCAAAACATGATACTTAACCTTCACAACTCTTGCTTTAATTTCAATTTATAAAATGTACTTTCCCACTAATTTTGTAATAATGTGCATTTTCAATCAGAGAATAAGTTGGCATTTTGTTATGATGATAATTCAGTCCCCTTCAATTTACATTTGCTTTGAATTTTATTTCTGTTACCTTTATTTCGGTGCTCCTTATCTGACTTGGTGAATCAGAAGTCTTCCAAAGCTCTATTTGTATAATTCCCTTTTTAATAAAATAAAATCCAAAAATTATGGACATATTTGTTTCATTTGTATATGATCTATACTTTCTAAATACTCCTTTCTCCTCTTCTCCCACAGATTAATCCTTACCTTATAATAAATACTAAAAAAAAAAAGAAGAGAGAATAATATTTCAGCCAGAGTAAATTTTTTTTTTTGAGGCAATTGGATTTAAGTGACTTGCTCAGGGTCATACAGCTGGGAAGTGTTAAGTGTCTGAGGCTAAATTTGAACTCAGGTCCTCCTGACTTCAGGGGTGGTGCTCTATCCACTGCACCACCTAGCTGCCATTAGAATAAACATATATATATATATATATATATATATATATGATGAAGTTGACAGTTTCCTAATTCTTTCAAAAATTTTTTTTCTTTTCAAAAATTATTTTTACATTATTTACAGTAATATATAATTTTGTGCAAATATATACAATATTGTACAATTTAGTACAAAATTGACAATTTTATAATTTTATAATGTCATTACATAAATTATTCTCTTGGTTCTGATCATTTCACTCTGTATTAAATCATATAAGTCTTTTTTTGAGCCATCCCTTTCATGATTATACCATAATACAATAGTATTCCATCACATAAACAAACATAATTTGTTGCCATTCCCCAAGTGGCAGACATCTCCCCAGTTTCCAATTCTTTGCTACTACAAAAAGATCTACTATAAATGTTTTTATCCATATGAATACTTTCTGTTTTTTTAAGAGCATCACTTTGGGATATAAAATTTTCTTTTATCATTATGATAGTACATCTCTGCGTGAAAGGGTATGTATAGATTAGCAGCTTTGGAAGCATAATTCCAAATTATTTTCCAGATTGATTAGATTAGTTCTACTAATAGTACATTAATGTATCTATTTTTCACATCCCATATAGCTTTTGTCATTTTCCTTTTTTGATCCCTTTTGCCAATCTGATGAGGGGGAGGTATTACCCCAGTTTTTAAATTTGCATTTCTCTAATTATTAATGATTTAGCACATTTTTTAACAAGGGTATTTGACAACTTGGAATTCTCCCACTCAATGCTGTTTATTTATATCCTTTTGGTCATTATAATTTCAAAGCATTTCATTTAGAATGTTGGCAGAATCACTTCCAATGTACTCCAAAAATGCACATTTTGCAAATCTAACCAGTGGTGGTTTTCCACAAGAAACATTCCAGCTTGTATTTTGTAGGCGGTTTGAAATAAGAATAACTGAAATTAAATAAAATGGATGTAGTTATCAAGAGAGCCAATTTAAGGATCTATGTCAGGCTATGGATAGTCAGATTATGTTGAACAATTTAATGTTCAACATTAAAAAATAAAAGGTAGTTTAAAAAAAAGTTTAAATAGAAAAAAACAAAAACAAAAACAAAACAAACAAAAACCCCAAACCATATAATAAATGTTTAATAAAAAACCATGGCAATGATATGTTTGCAAAATATGAGTTTCTGGATAATCTTTTGGAGATCAATTATTTCTAAATATGATGTCAAGGAATTTCTTTATTGGTAAGTCTTTCTACTTTCTAAATGAAAATTTCTGAACTATACTTGCTTAACATTCTCACAGTGTCCCTTTACTTCATTTAGCTCTCAGTCAAACATAGCTTGTCCAATTCTATCCAAAAAAAAGTGATTCACACAAATAGAAGGGTAATTGCCTACAAGCTGAATTTTCCAGTTTAATTATGAAACCATTTTATGGTTTCAGATCATAGATTGACACAGCTTTGAAGGTGGATAGTCCTTAGAGATTATTTTAGTTAAATTGGTAGCCATCAAATGATTATTTTTCCCTATAGAATTGTTGCCAAAGAGAAATCCCCTCTTGTTTTAGGTTGTATTCTGTTAAGACAAAAACCCAATACAAAAGAAGTCAGTGTAGTAATTTGGTAACTTCTGGGTGATTAGTCAAATATCCAAGTACTCAAGAGGTTCTAAAACATGTTCTAACACATCTAAAAACATTTCAAATTGACTTTCAATAATGCGTTAAATTTAATTGTAGGAAAGTACACATTTAAGACCACATTTTTTTTATATATAATAATTTGGTTGCTATAATAATGTATTTTTGTTAGGTCCAAAAATTTTCTGTAAATATAATCCTGAAAGAGAAGATATAATGATGCCAATATAAATGAGTCATTAGATGGATGTGTAGATTGGCTCCTTTGTCTTTTTTGAAATTTTCTTATTTCCCACCCAATGGCTATAATTATTTTTTTCTTTAAGCTCAGTGACAGCATTGAACTTCCTTTTGCAGGCTCTGACTTTTTAAAGTGAAATGTCCTTGCAATAAACAATATAGCCCACCTAAATTCTACCTCATTAATTATAATTGGGATTTCATAACTATAATTTTTCATGGTCATCCAAGTGTTGATCCTTGAAAGAATTCATTATCAAGGCATAGTGTTATTCTTTTTCACCAATTACAATTTTTTACTTAAAGTTAAGTATTTTTAATACAAGTTAATGGAATATATTGTTATCTTTAGACTTCTATGAGTTTTTAAAATCCTATAAACAAGGACACACTTTGTAATTCTGACCTTTTTTTATTAAATGAAATTCTTTTAGACCAATTTTTTTCCTGCTAGAGAATTTAGTAACACAAGCTTACAGTCAAAACCAATTGCTTTCATCTTTATTTTGAGTCTATTTCATCAATTTGCAAAAAGCAGAAAGATTATATTAACTTCTGAGATCTGGTTTATTTCAATTTAGATGAGATGAGAATGAAGAAACAGAGAAGAAATTTAAAACATGTGCTCTTCCCATAAACCCACATTTTCCATTTGAGACAAGGCCCAAGGGATGCTGGTTAAAAAGCAGTGACTTGTTCTACTTTTGCGTTTCCAGGAATTGTACCCATGGATATGTTCAACATTGACACTCTTGCTCTATTTATTTCAATGATCATTGTATTTAAGGAACCATGTAATAGAGTGGACAAATTGGAAAAAAAGTTTAAACTTGGATTTAATTAACAAATAATCTTTGTCAATTTTAGATATCCTTTCCCTGAAGAAGATCAAATAATTTTTAAAAATAATCAAAACATAAGGTTTGTGTTTTCATGTTTGACTTTTGCCATGGAAGTTGTATGTGCCTTACTAGAAGGAATAAAACTGACAGTTTTCAAGACATTCTATTTCTGGTCATGACGTATACTCAGCCTTCAAGGGGGTGGAAACTTTTAGCCACTGTAAAATTCAGGAGTTAGTGAAATGTGTCCTAAAACTAATTATTAATTATAGATTTATAAGCTGTGACCATATATTGTTCTCTTGCTTTAAATGCTCCCTGTCATATATGATGACAGTATGATATTGTTTTTTTTTTTTGCTCAAGATTCCCCTAAATGTTGCACAGTCATTCATTCATTAATTCAACAAGCACTTATCATTTAAAAACATTTTGATAATTTTACATTATTTTAATTTCTCAATATATTCCTCCCTTTTTCCTATACAACAAATGGTGCAAAAGAAATATATAATAAAAGGAAAATCCTTTTATCAAAACTGATCTCCTCCCAAACTAATGTTACATCCATACTTCCATATCTCTGCAAAGAAGGTAAGGAGGTGATTTCTCAAATGTGTTTCATTGAGCTCAAACTTGTGCATTACAATTTCACAATTTTTAGTTTTGAATTTTTTTCTTTCCCTTTAGCAGTGGTATATCTGAACTAAAGCAGTACTGACATTTTAATCCCTTTCTTAACAAAATTGTAACGTGCCTTCTAAAATGGTTGGGCAAATTCATAATTCTACCAACAGTGTGTAAGTGTGCTTGTCTTTTCTCCATCATTAACTATTTGTATTTTATGCCATCTTTGCCAATTTGCTTAGTTTGAAGTGAAACTTCACAATTCTTTTTATCAGTAATCAGACAACTACTGCCAAATTGTTTAAAAAAAAAAAAAAGATTTACTAAGATCTGAAGATACAAAGAAAGGCAAAAACAGTCCCTGACCTCAAGGAGTTAGTATTCCATTTGAGGCTATATGAAAGGTAAATCATAGTCATATAGAAAATATATATAAAATAGATGGAGGATAATGTGAGAAAGGAAGATTCTAGCATCTGAAGGAAAGAGGATAGGAAGACTTCTCTCCTCAAACTGGGATTTGTACTGAGTCTTGAAGGAAGCCAAGGAAACTGAAAGGCAGAGGTGAGGAGGGAGAGAATTCCTTACAAGGAATTACACAGAATGGTAAAACATTTTGTAGGAGGAATTGGAATTTGAACTAGACCATAATGTTTGTGGAGGGAAATAAAGAGTAAAAAAAAAAAAAACAACAGGAAAGGTTGAAAAGGATACAAAGAGGTTTAAAAGTAAACAGAGGAATTTATATTTGATCCTGGATGTTAAAAAAAAAAATACTGGAGAATTTATTGAGCAGCAGACAGGGATGAACAATATGGTCAGACTAATGGTTAGGAAATCAGAAGATGGATTAGAAAAGAGAGATACATAAAGTTGTAAAGTCAAATAGTAGGCTATTGGAATAATGAAAAGTGAGAGGTGACTATATGAGTAGAAAGAAGGGGATATGACTGAGAGTTATTGTGAAAGTAAAAGAAATAAGATTTTGTGGCAGATTGATTAAGTGTGAAGAATGGAGGATGACAATGAGGTTGTATGCCTGGATATATTTATTTTGTTTTTTTAGTTATTTGGAATAATTTTTCAAATAATATAAGAATTCTTTTGAGAACTGTTTGTTCACATCTTTATATCCAATAGGATGATTCTTGGTTTTGATTTATTCATTTATTAAATACTTACTATGTGCCAGACTCTGGGTAAAGATAAAATTGAAATATTCTCTGCCATCAAAGTATTTACATTTGAGGGGAAGCATGGTGGAGGAAGGAAGAGACAATAGAGACATATAATTTTATATATATATATATATATATATATATATATATATACATATATATATACATATATGTATATGCATGCATATACACATAAATATACACATATATTATTCAGGGCAGGCAATATCAGTTGGGGAAGATCAGAAAAGCATTAATATAGGAGTCTGTGTTTGAGTTGAACTTTAAAAATAATGGGAGATTTTTTTTAAAAAGTAGAAGTGAGGAGGGACAACATTCCAGTTTATAGGGAATATATATATATATATATATATATATATATATATATATAAAGGTATAGAATGGGAAAGCCACTTTTATGTGTGAGGAATTAAACAAAGGCCAACTTGGCTGGATCTTAGAGGGTAAAAAGGAAAGTAATATATATCAAAGTTGGATGATAGATTGGGCCAAGTTGGGAAAGGTTATGAAATGTCAAAGTAAGGCATTATCCTTAAGATAACAAGGGACCATTGCCATTTATTGAGTAGGAAAATAATATGGTCAGAAAAATACTTTAGTAAGATCAATACTTTAGCAACTATGTTATTGATGGATTACAATAGGAAAAATATTGAAGCAAAGAAACCTCTTGAGATGTCATGAATATTATTCAAATGAGAGGTGACGAAGGACTGTAGCGATGGGAATAAAGAAGGAAATAGATGGGAGAGATGGCATCTCTTCAGAAAAGATTACAATAAATTAGAGGATAAGGCATAAAATCAGAGATTTTAAATGTAGAAGGGGGAGCTCTTGGTGAGTACTTTTTGCTTTCTTAATGAACCATGGAGGAAGATCTTCCACTGAGAGATAGGAGATAGAATGGAGGGGTTATAGTCAGTATTGTTTTATATTTATTTGGTTTCTTATATAGAGAGAATCCCTTAAATGTTAGGGCAGTTTTAAGTTTTTAATTACTTTTTTGGATTTTGAGGCAACTTGTCTTTTGGATATCAGGTGCTTATTATTTGATTCAAAATGTTGTCCCTACCTCCCCCATTAATAGTTTGTTTCCTTTCTAACCCTAATTGAGTTGATTTAATTCATGCAAAAAAATTTTCATTTTCCTGTAATCAAAATTTATCTTTTTTTGCCTATTGTGAATTGTTTGATCCCTAGTTTCAACAAATATTCACTAAAGAAAATTCATCTTTTTTATCTGAAATCCACACCCTTCTCCACTTATTTTTGTCTTCCACCTTTTCCACACCCTAACTTGAGGGAAGAAAACTTTTTTTCTCTTGCATTTCCTGTTGATGAACATGTTTATGTATGAACCATAAATGAAGGCCTCTCACTTTTTCAAAGAAAATTAATTGGCAATAGGCCTTTGGACTTGAGAATTTGTTTTTTGTTTCCTGGCTTCATTATTTCCTCTGGCACAAATTCAGGCATTTTCTTTAGTATCCAGTTCTGTGGCATATCCTGTCTTTGCAGGTAAGAGGCATGGGCATCTGGTCTCTAGCCAAATACTTTAAACAAGGGTGGAATGAGTTAGCATGTGCATTTTGTGGCTTCTCTTTTTAAAGAGGTATCATCTTAATTCTTCTGATTTTCTGTGGTCTGTTGAATTAAAGCATGATAAATCAAGCATCACTATAGAACAGATATTCTGAAAGGAGGAAATAAGCTATGATGCACAAAAGAACTTTGTATTTTTCTTGCCGAAATTACTAGAAGTATTTCCAGTCCAATCCTTGTTGATATATTGAAAAAAAAAAGTGAATGAAATACATATAAATTAATTTGTGGTCTTGGCCCCTTGAAGTGTTGTCTTCCTTATGAAGACTCAGAGGGAAATATCAATAGTCTAATGCTTTCTGGACTACCCTGAGTTTTTGAACATAATGGAGTTTAAAATATATATATATATATATATGTATATATATATATATATATATATATATATATATATATATATATATAGAGAGAGAGAGAGAGAGAGAGAGAGAGAGAGAGAGAGAGAGAGAGAGAGAGAGAGAGAGAATATTTCATTAATTGTCAATTCAGGAGTAGAAAAAACTTTTCAGTGGAAATCTCTAAATTTCTAAAATTAGGTTTAGGTTTAAGAGATCTTAGAGGCCTTCTAATTTTAATTGTTCATGTTATAAATGAAGAAACTAAGGACCAGAAGGTTCAGTGATTGCCTAAGGTCATTAGAAAACTAAGTAGGTTGCTTGGGTGATGTTCCTCTTTGGAAAGAAAATCCATTAAGTTACCCTCTTTCTCTGGTCCCTCTTTCTTCAAGTTACTTTCAGAGTCAAAGCATGAATACATTGTCATCAATTTTTTAAAAACCCTCTTTCATCTGCTTATTAGGTTGGTTTGAAGGGTTCCTCAATCTGATAGACTTGTTACCTATTGAGGTATCATGGGTCGATGATGGATGATTGCATGATGAAAAGGAAGTAAACTCCCTTCCCTTATTACAATTAACTTAAACTGCAAGTTATGATATTTAACTGAAATTGAAGGGTTGCTACTCCTTTATAAATTCAAGGAGAGCAATTTGAAACACTACAAAATGGGGTGAGGTTTTCCTTCTTCCCTTCTTCCTCTGCAAAAACAAAACAAAACATCAGGACAGGTGTATCATTCAAAAAAAAAAAAGGAGTAAATGTTCATTTAGATCCAAAAAGCATCATATTCTGGATCTGAAGCCAGGTTTTCAATCTATTTTGTGGCTTTTTGGGTTTCAGGTTTTGGTTTTTTTTGGATATTAAATTCTCTGATACTGAGTTGGGAGGGACTTATTGGGTGCCTTACATGCAGTGTAGAAAAGTTACATAAATATTGCATTCCAAAGACTTACTTTATCAGAAGCTTAATTAGCAGAGGCAGAAATAACAGTTATAGAAAAAGGTTAAAGTTAGCAAGTAGCATTACATACATTTAACCTCATAACAACCTGTAAGTCAGATTTAAAACGCAGTTAAGTATCTTCCTGGACATCAGAAAAGGAGAAAGTATGTTATTTTAAACAACATTTAAATGCTGAATATTTCATAAGACAAAATACGTATGAGAGTCTTGGACAGAGGAAGAAAAGAAAGGGGGTTAACTCCAGGAACCAACAGAAAGGGATGTTTCCTAGCAGACAGTGGTGAATTATATGTTTCTATGCCCCTAGCAGCACCCAGTAGAAAGCTTTCATTAGCCTTAGCTGGGTTAGACCCTAAATCCTTTTCAGAGAGACCAACTGACCAGTCTCTCCTATCTACTTTAATGGTCTAAATTGGATTTATCTTCAGTGCCTGCCACACAAGTTGGCACATTGTGATTTCCTTAATGCCTCTTTACCCACTTGCTGAAGTCTGAAATTCAAAAAGTAATATTTAAAAGACAAGATTATCTTGCTCATGAAAGCCAAAGTCTTGATTTTTGCTTCCTTTTCTTTCTTTCTGCTGGATTTTTGGCTGTTTCATTATTCTTCAGGAACTATATTGAAGTCTGCTTAGGAAAAATAATTAGATTGTCAGTTTCTCAAGGTCTGGATTATAGCTTTTACTCTTCTGTATCTCCCACAGGACCTAGCACAATCTTAGAATATAATAGGTCCTCCTTTTTTATTTTTAAACATTTCTTTTTTTTTTTTTGTCTAGAACCATGACTTATTGATACAAATGGGGAACTTATCTGGGACACTGAGAGATTGAAGTGATTTGCCTATGATCACAAAAAGTAGTGTCTATAGAGACAGATTTGAAACTCAGGTTTTTGTAATTCCAAGCAGTATATGTCTATACACATGTAGGTATGTAATGCACACATGCACGCAAATGTTACTATTGTATGTCTGTATATATGCATGTGTATATACATATTTATAGCATATGTATATGAAGTTTTGGCAGTCATATGGAGACAGTGCATAGAATGCCAGGCCCGAAGTCAGGAAGACCTCAAATGCTTGTTAGCTGTGTGACCCCAAGCAAATCATTTAGCTTCTGTTTGTGTAATCCATTGAAAAAGGAAATGGCAAACCACTCCATTATCTTTTCCTAAAAACTCCAGATAGAGTCACGGAGATTTGGATGCTGAGCAATAACAATGTGAGATTTGCATTTCTAAATAAGAAATTATACAGAAATTATAATGTAACGAAAGTCATCAAAGAAATACATTATCCAAAAAAAAAAATTAAACTGGCTATGAGAATGTTAGTGATAATCACAAAAGTTTATGATTTTGGTTGCATTAAAAAGCCATAGCTTCCAGGAATGAGAATATAATAGCTTCATCATATTCTGTCTTTGTTAGATGTTATCTGGAGTGCTAGGTTTTAGTCTGCCACAATTTAACAAAGCCTTGGTAATCTAGAGAGAGTAAAGGGAGAAAAGATGGCCGAGGACCTTGAGTACACGCCATATGAGTGTATCAGTTGAAGGAAATGGGCAGTTTAACCTAGAGGAGAGAAGACTTATGGGGGGGGGGGGGGGGAAACACAGCTTTGTTCTCAAAGATGACCATGAGATCAAGGAGTTAATGCCATGACATGCAAGTGAATTGGATTTGAATGAGGGAGGGCTGTGCAAGGTTACCAGTTTCATTTTTTTTTTTCTTCTTGGACCACCTGAGTCCAGTGGCAATATAAATATCAAGACAACTAGTGATGACCCTGGATGCAGTGGGAAACATTGGTTTTTTAAGATAACTTTAAAGATAAGATATCTTTAACAGATCTCTTTTAGCTGAGGCAACATCCAATCAATGATTAAGGCAAGATAAGAAATGAGGCAGAAAATGGTCTCTTTTACCTAGTCAAAAAAAAAAAATCTGGGAGAGACTCAGGTTTACTAATCACAGAAACAATTTCTATGTATATTCACATTGATTCTAGAGGTAAAGTTGCAATGTAAATGGTACAGTCTGGAGGATTTAAGGAAGAAATAGCAAGGCATATGGTAAAGTTTGGTGGTCTTCTGTCTCACCAGAACGTGTATAGTTAGCCATTCCCAGCTCATCCGAGTGATGTGAACAGCCATATGACTTTTTCCTCTAATCCATCCAATAGAGTTTGGGAAATCTGAAATTGTTGGAAGAGGAATAAAAGGAAAAGCAAAAGGGAAGGGTGCCTCTACTATGTAGAGTCTCAGATTCTCTAATCTTGTGATTTTGTGAGTGACATCTAGGGACATCCAGAATAATCCATAAACTTCCTTGTAACATTAAGAGAATATAAGGATCAGTGGAACAGATTAGATACAAAGGACAAAAAAGGGTACATCTATAGCAATCTAATCTTTGACAAACCCAAAGATTCCAACATTAGGGATAAAAATTCATTATTCGGAAAAAACTGTTGGGAAAACTGGAAATTAGTATGGCAGAAATTAGATATGGATCCACACTTAACACCATATACCAAGATAAGATCAAAATGGGTCCATGATTTAGGCATAAAGAGGGAAATAATAAATAGATTAGAGGAACAGAGGATAATCTACCTCTCAGACTTGTGGAGGAGGAAGGAATTTATGACCAGAGGAGAACTAGAGATCATTATTGATCACAAAATAGAAGATTTTGATTACATCAAACTAAAAAGTTTCTGTACAAATAATACTAATGCAAACAAGATTAGAAGGGAAGTAACAAATTGGGAAAATATTTTTAAAAACAAAGGTTCTGACAAAGGTCTCATTTCCAAAATATATAGAGAACTGACCATAATTTATAAGAAACCAAACCATTCTCCAATTGATAAATGGTCAAAGGATATGAACAGACAATTCTCAGAGGAAGAAATTGAAACTATATCCACTCACATGAAAGAGTGTTCCAAATCACTACTGATCAGAGAAATGCAAATTAAGACCACTCTGAGATACCACTACACACCTGTCAGATTGGCTAAGATGACAGGAACAAATAATGACAAATGTTGGAGGGGATGTGGGGAAATTGGGACACTAATACATTGCTGGTGGAGTTGTGAAAGAATCCAGCCATTCTGGAGAGCAATCTGGAATTATGCCCAAAAAGTTATCAAACTGTGCATACCCTTTGACCCAGCAGCGCTACTACTGGGATTATATCCCAAAGAAATACTAAAGAGCGGAAAGAGACATATATGTGCCAAAATGTTTGTGGCAGCTCTTTTTGTTGTAGCTAGAAACTGGAAGATGAATGGATGTCCATCAGTTGGAGAATGGTTGGGTAAATTGTGGTATATGAAAGTTATGGAATATTATTGCTCAGTAAGAAATGACCAGCAGGAGGAATACAGGGAGGGTTGGAGAGACTTGAATCAACTGATGCTGAGTGAAATGAGCAGAACCAGAAGATCACTGTATACTTCAACAACGATACTGTATGAGGATGTATTCTGATGGAAGTGGAAATCTTCAACATAAAGAAGATCCAACTCACTTCCAGTTGATCAATGATGGACAGAGGTAGATACACCCAGAGAAGAAACACTGGGAGGGGAATGTAAATTGTTAGCACTAATATCTGTCTGCCCAGGTTGCATATACCTTCGGATTCTAATGTTTATTGTGCAACAAGAAAATGATATTCACACACATGTATTGTACTTAGACTATATTGTAACACATGTAAAATGTATGGTATTGCCTGTCGTCGGGGGGAGGGAATAAGGGAGGGGGGGTAATTTGGAAAAATGAATACAAGGGATAATATTATAAAATATATATATATATATATAATAAAAAAAATTAAAAAAAAAAAAAAAAAGAGAATATAAGGAAGGCTACACAGTACACTGAATAGATCCATCTATGGTGAACTTGTGGAAGAACATGGATGAAAGCTGCATATAATGGATAAGCATGGATGGGCTATAATCTTAGTTGCTGGGAACAGTATACACACTGATTAGATAATAAATCTATTAGATCATGCAACAATTGTTTAGTAATTTTTCTGATGACTGCTCATTTTGTTTCCAGGTTTTCTCTACCACAAAAGGATTGTCATTCATTTGTTATTTGAACAGTGTCCAACTCTTCATGACCCCATTTGAGGTTTTCTTGGCAAAGATACTAGAATGCTTTGCCATTTCCTATGCCATCTCATTTAACAGATGAGGAAACTGAGGCAAACAGGGTCAAGTGACTTATACTGGATCACAAAGCTAGTATCTGATTTGAACTCAGGAAGATGAGTCATCTTCACTAAAGGCCTGGTGCACTATGTAACTATCACAAGAGTTCTACTACTATTAATATTTTACATACACATCAATTATTTTTCCCTTTGTCTTTGACCTCCTCGGGATGTTTGTCCAATAGTGATACTACTTGATTAAAATATAGGGTCTTTTACAGCATATTTCCATATTGTTTTTCAGGATGGTTGGACTAACCTATAACTCTACCAACAATGCATTAAAATATGCCTGATTTCTCAAAGTCCTTTCAACACTAACCATTTTTTGTCTTTTATTTCCTTTGTTTATCTGATCCATTTGAAGTGAAATCTCAGAACTGTTTTAATTTTCATTAAAACAATCTCTTCTGGCTCTAGATTCATCTAGTCTGGGATTTCTTAATTTTTCTTAAGTCTGGATCACTTTGGCAATCTAATGAAGTCTATAAACTAGAATAGTGTTTTTAAGTGAATAAAAAACACATATACAATTCTTTTATAAGAAAATAATACATATTGAAAAGCAGTTATCACAATATATTTTTAAAACTATATATAAATTCATAAATCCAGGTTAAAAATCCTTTGTTTAATCCAATCAAGCAAAGATGGAATGGAAAGAGTTTTGGATTCAGGATTAAGATTCAGAGGACCTCTTTTCATTATGACTTTGCCAATTATTCTCTGTCTAATTCCAGGCCACTCACCTTTTCTTTGGAACTTTTTTTTTCCTTTTCTATACTAAGGAACTGGAAAGAGATGATCTCTAATGTTAATTTTTAGCTCTGAATTTATGATCTCCCTAATTATACAGTTGAGGAAACCAAGGGTCAGTATTAAGTGACTTGCTCCTCAGATAAAAAATCCATTCACCTTTTCATTTCACTCCTTTGGCAACTGAGCCTGTGCTGATTTTCCCTTTGTCTCCATGCTACTCCCACAGATCTGGCTATAAATCAAAAACAACAAAAGAAAAAATTGCATGTATATATATATATTACTATAATTAGTAATATTTTTGATTGGGATAAATATGGCAAATAGCTCCATTCAATTCTAGCTTGCTTTTATGAAGTTTTGGACCCCTTTATTGTTTCATGTTCTATTCACATTTTGGTTTCTAGCTTCTTTACAATGACAGATCAACTGAGCATTTAAAAAAAAAATCTAAAATTTTGACTATCATATCATTTTAAACAGCCAAACTAACACTTTAAAAAGTTATAATAAATTTCATAAATCATTATTTCCACAATCCTGAAAGGAAGAAGTAGGGGAAAATGTGTTGGCTTTAAAAACAAACTTCAGATTGACTTGTTTCTGAGATGAAGGTTCTCTGCATAGGCCGGAAGGTTGAAGTTGCTGGCATTTCCACTTGGTTACAACTGAATGGAGTTAATCTTTAATTTGCCATTTAACAGGCACACATAGCCCCAGAACTGGGGAAAATGCTGAGCCAATGAAAGATGAATTTCTCATTTGTTTTGTGAAGAGAAATGTTAAAAGGTAAGGGAAATAATCCTTAAAGAAGAAAAAAATAATTGTAAGAGGTTCTATTGGAAAAACTTTTCAAAATAAACTAGTAGTTATACAGTTTTGAAGCATGACTAGATCCTCAGGACATTTCAAATTGTAAGAATTTATAACAAGTTTTAACAAGGTATTTTGAACTGATTAGAATGCCTAATAAGGCAGTGGAATTCATTAATAGACACTTTTACAGAAAAATTGGCATTAAGACAATAGCATCTGTGCAAACAGAACATTTTCTCCATGCATTTTCAAGTTTTTGTTTTTATTTTTTTTTGGTGGGGAGTAGGGAGCAATGAAGGCAAAGAGAAAATAACTTTAAGCATAGTTATAGACCTGGAAGTTGGGAACAAGGAACCTTTATAGAAAAAAAAAATAACACTTCAGAGAACATGCAAGAATTGGGAGAGTGAACTGTGTTAATAAATGTGCTAATTATTTTAAACCTCTCCCTTGTTCCTTTAAAGAAATTCAAACTTAGGCAAAGTGTATAGCTTGAAGGCTAAATAAATAAGTTCATACTTCTGAGAAAAAGTGCAAGCACTTATGTGCATAAACTGAAAATTAATATACACATGCTTATACACACATGTATAAGACATATATAGTATAGGCACATATCTGTATACCAGCACAGGTTTCACATCATATATCCAACTGAATATCTATAGATATATACATACATATATGCATACATTTATAGAGATAGATAAATATAAAAATTAATATGGATAGAGATAGATTTAGAGTTCAAGACAGATTAGCTTACATAATTATGGAAATAGATGTAGATTCAGATAGTTTGATATAGATATGATATAGTTATAGATACATATATCTAAACAGAAACAAAATAGAAATAATGAATTTGATGTTGATATGAATAGAGATATGGAAATAGATATAGTTACTACAGATACAAACAGTTTGATATAGATTCAGATGTATACATATGGAGATGGATATAGAGATAAAAATAGGAATGGAAGTAGAGGTAGAGAGAGAGAGATGGAGATGGAGATAGAAATATCGCTCTAGGTGGCATGATGGATTAATGAATAATGTAGTGAGTTGGACTTTTGAGTCTGGGAGACCTGGAGTCAACTTATGGCTGTGGCCTGAAAAATCTCCTAGCAACTCTGTAAGATTTAAAGTTGCAGAGAAAGTCTAAACTAAATTGGTATAGGGAGCTTCTTTATCAGAGTTCCTTATGTCAGTGAAATCATAGACCTTCATCCCTTCTGTAAAGTGAAAAAGATTATTTTTTATAGTTGGTTTTTGGTGGTTTGGAGAGTGGGGAGAGGGATCCATACCTGTGATTCTGTCAGTTTTGAATTTTTTTTTTCCTGAGGCAATTGGGATTAAGTGACTTGCCCAGGGGTCACACAGCTAAGAAGTGTCTGAGACCAGATTTGAATTTAGGCCTTCCTGACTTCAGGACTGGTGCTCTATTCACTGTGCCACCTAACTGCCCCTTTTTGAGAACTCTTGATAAAATTTCCCTCTGCAAATACCAATCTATAATTTAGAGAATTCTGAGGTGAACTGGGAAATTAGGTGAATGATCATATACCTAGCTAAGGAGGATCTGAACTCAAGTCTTCCTAACTCCAAAGCCAGTCCTGTTTTCATGACATTGTACTCCCTTTCTCAAGAGAATGTAAAACAAATCATGAATTCTGCATTTTAATCCCATTCAAGAATCATTTATGAACTAGTTACTACGTGCCATGAACAAGGTGCTTACAATCTAGCTGATATGCTATGAGTTATATACATAAAGTAATTATAGAAAAAATCAAGATGATATACATTCAGATTCCAAAGACTTTGGAATATAAGTTGTAATATTCTGCTTAGCTTTCTGAAGGTCTTGGGACCAGATTTTGTTTCAGCAGAGTAATCACCAGGAGAATAGCCAGAGATAAAGTCCACATTTTTTATTATCTCCTTCACTTGGGGCCTGGCTAACTTTCTGGAGGGCCTTCAGACGGGACTTGGTTTCAGTGGAGAAATGAAGGAGAGCCACCAGGAGCTTGATCAAAGATGGAATATCTCTCATCCAGTCCTTGTTGTCTCTTATATACTCTATTATAATTACATCATCGTAGTTGTCAATCTTGTAGAACTATATTAAATACTAAGTACATGTACTGAACTAGAGAACTATTAATCACCATGCTAAACTAGATAACCATTGTCTTATCAATTCCTCTGAGTTAACACCTTGTTTCAAATTTGCTTCTCCAGAGTTCTGGCTCTTTACAATAAGTGATTTATTTTTTCAGAAGAATGAAGAGATTGGGGAAGGTTAGAACAGTTAGAGAAAGTTTGATGGCAAAAGGTCTTGAAGGATGCATATAATTTCAATGTAATTTCATTCAGCAAGAATTTATTTAGTACTTACTGCAGGCAGTAAAGTAATAGGGAAAAATATATTTTGTATAAGACAGTCTTTGATCTAGGAAATGGCAAACCACTCTAGTATTTACCAAGAAAACCCCAAGTAGGAACAAGGAGTCAGATAGGACTGAAAAAACTAACAACCTATACCAGGTCCGAGAGAGAATTATTTGCCCACAAGCAAGATCAAAAAAGTAGGAAATGGATCTGAGTTTAATTTAAAAGGATAAGAGTAGCATGAAAACAAATAGGCATTTGGAGAGCACAGAACAGTGGAGTTTTACTAAAGTACATGAGATCAACAGTATGATCTAAGTCTAGAAAAGCAGGTGGTTGTTACACTGTAGAAAGGCTTGAATTCCAAGAAAAAGGTTTTTAAACTCTCCTCTAGAAAGTCATTGGAAATGATTGAATAGAAGAGATATGTGCAAGAAAGCAATATTTACACAGCAGAAATGTCTAACTTTCCTGGATCCCCTATAGTCAGCAGAATTCCCAAGCGCCAGAACCACTGATGTAATTGGGAAATCAGAAAAGGTAGCAAGGAAGATGGAGTCAGAATTGGTAGGAAAACCCAGAGAACACAACAGCCTAGAAACCAGAAGGAACAGACTGTTTTTAGGAGTAGGAATGATCAAATTCAGTGTCAAATATGGCTTTTAGAAGAGAATAAAGATTAAGGAAGGTCATTGTATCTGATGACCTTGGCGAGTGTACAGCAGAAGTATAATAGGCCATTTATTCACAAAGCTTGACAGTAAGGGGAAAGAAAGAGATAGAACAGTGGCAAGAGTGAGTAGTGGGATAGTGTGAGGGCTTGTTTAATATTGCGATACTTGAAGACGGATAGAGAGGGAGATGTTGAAGAAGTTATATAAATAAATGATAGTGGGGCAGCTAGGTGGCACAGTAGATGGAGGACCTGACACTTATAAGCTGTGTGACCCAGTGTAAGTCACTTAACCCCAATTGCCTCAATAGATAGATATAAATAGATATATGAATGAATGAAAAGCAGAAAGAACAGATGCCTGGAAGAAGTGAGATTGGTTAAGTTCAAGAGGACAAGTAAATGATTATCTTTGGGAAGGAGGAGGAAGGAATAGATGACTTCACCTACTGCTTTCAAATACTCAGAACTGCATAGCTTTTCTAGAGACCTCTATTTATCCTGATCCCCAGCTCTATTTAATACCACTTAAGCTAATAACACATAGTTCCTTAGGGGCCTTTTCAGTAGAAAAAAATTTGCTTAACCTATTTATTTCTGTTGCTTCGCTTCATAGGAACTCAGCTTTTTAGTTTATTTCTAGGCAATAAGTATCATTTAATTATGAAATATTTGAAAAAGTAGAATAATAAGATGTGCAATAATTTAAGTAGTGCAAAAGTAATTTTCTTGTGGAAAGGCCAATTAAATTATTTTCAGCCTGGAAATAGATAAAATAACTTGGAAATTCATATAATCAACGGGCACATTATGGGAGAGGAGAAGTTGGAGTCTATAAAGCATTTTTATTAATTAATCATTCCAGCAATAAAATTTATTAAAATGAATTATATCACCTTAAGGTATGGGGAAAGTGTGGTGTAATGTTTAGAGAGCTGGCTTTGGAGCCAGGAGTACTGAGGTCAGGGTCTGCCTCTGATTAATACAGCCTGACTGATGTAGGGCAACTCATTTCAACTTGCAGTGTCCCAGGTAAGTATGCAAATCTATAAACTGAAGGGTAGGTAGAGATGTGTGTTTAGACCTCCCTTACTTTAATCCAGTTCACTTGCATGTCATGGCATCACCTTCCTGATCTCATGGTCTTCTTTGAGAATGAAGGACCTCTGTGAGACGTTTCCTTATCAGCAATTTCTTATAATGATGAAATCAAAGGTTCAATTAAACAAAACAAACAAATCAACAGAAATCGTTTTAAAAATGAGGAAATATTTTACTTTGTTTGTGGAGATCATTCCTGATCTTATTTGATCCTTACAACTCTATTAAAATACCAGGAATGGTAGCTGTACCAGACCTAAAATTTATTACAAAGCATGGTCATTAAAACCTTTAGTACTGGCTAAGGAATAAAGTCGTTGATCAGTGGAATAGGTTAGGTTCATAAGACACAATAGTCCATGACAATTGTAATTTAGTGTTTGACAAACACAAAGACCCTAGCTTCTTGGATAAGAACTCAGTACTTGTCAAGAATTGCTGGGAAAACTGGAAAATAATATGGCAGAAACTAGACATTGACCAACATCTAACACCCTATACCAAGATAAAATCAAAATGGGTTCATGATTTAGACATAAAGAGTGATATTCTAAGCAAATTAGAAGAACATAGGATAGTTTATCTTTCAGATCTGTAGAGAAAAAAGGAATTTATGATCAAAGAATTACCATACAGTGTGAAATACAAAATGGATAATTTTGATTATATTAAATTAAAAAGTTTTTACACAAAACAAATCAATGCAGATAAGATTAGAAGGGAAGCAAAAAATTGGGTAAAGAATTCTTTACATCCCAGGGTTATGATAAAGGTTTCATTCATGTCTAAATTTTATAGAGAATTGACTCAAATTTATTAGAATAGAAGCCATTCTCCAATTGATAAATGGTCAAAGGATATGAAGACAATTTTCAGACAAAAAACATTAAACTATTTCTAGTCATATGAAAATGCTGTAAGTCACTATTGATCAAATAAATGTAAATTAAGACAACTCTGAGGTACCACTACACACCTCTCAGATTGTCTAAGATGATAAGAAAAGATGATGATAAATGCTGAAGGGGATGTGGGAAAAATGGGATTCTAATATTTTACTAGTAGAGTTGTGAACTGATCCAACCATTCTGGAACTATTTGGAACTATGCCCAAAAGGCTATCAAACTGTGCATGCCCTTTGATCCATCAGTGTTGCTACTGATGCAAAAATGATTTGTAACAACCCTTTTTGTAGTGGCAAGAAACTGGAAACTGTGTGGATGCCCATCAGTTGAGAAATGGATGAATGAATTATAAAAATGTTATAGAATATTACTGTTCTATAAGAAATGATCAACAGAATGATTTCAGAGAGGTCTGGAGAGATTTACATGAACTGATGCTGAAGGGAAGTGAATAGAACCAAGAGAACATTGTACATGGCAATAACAAAATTAAGCAGCAATCAATTCTGGCAGACACCGTTCTTTTCAACAATGAGGTGATTCAGGCCAATTCCAAAGGTCTTCTGATGAAGAGACCATCTGAGTATTCAGAGAGAGGATTGTGGGGACTGAATGTGACTCACAAAATAGTCGTTTCACCTTTTTTTGTTGTTGTTGCTGTTGTTTGCTTGCTTCTTTGTTTTCTTTTTCATTTTTTCCTTTTTTGATCTGTTTTTTCTTGTGCAGCATGATAAATATGGAAATAGGCATAGAAGAATTGTACATGTTTAACATATATTGGATTACTTGCTATCTAGGAGAGAGAAAAATCTGGAACACAAGGTTTTTCAAGGTGAGTGTTAGAAAGTATCTATGCATTTGTTTTAAAAAATAAAAAAGCTATAACTTAAAAAATTAAAATAAAATCCTGGTAATGTTAAGTGTTATTGTAGTTGGGGCTTCTAGGTGCTACAGTGGCTGAAGTCAGAAGGCTCATCTTCAAAAGTTCAAACCTTGCCTCAAACACTTTCTAGCTATGTGACCCTGAGAAAGTCACTTAAGCATGTTTAAACAAACTGGTAAAATAAACGGCCAAAATAAATGCAAAACAGTCCAGTGTCTTTGTCAAAAAAAAGCCCAAACAGGGTCATAAAGAGTAATACATGACTGTAAAATAACGAATAACAACAACAAAATGAAGAAAATGCTATAGTTATTATCTCCTTCATAGAGATGAGATAATTCAGGTTCAGGGAGACTTTTCCATTTCTGAGGAAATAGCTAGCGTCATAGTTCTAGTCTAGTACATAGTTTAGTCCAATACACAAGCTCTCATATATATCGTCATTTTGGAAAAATAATTTTTAAGGAAATTATACTTTCATTCCAAGGATATATTTTGTTTGACTTGAATTATTAAATAGTTATGGCCTACTATGTCATAATTAATTCAGGTCAGTTTGTGGTAGACAGAGTTTTCTTGTTATTCTTTGTTCTGTAAGATGACCGTGAAATCAGGGAGATGATGCCATGATATCCAAGTGAATTGGATTTGGATGAGTGGGGGTTATGTAAAGTCACCATCCTCAATTTTTGCTCCAGAGCCATCTGGCCCCAGTAGCCAGACATAGACCAGGATGCCTAGAGATAGCCCTGGATGCAGGGGAGATAGAGTGGATCACAGACAAAGACAGGTGGCTCTCTGTAGGTATCACCTCCACTTAAGTCCATGGAATGCATCCAAGATCATATATGGAAATTTTTACTTTTGGATTGGACCTTATGCTCTGTAATTCGTAGTTTTGGATACAGAGCAGGACTTGAACTGAGGTTTCCTGACTGTAAGGACAGCTTTCTCCATTATGCCAGACTGCCAAGAACTAAACTAGAACAACAACAGTAACAACAGCAACAAAAACAACACTGATTGATTTTTTCCCAGGCAATTGCAGGTTGATATTCCTTTAGAATTCCCAGAGAAGTAATATTTTCTTTGGAGTCTCAGAATGAACATTCCTGCACTACATGAGGCTAGGAAAAATCCCTATGTAGCTGTGGAGATAATGATCAGTCTAAATGTCAGAAAAAAGATGAGAAAGGAAAAGAAGGAGGGTTGACTTCTTCTTTCTTCCTTTGGCAAAGTCATAACTGAATATCCTTAATTTCCAAGTTCCATTCCTTTTTTTTCTAAGGCTTTCCAAGATAGAACACTACTAGCTCTCTCCAAGAGTAGGTGGTTTGTTTTCTTCTGTGAATCCTGATATCTAAGGCTGTGACCATGTGCTAAGGCACTTCTTGGATTCTATCTGCAAAGAAGGGAATACTGTTTGTTTGGAGATGGAACTATTAGTGCCATTTCCAGAGTTCCTGTCAACCACTTGAACCTGGAAGAGACATTGTGTGGGATGAATGACTCAGAAGTAAAAGCTGAATGTGAGGGTTGATGATGGATCATCTCACTTATTCAAAATAATTGCAAGGGACAACTAACTTCAGCTGAACAATGGAGCAAAATGTGCTCCCTGACTCTTTCTTTTCTTTCCTTTTGTCACCTGTGATAAATTTTCCAATGATCAAATCAATTAATTAAGCTTTCATGTCCAGTTGGAAAAGACAGCAAATGCAATTCTTTTGGAGAAATAAAGAAGCTAAGAGGTCATGAGGATTTTTAACCTTTTTTTTTAATCTTTCCTAAGTAGAAGTGATATCAAAAGGCATAATGTATTTTACTCTAATTTTGCTAAAGTTAGGAAGCATTTCCACTGGAATGGCATTAATAAAATATTAAAAAAAAACTGCCATCAGGAAAACTTGATGAGTGAAAACCTCCTGCTTAGAGACAGTGATTATTCTTATTTAACATTAATAATCACCAACTGTGTGCCAGATGCTGTATACTCATTTCCAATGTGGCTGAAATAATGAATATCATCATTATGATAGAACATATAAAAGGCACTGTTCCTACTGTCCTAGGCTATGAATTTAAAAAGAAAGAAAAATGACCAGATAAAGGCAGATATACACTCATTCTCCCTTTCTCTTAACTATCTTGATATTTTATAGAGTATGTCTAGGGAATGGTAAAAAAAATCTGAAGAATTTAAGTTAAAACTCATATAAAGAGCAATGAGGAGGCACATGGTGGGCAGGAACAGGCTGCAATGAATTCAATCAGGGAATCATGAAGAAGTGGTATAAGGGAAATCATTGAAGAAATGTGTTATTGAAAAAGAAGAGATTCTGGTCCTTGGTGAAGATGAAGAATACCCAGTGAATAGCTTCTATGCCTTATTTGAGGAATTTAATGAAAGTCTGTCAGTTCATTATACACTCTCTGAAGGAAATCTTTCAAAGATAATGGACAATAGTTACACAGGTTGAGCATGCCTAGCTAGGTTGTTATCAGTGGAGGAAACACATTAATAAGATCATTGATTAATTCTTGGTACTGGTATCAGGCTGTTAGAGTTTGGATTAGTTTTCTTGGTCAGATAGATGGGTATTTCTACTTTTTCCTCTTGATTGGAGGAAGTTATGGGGAGTTACCATACTAAAGAAACTAAAGGCTCTGTCTCCATTTCTGTCACTAAGTGTATGAGATAGGGCAGTTATTTTTCCTTTTATACAAATGAGAAATGCTTTGAGATTGAAAAGTTGTTAAATGATGAGTACTTGTGACCCCCTTTGCAAAAGTACTTTAAATAATTAGCTAGCTATTTATTAGCAGAATAGGGTTCTGAGAAAGCAGATATAACACATAGAAATTTGATTGGAGGTGCAAAGAAAAAGGTGAAGAGGGTTATGATAGGATTAAAGGTAATGGCAATGAGCCATTGTTGTGGATGGCAAAACTTAAAAGATTGTGGCTAGTGAAGAACAGTAGAAAGCATAATTTAAATTGCTTTTAGAGGATAGAAAAATCAGAAGGATGAGGAACAAAAGTCCTAAAACAAGAGACTAGAGACTGCCTGGCAGCAAAAATGCAAAACATGATGCCATAATAAAAAAATTAAGGACCCAGAAAGGCTTAATAGCTGTATTTTTAGTGACAAAAGACAAAATTCACCATAACTGGGGTTTATCTATAAATGTCTTAACTTTTGTAGTTGTATGTGACATTTTATTGGATGCCAAGTTCCAAATAGGGCAATTAATAATCCCATTTCTTATGGATTTCAATCTCATTTCACATTGTGAAATTGCTAAGAGATACACATTTATCAAGTGTGCTCCATCCTATAACTTGCCTTATGTTGTTTTTCTCAGTATATGTTCTGAGTTATAAGGAATGCTTGTTGTCATTTTCTTTTATGATCAATAACAAAGACTTTTCTCCCAATAAAGCAACTAATCTCCCTCTCTTGTTTTGACTCAAAGTCATTAAAAAATAACCCAACCTTCTGGCTAGCTCATTTTCTTCTATATCCTTTTTCATTTTTGTTCAGCTTCATTTCATAGTGGGTCCATAACTATTTCACACAAATAATTATCAAAACAACTAGTTTTGTCAAGATACTGCCTATCCCTAAAATCGCATTCTCATTTGCACATGAGAAATTCAGCCTTAAATGAACAAATAACTAGTTAATTTTCATGCCATGCTTGGCAACAAGCTACTATTTAAGTTAATAGAAAAAATATATAATAAAGATTATATTTTGTCTGAATGTAAAAACCTTTAAGGGAGAGCTGCCCATCATTTAGGAACTGGAAAGCAACAATTCTTGGGTCAGGTATAAGAAGGGCCCAAGGCAAATTAATGCTTGACTCCTGATAGGCAGTGGCAATATCCCTATCATGACCAGGAAATGGGAAATTTCACAGTCTATAATTTCAACAGTTTCTGAATTGTATCATCAAATCCTATTTAGGCTGCAAGATAAGTCTTTTGCTATGGCATCTTTTTATATTGAGAATTCCACATTATGTTATAGTCTTACCACACAATTGGATGCTAATGATTATGATCAAATCTTGAGCTGGATGGGACCCTTAATGTCCATTGAGTTCAAACTTCTCATTTTATAGATGAGGAAACTGAGGACCCTAAGTCACCAAGGTAGTGAGCCAAGTGTCACAAGCTGGATTTCAACACAGCTTCCCTAGCTCTAGAACCAGGACTCTTTTATATGATATTCGTTTTCTTTTTGTTGTTTGTTTGTTTGCTCTCTTTCCTTTTTATGAAATAGGACACAAATAGCATAAGAGAATCTATTATAAATGAGTTTATAAATTTCAATTTCAATAATAATATATTTCAAAATGGCTGCCCCAATAGAAAATTAAATTAGGCAAGACAAATGCTAATACTTCACTAAGGTGAACATGGTTTAATTCATAATGCTTCATTTAATAGTGAGCATTTTCAAATATAAATGATGATAGATAATTTAGATCTGGGAGGGACTCTAGGGAACAGCTAGTCAATATATCAATCCCCCATTTTACAGATGAAAAAACTGAGGATCAGGAAGATTAAATGATTTGCTTAAGATCATAGAGAGATTAATTATTAGAGATGAGATTTTAACTTGTGAATTGGACCCTAGAGTCAATATACATTTGATATTTATAGAGTTGGAAGATACCAACCACTAACTAACTCTCAAGGTAGGCAATTGGGCCAGTGAAAGTAAACCTCTTTCCTTTTAATATCTTTTTTTTTTTAATTTTAATTTAATTTTTTTTAAGTGGGGATAGAGAAATAATTTTTTTTCTTAGCCAATATAACTTATCAGTTTTATCAGTGTTACAGAGGTAGTAGACCCATTGTATTTCTCAAGGAAAAAAGTTATAGTTTGTGGAAAATAATAATTTTTTATTTCTATTTTTGTTTGATCTGTTCTTTGTAGAACCACAAATCTTTTCTACATAAAGCCTCTTGCTTATTTTTCCAACAGGTACTTAAGGGAATGGTCATGACAGCTTGTTACAATGCTGAGGAAACATTCAACCTTTTTCCTTTTGTAGAGTGCCATGGATGTGGCAAGGAGGTTCATTTTGGACTGGATGTCAGTATAATTTAATTTTCAAGGATCTTTTTGTGAGAATAAATCAACCACTGTTTTGAAAGTTCTTTGAGATCATCTGATGAAAGTACAGATTGTTATTTCTGATATCGCACAACTATTATTATAAGCAAAGATGCATTAACTCTTTTCTTAAAAGTTTTATAAACTCAAACAACAACAGAGAGATTCTGAGATCAGAGAAGACTTGAAAACTTAATTATGTATGCATAGCATTATCTAATTAAATTCCATTTCCCCCCTTATTTAAGGCGTCTTAGTTTATAGCAAAACAGTATGGTTGAAGGAAACATGTGCATGTGTGTGTGTGTGTGTGTGTGTGTGTGTGTGTGTGCGCGCACATTTATTGACCTGAACTAGTCTCCTTAATTTCTTATTTCTTAATGGTTGTGAAATAAAAATTTCATTGTTGAGCAGTCACTTTTTTCCTGACTATATTTGGGGTTTACTTAGCATAGATACTAAAATAATTTGCCATTACTTCTCCAGACCATTTGATAGATTGATAAATTGAGGCAAATTGGCTTGTGACTTGCCCAGGGTAACACAGCTAGAAAGTGTTTGAGGCCATATTAGAACTTATGAAGATGAATCTTTCTGACTTCAGGCCTAGAACTCTATCTACTATGCCACTAATTTTATTGAAACATTACTATTACTAGCTCTCTCCTTTATGTCTCAGTTCAGAATAATTCTTCAAAATCCAAATCCAACTTTAGAGAATTCTATATATACTTTCTCTCTGTAGTGAGGCAATATGGGGTTATGAAAAGAATGCTGGTCCTGGAACCATCTGGGATTGCATTCTATCATTTCCTTTCGAGGTTGTTAAGGGGCAAATCAACCTCTCTGAGCCTTAATTTCCTCATTTGTAAAATGGGGATACCTCTGGCAGAAAGGATTTATATATATTTGACTTTTTAAAATTTTCACATTTTTAAAAGTTCCTTATGTTTCCTTAAGTATTGCAAATGTAATCCAAAGTCTTAGTGTTTTGATGTTTAATAACTTTTGGGATACTCTATATATTCATTTTAATGGAATCATCAAATTCTAGAATCACCAAAACTATTTATTTTACAGCAGTAGAAATCTTTAATTTAAATAATTTATATATGTAGATTAAAAAATCAGATCTGTCATTTCACTGGCACAAAATTTTTTTTGGTACAGGAACCCTTTTTATCAAGTAACTGCTGGCAACTTAAATTTCTAAGAGCTTAATAGAGAGGGAAAAAGGATGCATTGAATGTTTAAGTGACTTTATTTAATCCAGGGTCAAACAATCAGCCTGTGTCAGAGCAAAAACTTGATCCCTCGTCTTCCTAAGTCTGAGGTCTATTCCTTATCCATCACTCCAAGTTGCCTTTCTGTATTTGTACAAGAGGTGCATAAAACGCTCAGTTTAAGCTTTTGAGCTACAGGAACCTTAATGATCATTAAGGTTGACTCCTTTATCTAAAAATAAAATACCCCATTGAATCCCAGAAAGATTGAGTTGTGCAGGGTCATGGAGTGAGTGACACAAATGAGATTGTAACTCACATATTCAGACAACCACTCTAGTTTTGTGCGCTATAAATTTTCTTGGCCAAGGGAAAACAAGTTTTGAGACTAAATGTAAAGTTAGGAGATTTTTGCACAGGAGAGAAATTGCTTGACTCTGGGCGAAGTGGAGGAAGGATGCTGAAATGAGAAAATCACTCACATTTACTGAATGCCTTCTTTGTGCTTAACACTAAGTTCTAGAATATTTAGGGGATTCAAGAGAAAGAGAAGGTAACAATAATAGCTAGTACTTGGAAAGCACTACAAGGTTTGAAAATCACTTTCCATATGATTTATGCACAACATTACCTTTTAAGAAGAGGGTTATTCCAGGTTATACCTTCTTTCCATCTGTAATGGTTTGTGGTAGGGGCTGGGAGTGGGTTTGGATTCATTGTCTACATTTCCTTTCCAATGCATCCTGCTATTTATTGATGTTATTAAGGAAGACATTTATGTGGATGTTGGGAAAGAATGGGAACCAATGACTAGAAAGCATGAACAATCCCTAATCTCTTATCAGTGATGGTAAAAGTGATGAACCAGTGATGAATCATGGAAAAGTGATGGTTCTTTATACTCTAAAATATAGCAGGCTTTCAAATGCTTAAAGGAAAAAATCATTTCATTTCCCCACCAGGTATGAATCTGACAGGGGATTTTGCCATCATTTTCAGCTGTCTCTTTACTTTGGAACTTCCCTCCATGCTGGGTCTTTCTCACTCTGGTATAACCCCCTCCACCATGATGGCCTTTTCTCATTGAGGTCCTTCTGGGAACTCCATTTAGGGACAGACTTGGACCAATCAAGCACTCTTTAGAGTGCTTCTGACTCTTTAACCATCAATTTGTTGCCTAAGGTACCTATCCCCCACCTGTATAGTTCTCTGTTATGGGTTTCTCTCCCATTAAAAGAAGGAGTAAGCTCTTAAGAGAAGGGACTGTCTTTTCAGCTTCTACCCAGTGTCTTTCTCTTCTTTTAGAGATGTGAGGAGGGATTGGAACCATGTGTCATTCCTTTAAAAAACATAAACCAGAAAACCAGAATCTCTCCTCTCTCAAGCCCTCACTACCCCTTACACAGGCCCAGAACATCCAGTAATCAATGTCCAACAAAAAAACCCAAAATAGTCTTGTGCAAATAGCTTTTGAGACATGTGTACATATACACTTCTGTTTGAATCCTAAGTGCTTAATATGTGTCTGGCACATGACAAGTATATAATGTTTACTGCCTGAATCTCTTAAATCTGTCAAAACTATCTCACCACCCAGGCTAAGCATCTGAACTTAACCTAGCTTGTCTTCTGGCCAGCTTTTCGCTTCTTTCCTAAAATGTGGTTCCCAGAATAGATAAGCTACCTGTCAGTAAACCTTTAGGATACTCTTTTAAATTTTCAATCAATCTATGGTACAATGACCATGATCCAAAGAGTTATCTGAGGACAGGAACAAAAAGATTTTTTTGAGTACAAAATAATTGCATTTGGCTGAATTCAGCTATGAGCCTGCATTTAAACCAGTCACGTCTCTAAATGGCTCCTACTCACTTGTGATGAGGGTTAAGTAGCAGCAGGCAAGTTTCATTACAGCTTTGGTTCCTGGGATAATTTATGACAAATGATAGTTTTTGAGTGGTGGCTCCACATAGCCATTACAGCAGTTACCTCCCAGCTTGCTGGCCACACCGACCGCCCAGCTCACTGTACCCTGGGGTACAAATGGACTTATATATGTCACTGTTGACCATTCAAAGCTAATCCTAGCTATTTTCTTTCAGGAGAAGCTATTGGTATGGCTGATTTAAAGTGGAAAAAAAAATGAAGTGAGCATAAAAACAGAAAAATAGAATGCTAATCTTAGCAGGGGAGCTGTGTTTGCTAAAGTCAAGGAAAGGGTTAGTGAACTGAAATATAGTAAGGGGACTGTGAAATGCAAATCAGATAAAATAAATACACTTTGACTTCATTTAAAAATATTGTTTTGTACAGAATAGAAAGTTTAAGGCTGTGTTTATACTGTGGTAGAGGTATCTGAATAGTTGACACCATTTTATAGTAATGTATTGCCATAATATAGATACAATCATAGATCAACAACTGAAAAAAAAGGGCAGGATAAAATCATTTATATATACATTCATATACATACACAGATGTATGTATATTTGTTATTGTTCACTCCTTTTAGTCATGCCTGTTGGGTGATCTGATTGGTCTCTGATTGGCATTTCTTTCTCCATTAGTCTCCAATAGTCTGCCATTTCTTTCTCCAGCTCATTTTATAGATGATGAAACTGAAGCAAACAGGGTTAAATGACTTGTCTAGGGTCATACAGCTAATAAGGCGAGGCTGGATTTGAACTCTGGAAGATGTCTTCCTGACTTCAAGGTCTTCCATCCACTAAACCTGCCATATATGTAAGCATAAACATATGTGTATATATATATATATATATATATATATATATATATATATATATATATATGTTTAATTTATATATTTTATGTATTTGTTATAATTATATATATATATATAATATATGTATATATATATATATATATATATATGTAAATAGACATAGCTATATGGATAAACATACAGATATAGATGTATATGGGCAGAGAGCAGGCATGCAAATAACAGACAAACACAGAGAGGCACAAGTACTTCCTCAGAGTCAGGAAAACTTTGGTTTTAATCCTATTTCTGCCACATATTTACTTTGTTAACTCTGAGCAAGTGGCTTAAAAAGGTAAATTGCATAGAAGAGATCAGATTTCATTGGTCTCCCTTGGTAAAGGAAGTACCGTAGCAAATTTTGGTCATAGTCTAATATATATGTATGACATACTTGTATATATACACATAACTTTATAAACATATACAATAAAAAGTAAAAATATCTTGTCTTATTTATTATATTTAACTTAAAATTAAGAGATTTTCTTTAGTAATGGAGAGAGAAATATTATCCAAACTATATATAGTAATGAAATGTAGAAAGTAAAACTGATCATCAGGAATATTATTTTTCTTTTATTTTAATGTTTCTATCTTTCATATTAAAAACTATGATTTTAAGATATAGATACAGGGTCAGACACACATTTATTCCTTTGATTATATTATTGTAAAAAATGAAAATGGATGCCTCATTCAAGTCTTTCTATGTCCTCACACTTATATCTGTGTATTCTTATTCAATTTGTTCTTTTTTTTTTTTCTAGAAATTTTATGTGAATGATCCATCTAGCACATTGGGAGCCTTCCTCTATGTCTTTTGACATACCACCAGTATTAGTGAATCCCTTAAGCTGTCCATCTGACACCTCTATCTCTTATTATATGCCTGGATTACGTCCTTTTTGGTTCATACCTTTCTGTGTCTAAAAAGGACCAAGATCTGGCACAATGCAATTGTTGTGCTAAGATGCAAAGATTAAAAGGCTTAAGTTAAAATGGTAGGAGTATACATAATGAGTACATATTCCCAATAGTGGTACTCCTTTGCAAAAACCTGTTAAGGGCCATAGTTGAGGGTAAACCTGCAGGGTCCTAGGGGTTTTGTGAAATAAATGAGAATGCAGTAGGGTGACCTTCCTGTTCTGCTCAAGTGGCCTTTCCCCATCAGATGGTCCTTACCCAAGGCCTGTGCCTTAGATTATCTCCCTTATAGACGTTCCTGTTTCTTGTCTAACTCTTTATAGTTTCATTCATTTCCTGATCCACTGCAGTTCCCTAATTATATCATATATATCTCTCTTGAAGGCAACTCTTTAGAACTTTAAATGACAAAAGAGTTGTGGATGGACACTAGTAGAAGAAGGTGTTTAACCACTGGTGGTTCCATATACCAATGAAATGAAATAATAATAATAATTAAAAATAATCTTTTTCTTGTGAAAAAATTATGATTTATATCCTTCATCCTCTTGTCACCCATTGTATGCCTCTTCATTTTCTTTTAAATGAAATTTTGATTATCTTGGATATAGCTGGGATGCAGAAGTCATCTAATTTTTTTCTTCTCAAAAACTGGCATGTTACCTTTGGGAAGACCCTACAATCTGGGGGCTCAAAATCTGAACAAAACAGTGATTTGGGTGACTGAGATAGATGAATTGTACTGGGCCACCTCATAAGAGTATAAAGTCATAAGATTTTAAGAAACATTGACCTTTAGAAATAGAAATTTTACAGCTCAGGGCTGGGAAATGTTGGGTTAGATGGAATCATATTATCCTAGAATGTCATAGCTAAGAGGGATCTTCCAAATACATTGCCAGTGATGTCCAACTTAAATTGAAACAAAAATAGAAAATCCATACATAAGGATCCCCTGAAACCACATATAGACACATAATTAAAAATTATCTATGCTCTCATATGCGTTTTTTTTTAATTTTATTAACTATTTCTCAATTACTGCTTTGGGCTACACTTTAGAGTGCAGGGCACATGCAGCCCACAGGCATCATGTTTGACACCTCTGATCTAGTCCAGGGCTTCTTAAATTTTTTCCACTTGCCACCCTTTTTCATCTGAGAAATTTTTATGTGACCCTATGTAAATAGGTTTATAAAATAAGTATCCAAAACAAACATTTACTGATCTTAATTCATAATTTTGTAATTCCATATGGAATTGCAGACCATAATTTTAGAAGCTAGCATCCACTCTATGCTTCTAATTGTACAGATGAAACAGGCCAAAGAAATGAGCTGACTTGAAGAAAATCATTTAAATGGCAAAACTTAGTCTTCAACCATGCTTTGCTGACTACTAGTCCAACTTTTGTCTCATTATAGCACAGGGCCACAGGCTAATAGACTTTCAGTTGGGAGGGAGGTTAGAGGTAATTTGATCCAACCCCTTTGTTTTATAGAGGAGGAAACTGTAGCTTAGAGTTGTAAAGTGATTTCCCCAAGGTCATACAACAAATTGCTAGGGATTCGTGCTTGGACATGAATCCAAAGCACTTATATTTCTACTCTGACCTAATCACCTCTCTTATTGCCACAGTAAGACCACTTTCATCTTTTTTTCTTACCACACATAAGCTCACACTATCTCCTTTCTTTCACTAAAGTTCTATTTCTGTCTCTTCTAAGGGCTCCACAGCCTTACTTTCATGTACCCAGAGGACAGCTTCCTAACATATTACACAATCACAACACCAAAGGAATGTTGTGATATTGTCTAACCAATAACCAAGGGATTTTGTGGACATAACTATCAGTTGTGGACTGTTACATGCATCTTTTGCTTTCCCCACACTGGGTTTCTGCCTTTTTACTGCCTTTCAACTCAGGTATTTCTGGAGATGAACAATTGTGTTTTCCCATAAGTTGTGGTCACATATCACCACAAACACACATGGCATTTAAAAAAAAAAAAAAATTGGTACTAAGCAGCTTGAGAGTAATGGGGAAAAACCCAAAAGTTTATCATTTCCTGTAAAATACAGACTAGTTCCCTGGAGTGGCTCAGGGTCAGCCAGATGTTAGGATAAATCAAAGTCCTTGGTCTTTAGGGGGTGAAGTGAAGGAGGCAGGCAAGCTGCCATACGGCTTGACAAAGATGAATCCTGGATTCTGGAGTCTGAGAGTCTCCACCTCTCTCCTCCTCCTCCTGCCACCAAGTGTCTCTGACTTCTCTCCCTCCGCCCTCCAATTCTTGCCTACGATTACCTTACTACCAAACATTCAGCAAGCACCAATGGTGAGGAGAGCCATCATCCAAATATATGCTAATAGAGCCATTGTCTCACATCAAAAAGGTAGTCTTATGTGCTCTCCTGTTTGATTCAGAGTTTCAGCCCTCTAAAATTTCCCAAGATCAATCCACTGAGCTATCTGTCTATTCATTGTCTTGCAGGAATGTTTATTCCAAACTCTCTCTCTTTCTCTCTCTCTTTCTCTCTCTCTCTCTCTCTCTCTCTCTCTCTCTCTCTCTCTCTCTCTCACTCTCTCTCTCTCTCTCTCTCTCTGTCTCTCTCTGTCTCTCTCTCTGTCTCTCTGTCTCTTTCTCTCTCTCTCTCTCTCTCTCTCTCTCTCTCTCTCTCTCTCTCTCTCTCTCTCTCTTCTCTCTTTCCCTCTTTCTCTCTCTCCCTCTCTTCTCTCTCTCTCTTTCTCTCTCTCTTTCTCTCTTTCTCTCTTTCTCTCTCTTTCCCTCTTTCTCTCTCTCCCTCTCTTCTCTCTCTCTCTCTGTCTCTCTCTCTGTCTCTCTCTTTTTTTCTCTCTCTCTTTCTCTTTCTCTCTCTCTCTCTCTCAATCTCTCCCATCTATCCACTTTCTAGCTCCATCTACTCTCTGTCATCTTCACTTTAATTCTGTATATCTATCATTGTATAGATCTAATTGTGAACATACATGTGTTCTGATAGAATGGCATTTTCATCTAACTGCATGTCATAAAATGATTAGTACTTAAGTTCTTTTTCTACTTCTGTTTTCCTATGTGGTTATTAGACTTAACTCTTTTCAGTATTCATAGCTCTTATCAAGGAGTCCTAGTAATATCTTGGGAATTTATGGAACTTATTACAATGTCATCCTCAAACATGGAATTCTACATGGAATCTTCTTCCATCTCATCTTTGAACAAACCATCCTCAGTGAAAATGATGAATGCTTTTGGGAAATGTCGGATGAAACAGAGCCAACAAAAACAGACAAAATTTTTTTTATAAAACTTTTTTTACAAATTAAAAGAATTTTCCAAATTAAAAGAAAAGATCTCCAAATTAAAATAATTTTCCCCTCCTACTTCATCTATAACAACAATAAAAATAGAAAACTTTTATAAGAAATATGTTTTGTCATGCAAAACAAATTCCCATATTGATAATGTTCAAAAATGTAGTCTCATTCTGCATTTTCAATCCATTATTCTCTGGTAGGAAAAGAGTTGCTTCATCTTTAGACCTGATGAATCGTAGTTTGTTAATGCATGATCTGAGTTCTAGTCTTTCAAAGTTGTTTTTCATAATAATGTTATTATTGTATAAATTATTCTTCTAGTACTAGTCATAGCACTCAGCATCAGTTCATAGAGATCTTCCCAATTTCCTCTGAAGATGTCCATTTCATATAGCCAATTATTTTTCTGATTTGGAAAGGGAGGAGAGAGAGAGATGAGAGATTGGATGGTCAAGTAAAGATTTTTTTGCTCTTTTTTTTTTTTTTCTGAGGCTGGGGTTAAGTGACTTGCCCAGGGTCACACAGCTAGGAAGTGTTAAGTGTCTGAGATCAGATTTGAACTCTGGTCCTCCTGAATTGAGGGCTGGTGTTCTATCCACTGTGCCACCTAGCTGTCCCAAGTAAAGATTTTTTTTAAGGATGGAGAGATTTGGAAATATTTATAAGCAAGAAGTGAAACCAATGTCCCAAATTTCTGATCTATTTATTTATTCCCTAAACTATCATTTTTGATGTTAACCAGATAACCAGTAACCCATTTAAATGCCTCTTTCCTAAAAACCATAGCCCTAGATGTCAAAATAATTGTAACATTTTATTAGGGAAAAGTCCACTTTTTTGTTATTGCTATTCAGTAATTTCAATGAAGTCTGACTCTTCATGATCTCATTTTCTTGGCAAAAATACTACTATTTCTTTCTCTAGCTCATTTTACAGAGGAGGAAAATGAGGCAAGAGACAAATCTTCCAGATGGTAGACCCAGCAGTGATGGAAAATTTAGCATCAAATAAATGCCCATTGATCTATCAAATATGAAGTAACTAGGCAAGATTTCATCTAGTAAGCAAATTATTATTTCTTGATGCTCTAGGCCAGTATACAATGACAATAGAACTCATTCTCTCTCAAAGGACATCTGTAATTCCTAAAGCTTTTTGTTCTTGTTATCTTCCTTTCCTTGTATAAAAAATTGCTCTGTCATTTAGATTATTTCACTATGCAATTTCAAATGATTTCTGAATAAGCAAATATTTCCATAAAACTAATCATTTGACCTAATAAAGTTAAATTTCTTATGGATTGTTCTAAATAAAAGACTGGTGTGTGACTTCTCAAAGGTCAAATCTTTCTAAAAGAAGCAGATTTGTTTCATAAATGTATGCCATTTTAAGGAGAATATGAAATAGAAAAACAAGTTCATTAGGTATAATTACACACATGAAGATAAAACCATAAATGTGTGTGCAAACATACATACATATATATGTATGTGTATGTGTATGTGTATGTGTATATATATTCATATATGTATATGTATCTATCTATACTACTCTAAATGCATATCAATACCTGTCAGAATGCAATAAATAAAGTGCCATATAGAACAATAACTTTAAATGATATATACACAGACACATGTTTAATTATGTGTATGCATACATGTGTGCATCTCTACATACATATGTGTATACATACACACATATAATAATTGGCTCAGATAGCCTTTAATATGTCCTCCATGTCTTCTCATACTAGTTTTCCCTACTTCCATGATGCTGCTGTCTTGATTAAACCCATTTGAATGCCATATATTTTCATTTCAATCTCTTATACTACTTGATCTAATCCTCTCTTCATTTATGTAAGAACATATTTTTACTGGTATTTATGTCCATTTTAGAACAGTGGTTTCTCAGTTGTATTTTGGCACCATTCTTAAATCAATAAAGTTTGCTTCCCCTTCCCTGCAAAGGAGAAGAGTGGTTTACTTGGTGAATATGTTGTCTGTTTGGGAGTGGGAGCTGATATCCCAGTGGCCCATGAACTGTTATGGCTGCTTGTGTATGTATTATATTATGACTTCCCCAAAAAAGCTGCTTCTAGTTTAGAAAGAGCAAGTGGAAGCAAATAGAATAGGGGAAGTACTAGAGAGGAATAGAAGCACAGACATGGTTCAGAATGGCTAACACAGTGAGATAGAATTTATTGATTAAAAGGCCCTTGTGGTCATGCTACAATTTCTACTTTGCAGATCATTGATGTAGATATATTTAATTGTATTTGTGTGCATGTGTGTGTGTTTCTGTATAATTCAGGTCTCCTTGATTTAGAGGCAAATACATACACACATTCATGAGTGTGCATAAGCCATACATGTATGCAAGTACAAACATGAACACAATATATGTTAGTGTGTATAAACCATGCATGCATATATGCCTCAAAGTCAGGAAGACACAGCCTCAGATTTCACCTTTGACATATAGTGTTTGTGTGATTTGAGGCAAGTAGCTGCAATCTCTTCATATCCTAGAATTACCTAAGTTTTTAAGTTGCTGATCAGCTACTGGCTTGCATTGATGGAAATTTCTCACAGGGAAAGTTCTCTCTGCCTATGAATCCTAAGTCCTGTCAAAAATAAACGAACTCATTGCTGAGATTTTGTATTTAGTATTACCACTCTGTTAAAATGATTAGTTTGTTTTATGCAAATGGGGGGCAATAAACTGGCCCCTAAGGTCCATTTGGTTCTGTCTTTTCTCACTTTAGGTAGTTTATTTTATATGAAAAATTCCCAGTTTAGGTAAAATCACTCCAAGTCGTCGTTTGTAAAATTACTAACACCATGGCTGAAGCTAGGTTCTCTGCTTAGCCTTACATTTATATCTCTCTTTATTTAATCATTGCTGAGGCAAAATTCCAGTTATTAGAAATAGTAGGGAAACAAAACACAGGTTATATTATAAACAGGCATCAAGAGGAAAGTTAGGGAAAGGGTTAAACCTTTCTTTGGACAGTTTAGGTCAAGCAATTCAAGATGCTCATGTATGCAATGATTCTCCTTGATATCTCCTATTTCTGCCATGACTCAATCCTTGCTTTTTTCATGCTTTGCTTCAAAATCTGTAATCTAATAGTTTGGAATCTCTCTTCCCCAAATTCTAAGGTAACTTTCCTCTTTGATACAAATTATATAGAGTGTGATCCAATCTATCACACATTGACTTTGGTTGATTCAAGAATGTGTAGAAGTTTTGTTCATGCTCACTTCTAACTGGCTAATTGAATCAAAATGTTTTCAGGTAGTTAAGGCACAAAGATCAAATGAGAAGGTTTCAAACACCTTTACACATATGTAACCAAAATCTCACCCACTCTCTTCCTGCCCATATCGTGGGTCTAGCAATTTGTGAAGATAGTACCCATAAGGACCTTCTGTCTGATAAGCCTTCCTTTTGGGAACTTGAGAAAATTGGAAATTTGGAAAACGTAGAACTTTTTTCACTGACAGTTACTAACTTAAGTACTCTTACTTTTTTTCTTTCCTTTTTACTTTAATAAAACATTTCCTCTGTAATATGATGTATGCTTATCAGCATTCCAAATATGCTTATTAGCATAAACTCCTCCTCATGGGTACCATGCATGGAATTTTCAGGTTTCTGGGGCTGAGAACATATAAGAATCAAAAGAAGTAAAGAAACTCACTCACTGAGTACTCAGTCCATTGTCCCATAAGCCCCTAAGGCAAAGTTTTTAACCTGGGATACATAGATTTCAAGGCATCTCAGATTTTTTTTTTTGAGAAAAAACAATAAAAACCAAAAGAACAGTGGTCTTTATTTTCCCTAACCTATGTTTGAAAGAATGTTTCCTTCAATTGAAAAGACAAGCAACTATTCTGAGAAAGGGTCCATAAATTTCACCAGATTGCCAAAGAAGTCCATCACACACACACACACACACACACACACACACACACACACGCACGCACACACACACACACACACACACACACACACACTCAAAAGATTAAGAACCTGATTTAAGACAAAGATTATATTTAATATAGTGTAGCTTTTTTAAGTTGAAAGCTTTCAGGAACTAAAAAAAGTTTATGACCTTCTAGTCTCCTATTCCTTCATTTAAAGCCTGCCAACTTTTTTTTTTTTATAGAGTCAAGCCCCATCCTTCCTGTCCCTGCCTTTTTATATGATTTTTTTTAAAGGAAAAGGGAAAATTATGTTTTTTTTTTTCTTTCCTGAAAGGAAAAGTATCTCATCTTTAATCAGTCTGGATGCCCTGTTTAGCCCCAACAGCTGTGAATTTGACATCTGTTTCGTGAAAGTGGAAGAACAAGCCAGGTTCTCCAAGGGCCTTCTTTGCATAGTGTTTGCTCTGGGGAGTGTGACCTCTATATTCTGTAAAGCATAAAGTAGTTGCTATTGCCTGTTCAGTTAAGGGACTTCTATTTTCCTCTTGTAAATGACTTATTGGAGGCCAGTAATCTGAAGTTAAAACCAGAATAGATTTTTTGCTCTTGCATTTATGACCTGAGCTGCCACTGTAAAGGAATTGCAATGTACACAGTTCTTGAGTCTGTGTTTCTGATGTGGACAGAGTGATAATCCTTTTTTAAAAATTATCCCCCAGTCCATAAAATGAATGTCTTTTAATAGCATGAGTATCATTACCAGGAATTACTAGTCTAATTGCACTGATGCTGATGGAAGATCTTAGTTTAACTGGCCATGGCCATGCTGAATCGCTTTGACTTTGAAAGACCGTATTTTATAAGACTGACCGAGAGAGCACCTGAATCTCTTTCCAGCAAGTGTGATCTCTTTTTAAAAAGTTCACCACCTTCACTGAGCCTTAACCAGCTCCATAAAAAATGCCATTTTTCAGCTCTGCTCATTTTTCCCTTTAGGCCCACTGAAAATTCCCAGCATCTCTTGGAGAAGAGGCAAAGCTTAGGTCATACTAGTACTGAGGGGTACAGATTTTTTTCCTAGATCTAACTCTCCTGTTCTCTTGATGCATAAACCAGTTTACCCTTGCTGTGCCTTTGCCACACTGAGAAATAAAGGTGCTAATAAAATTAAGGTGATAAGAACAGAGACCTCTCTCATAGGGATATTTGGTATCCTCATAGATAAAGCTCTTTATAGATTGAAAGTGTAATGTCTGTTTTAAATAATCTCTTGATACCCTTTACTTTTAAAAGGCTTCTTTCAGGTCTTATATTATCATTTCTTTTGGAGAGCCTGACCTGTGTCTCTGATAGGAAGCATAAATTTTGGTTTTGGTCACTGCTGCACATGAGTCTCTTGCTTTATTCCTTTGCTTCTATTTTTATAGATATGGTTTTCCTGACTTTCAGTTAACCTCGTGCCCCTCTAAAGACAATTTTCTGATTTAAAATGATCTTAGGGAAGTCTAAGTCTCTCTTAGCTAAGTTGGAGCTAGAGTGTCATTAAGGACTCCTCAATGACTTTGTGGAGGTGATGTCAGAGTCACAGAAACTGCCACACATTTTCTTTCGGGGAGAAGGAATCATCTTTTTTTTTTTATTTTTTTTTAGTATGTGCCTATGGCATTCCAGCAACTGTGCTAAGTGCTTTGCAAATATTATTTTTGGGGGCAGCTAGGGGGCGCAGTGGATAGAGCACCAGCCCTGAATTCAGGAGGACCCGAGTTCACAACTGGTCTCAGACACTTAACACTTCCTAGCTGTGGGACCCTGGGCAAGTCACTTAATCCCAGCCTCAGGGAGGGGAAAAAAAAATATTATCTTTGATCCTCACAACAACTCTGGGAGGGAGGTGTGCTCATTTTATATGTGAGAAAATTGAGGCAAACAGAAAACAAGTGACATTTTTTTTGTTTTTGTTTTTCCTGAGGCTGGGGTTAAGTGACTTGCCCAGGGTCACACAGCTAGGAAGTGTTAAGTGTCTGAGACCAGATTTGAACTCGGGTCCTCCTGAATTCAGGGCTGGTGCTCTATCCACTGTGCCACCTAGCTGCCCCTACAAGTGACATTTTTAAGGTGTAGGATTGAACTCATGTTTTCCTGACACAAGTCCAGTGCCAAATCTATCTACTGCTTCTCCTAGTGAATTTTCTTGCTCTAATCAATCAATAGGTATTTATTAAACATCTACCATTACCCTATTAGGATACAGGGTAACGCCCTCCGACCCATCCCTCAGGCTTATAACCTGGGAATTATGCTCAACTCCTCATCATCTCTTAACCCCCATGTCTAAGGCCTGTCAATTTCACCTTTGCACTATATCTTGAATTTTCCCCCATTTCTCCTTTATACCGCCACCCCTCTTGTTCAGGTCCTCACCACTTTGCATTTAGATTATTGTAATGAACTACTAATTGTAATAAACTGTAATTGTCTGTTTTGAGTTTCTCCTTATTCCAATTCATCCTTCATTCAGCCATTAAAATGATTTTCCTAAAATTCATGTCTAATTAAGCCCCCCCCCCCCCCCTTACTCAATAAACTTCAATGGTTCCCTATTGCCTCCTGGAGTAAATACAACACATTGTTTTATATTCAAAGTCCTTCAGGTTTCCCAACCCCCACCAAGGAAATTCTAGCCCTCGCTGAAACCCAGAGAGGAGTCAACTTGGGACTGCACCCACGGGTTCCTTTAGCTAAATCTCTCATTATAAAAGAGCCAAACTGGAGTCCTCTCTTTGCGAGGTTCCTAACATGGCAGCACCATGCCTGGTACCAAGGACTCTCTGCCCACTGGAATCCTATTTCCAGTGTTCTTTTATCTCTACCTTTACCTTTTACTAACTAGACGTTAACCTTACTTCCAAACCCCAAAATAAACCTCTTTTATCAATCTAGGTTTTCAGGTCTGTAAACTCCTTTATAGGAGACTCTTGTGCTGCCATTAGACCTCATTTAACTCTCTCTCCTTGCACCGAATCCAAAAGGGTTGCAGGGGAGCTCCATTTGACTCCCTGTACCCCAAACCTGCCACTAGACCTCAATTTCTTTTGGGTACTCCAATTCTAGACCTCATTTTTACTTCTTTTGTTGTTGTTTGCTTGAGTTTTATTTTCCTTCTCATTTTTTTTTGATCAGATTTTTCTTGTGCAGCAAGATAATTGTGTAAATATGTATGCCTATATTCAATTTACATATATTTTTACCATGTTTAACATACATTGGATTAGTTGGCATTTAGGGGAGGGAGTGAGGGGAAGGGGAGGAAAGATTGGAACACAAGGCTTTGCAAGGGTCAATGTTGAAAAATTATCCTTGCTTTTTTTTTTTTTGAAAAATAAAAAGCTTCAATAAAAAAGGAAAAAAAAACAACATAAAAATAAAACAAAACAAAACCATCAAAAAAAGACATGCAGTCATCAAAATGTTTACATATGTATGTGCACATAGATATTTGCTGTTGTTCACTTACTGCAATCATGGCTAACTCTTCATAACCTCATTTGGGGTTTTCTTGGCAAGAGTCCTTTTCAAAATCATTTTTCAGAGGAGGAATTGAGACAAACATGGTTAAGTGACTTGCCCAGGATCACACAGCTAGAAAGTGTCTGAGGCCATATTTGAACTCAAGAAGATGAGTCTCCCTGATTCAAGCTTGACACTATCCAGTATGTCATCTAGCATATCCATAAACACACACACATATGTCACACATGTCACACACATATGTATATATGTAACATGCATGCTTTAGTGTATAGTTATGATGTGGTTTGAGTGGTCTCAATTCCTGGTGGTCAAGAGGTTAGTGGCAATAAGAGAGTTGTTAAGAATTCCCTTTAAATCGGCTGCAGGTTTAGAGTGAAAGAAACATTCCTGAATTATTAGTTACGAAATGGAAGTTTATTGTTGGAGAGAAATCAGTTTCTAGTGGGACATGGAGTTTTGGCACTGAGAATGCTTTCTCAGTGGACAGAAGGATCCTGGCAGCTGAGAGACAGAGATCTCAAGCTACCCAAGCCCATTGGCAAAGACCTGGGTTGAAGGAAGCTGTGACATTGGGTATCTTGGTGGGGGCTGGGACAGCTCAAGCAGATCAGATTGGGGGAGGGGAGGGGGCTGGGACAGATCAGATCAGGATTCCTCAATTGAATGAGAATTTAGAATTTCTATGGGAGTGGATTCTCTCATCCTGAAAGATTTAAGCTCTGTCTTGACTTCTTGGAGCCTGGGAGAGCCTGATCAAAGGGGACACAATCTCAGAATGATCTTTAAGGGAACAGTTCCCTTCCCTCTTCAGTTACATAATATACACACACATATGTGTGTGTGTGTGTGTGTGTGTGTGTGTGTGTGTATGTGTGTGTGTGTGTCTGTCTGTCTGTCTCTGTCTCTCTCCACATATGCATAGAACTAGGACTCAGGTTTAGAACCTAGGTCTTGTAATTGTCTTTTTCTTTTTTTTTTTTTTCCCTGAGACTGGGGTTAAGTGACTTGCCCAGGGTCACACAGCTAGGAAGTGTTAAGTGTCTGAGACCAGATTTGAACTCGGGTCCTCCTGAATTCAGGGCTGTCTTTAGCTAGTGTACCAAGATATTCTGTCTAGGGACACAGGCTATTTCTCAGGCAGGAATTATTTCAGGTCTTCCTGAGTCTGAGTTTGACATTTAATAGACTATAGCACACAGCCTCCTATATACAAAAATAAATAAATAAATAAATTAAATAAAAAAAATAGGAATATGCAAAAATTAACACAAAATAATCATTTGGCATCACCGAAAGCAGGAGATGACTTTGAAAGGCCTATATTTTAAAACTTTTTCTGAAACGGAGTAAAATAAAAATCATCACATAAAATCCTTATTTTGATGGCCCAATAATGATAATGAAATTCATAGCCAATGATGGTATCCAAACTTCAGCAACATACCCAAAATAATAGCCATACTGTGTACTACATCCCTTGACCATACTGGTGAGAGCGAAACCAGACAGCCCTGTAAAGTTGTGTAAAACCTTATACAAACTTAAATGGACTTACATTCTCTGGAACCAGGGAGAACTTCCAGAGAAGGACTCTTTTCATATACAAACCTAAATGGTCCCACACTCTCTGGTAGCAGGAAGAAGAATATCTAAAGAATGTACCTTTTCAGATAAAACTTAAGTGGGCTTGCCTATTCTGTTCTATTGTTCTGTTTCTGTCATAAAATGTCTCGTTACAAAATCACTTCTCTCTTGAGAATGATATTGTCCACCAAGAATGCTATCTTGGTGTCTTTCTAACAAATAAAAGCCTTTTTTTTTTTTTTTTTTTTTTTTTTCTTAATTAATCACAGCCTTTTAAGTGAATTTTCTTCACTACAAACCTGCCCAAAAGCCTTGAAGAGGGGGATAGCACACCCATCCCTGCCCCAGACCACACCCTCATCAATACTATTCTTCCTTCCAGATACTTCCCCATCTCTGATAGAAGACACTTCCACTTACCAACTTGCCAATTCCCTATCATACTTATTGGGCTTCAAGCCTCTTCTTGACTCTTGGGTATTTCAATATTCATATTTCATTTAGTTTGTTAACCTCCTTCTGTCTACACTTAACTCAATTGTACCTACTCTTGAGCTTTCCCTTTTGTCCCATTGAAAAAGACATCTCTTTTCTTTAAAGCTTTATCCCTGAATATTTTCTAGATACCATACCCTCTTCTATACTTTGGACTTTGTTCTCTTAGCCAGCCTCAATACCTTCCTTTCCCTCTTCAGCTCCTGCTTCTATTGTGACTGTTAATATGCACAGGACAACAATTCTTTTTGTACAGCAATAAAATCCAAATTTTGGATTTCCTTCACAGGCTAACTGTACACTGTTTCAAAGTCCGATTCTTTTTGTACAGCAAAATAATTGTTGGACATGTATACATATATTGTATTTAATTTATACTCTAACATATTTAACATGTGTTGGTCGACCTGCCATCTAGGGTGAGGAAGGAGGGGGAAAATTAGAACAAAAGGTTTGGCAATTGTCAATGTTGTATTACCCATGCATATATCTGGTAAATAAAAACTATTAAAATAAAAAAAATATGCACAGGACAATCTTTTCACTCTTCCCTGATTCTCCAGAGTCATTATTACAAACCTTTTCTCAGTCTTTCTATACCACTTTTCTCCCTACCTCTCAACAGAGAACTCATTTCATATTTTAATGAGAAAATAGAAGTAATTTGGCTACAACCTCTCCCTTCCCTTCCCTCTCAAAATCTCTTAGGAGTTAGTCCTGGATTGGAATTTGGCTGAGAATGTAATTGAATAACCAACATTATGCAATTAATGACAGAAGGATTTTTTTATCCTGAAGTCTGTGAGCTTATAATTTTTATTTAACATTTTGGTAACTATTTCAGTTTCATTATTTTCCTTTGTAATCTTATGTATACATTTAAAAGTATAGGCTTCAGGATTATATATTTCCATACAACTGAGTTTGTGCAAATAACTTCCTTAACTTCTAACTCCAGTGAAAGAAACACACACATAAGGTACCTTGCTTGAATGGATGCCTGGATCTTCCTTTCCCATGTTTTGGGAGCTTCTTAAACTTGACAAAACCATGTTGGATTGCTTTTCCTTGGGATTCTTGAATAGGTCAGGGACCTTTTATTCTTACTTTTCCAACTTCCAGAATCCCCAACTGAACTATAAGGAAGGCATTATTTTTTTGTGCTTCATTTTTTAAAAAATCTATAAAATATACATTAGTGGCTTTTTTCTCTAGCTATTTCTCATTTTGTAAACTGCTTGGAGTTTCTGGGAAAGGTGAGAAAAATTTACTTTTCATATTTTAATATTAATTTCATGAATATTTTTATAATGACAATTTAACTAAAATGAGAAACATTTTCTTTTCTTTTCTTTTTTAAAGTGAGTTTTAGTTAGGGTGTGGAGGTGACCTTGGGTTCTCAGAAGCAATGGCAATATAATATAGTGTAAGCTTTGCCAGGTCCTAGAAAGCTAAGAAAGTGTTATGTATGGACTCAGTAATTCACTGATGCCTTTCTGCGACCTGAGATAGGTTCATTGGTTCATTAACAGTTTGTTCTCATGATAATTAAGTGTTTGGGGTTGTTTTTTTTTGTTTTTTTTTTTTTCCTTTTAGCCCCACTATTGGAATGGGCAGTTAGGTGGCTCACTGGATAGAATACTGGATCTGGAGTCAGAAGGACCTGAGGTCAAATAAGCTTATTGGGGAAGTCACTTAACCTTCTTTGTTTCCTCATCTGAAAAATGAACTGGTGACAAACTACTCCAGAATCTTTACCAAGAAAACCTCAAAAACAAGTCATAGATATTAAATTATATCATAATATAATCATATTATATTATAACTATATATATAACTATATAACTACATATATATAACTATATAACTATATATATAACTATATCAATAACAGTATCTTCTTCACAGGATCATTGTGAAGATCAAGTAAGATGATATTCATAAAGCACTTTGTAAACCTTAAGTACTAACTGACTCCTAATGGGTGAGTACTGTTATTAATCCCATTTTACAGATGAGCAAACAGGCTAGAAGGGGTAGTATTCAGGATCATACAGCTAGTATCCGAGGAAGGATTTGAATTCAACTCTTCCTAATGAAAAGAATGTGCTTCCTTATGAAAAGGAAACAAAATCTATTACAAATTTACTCAAGAATCTAACAAATGCTGATGTTCTCTTCTTCCAGAATTTACAATACAAAGGTGTCCCTTTAGAACTACTGTTTATGTGATCTCTTAAAGCCAAAAACCATTATTTAAATTGGAAGCTAGAATTTCTAATGCTGTGCCTCAGTTCTGAGGTTGTAGGGTCAGATCTCAATACATCAGAATCCTTAGCATTAGGTAACATACTGCTTTCCTAGTTAACCTTGAAGCTGCAAGGTTAGAGCTTCCACAGTATTCTCAAATATGAGTGTAGACATTGAGTTATTAACTGTCGATTTCCAACACAAAGAGATGGGAAGTCTAAAATAAGACAAAACTTCCAGCATAGATCTCTCTCATCTTGAATCTTCTGTTAGGGCAACATTTCTGCCTAGAGAAGGAGCAGAGTCCAGGGACGAAATGGAATCTAGCCTCTGTTACATTTAAGTAATGTTTCTGCTTTTATCACACAATCATCTAATCTGGTTATATTGATTAATAATATTTAAAATGGGGGGAAGCAATAGTAAAAAGGCTGACTGAAGAAGAATTATTTCAGCCAGATTTTAAAAGTGTGTTGCAGGACCAAAGTAATAGTTAGAATCTATGGCTGCTAGTTTTTCTGTATCTAGAAATTTGAGAGAAGTTTTACTTAAAACTGATCACAACTTTAAGGAAAACTCCACAGCTTTTGTAAATTGAAGAAACTTGGAATCACTTCTTTACTTTTCATAGAGAAGTGGGAGATTACAAGTAGGGGATATTGTAAAAACAGCCATATGCTTACATTATAGCAAATTATTTTCAATTAACTATTTTCTGTGTTTCAAAGCAGAGTTTATTTGATGGTAGTCATGAATTATTTAGGGTGTGCAGTACCTTTTAAAATATAATCTGAATTGTTAACATTTTGTCCATCACTTTCTTAAACCTAGACAATCAATGAAATGATAAACCAAGCCCTGATTTGTAGTGTTTGCAGATTTCCGAAGTGTAATTGCTTACACTGAAAATTTAACAATCGGCTTAAGCTGGTGTGAGCTGAGTACAGCAGATCCCGGGATATTGACCTGGAAATGATAGGATGTAAAAATAAAAGACATTATTATTATTATTTTTTTCTATAAAGAAAAGACTTCATGGGGCTTTGTATTGAGATTTAAAAAACAAACTGAAAGCAGCCAGTGGGACTCAGTTTGTCTAAAACTTCTGTTTTCTGAGCCCTAAACTCAGAACTGCTGTTATTTTGTATCTATTATTTAATCTATTTGTCCCTTGATATGTTTAATAAGAGGAAATTTGTAGCAGATATTATCTAAGGGTCTTTACAATTCTAATCTTCTCTGATTTTCTCAAGTATATGGAGCAAATTGTTCAGAAATGTGGAAAATTAAAGATTTCTCTTTATTAAATGAAGGGGAAAGTTCTCTTATATTCCAAAATAGTTAGAAAATCATTGTGGGTTTTATTTGATAGTAGCTGAACAAAAATAATACAATCCTAGAGATAAAATGCATAACTAAACAAATTGTCACATATGTATGATTGAAGATGATTGCCAAATGAGGAATGATGAATGTGAATAATTAATCATTGAAAGTAACACAGAAGGAAAACATATGAACTGATACAGAGTGAAAGGAGAACCAGAAGAACAATAGATATAGTGGCTACTTTAATATAAAAGAAATCAACACAAATGTTTTGTGGGATGATTTGCAATAAGCAATTTTAGTCTTAGAAAAGATCAAGAAACGCTTTCCCCTTTTCATTTGAGAGATGGAGGATCAAAAGGAACAGAATGTGATATTTTCCTTGCTCAGTTATGCCAGACTTTTCTCTGCCACAAGGGAGAATTCAATGAATTTTGGCCTCTTTATTCTTGGAATTTCAGAGTCTCCAAGAATCCTCTAATGTAATATGCATGTAAAAACTAATCCCCTGCTACAACATCTCTTAGAGGGAGTCATCCAGACTTTGCTTATATATTCATAAGATAAAGAACTCACTAACTTACAGGAAGCTATATCTATTTTTTGGACAAGAAGGTAGATTTTCCCCCTTAAAATGAGCCAAAAATCTACCTCTGGGAAACCTGTATATTTGATGAATTATGGACATCACCACAATGATTGAATTTGTCATCATGTGAATTGAGTCTCCATTCTCTGCTGATAATATCAACAAGGGAATTGCTGGTTGCTATTTGAGGTAACTATATAATGAGGACACCTGTTTCTTAATGGTAAAACTGAGACTATCACAACAAGCAGTTTTAAAAACAGCAAAAATACCTTTTATTCTGACCTCTAAGGAGAGGTAAAACACTGCTAAAGGTTTTTCCACATGACAGCTCTTTAAATATTCAAGGATAGCAATCATTTTCCTCACCCACCCTCACCTTCCAAGCATCTTTTCTCCAAGCTAAACATGTGTGTGTGTGTGTGTGTGTGTGTGTGTGTGTGTGTGTGTGTGTGTGTATTATAATTGACAAATACCTGGTATGGTATTGATGAAATTCGACTCCCCTTGATTCCCAGTCAGGGAGCCAAAAATGATGAAGCTCGGCGCAGGGCAGTTGTGAGAACCCCCTTCTGGTCAGCGCAGGTCCTTCATAAATGAATTTATGAACCTGAAAAGTTAAACTGGCAAAAGAAATTTATTATTAGACCTGAGAAGTCAGCTTTTGCAGGCTGACTTCCTTAGTGGCAGGGTAGTAGAGAAATCCTCTAGCAGAGAAATCCTGACAGAGAAGTGAATAAGGTCCTGTTAGGGAAATAGATGGGAGAGATGAAGAGGGAATAACACTGAAAAGAGAGTGTCTTTTTAGCAGGTAGAGGGTTGCAGCTATGCCAAGGAGAGAGGTTCCTTGGCATAATTCCTGCTTTTAGGTCCTCTGCAAGGAATGAGATCCAAATTGCCTCTTTTTAAAATTAAAACTTTGGCTAGAGGCTGGGGAGCAGTTTAAGTTGGAATCAGACAGAGATTTTTGGAATGGATTAGAAATTTTCCATTTGAATGAGTGTCCCTGGACTAATATCCAATTCAATTAAGTTGTATAGAAATCTCCAGCTCGAACTAAGTAAGAGTGGTCCTAGACTCAATTTGTCCCACCCAGATAAAGAATGAAATCACTTTATCTTGATTCCCTGGGGCGGGTCTCTCAGGGGAGAGCTTCTTTGAGGGAGTTCCCAAACTTTTTCCCCCAAAGTCCAAGAAAGTGAGAGTTTCGGGGCTCCCCTCATCAGTATCTTTCCCCATCCTGATTACTTTCTTCTGGATATGCTTCAATTTGATAATGTATTTCTGAAAATAAGGCATTCAGAGCTGAATACAGTATTCACTATAGTCTAACTAGGGTGGAATAAAGTAGAATGATTTTTGAAATGATAGGAGATAATTGTGATTCAGAGGTGAATGGAAGCCACTGGAGTTAGAAGGTATTGGGGGAATGATCAGACCTGTGCTTTAAAAAAATCAATTTCATTGAGGGGACATTTGAAGTAGTAATTCTGATCAACAGCCTATTGCAATAATCTATGGACAAGGCAATGAGGGTATGTACCATAGAGTTGAGGTTTGGTGCAGAGCAGAGAGTTGTGGGAACCCCTTCTGGTCGGCGCAGGTCCAACATGAAAGAATTCACAAACCCAAAAAAGTAGATGGCAAAAAGAAGTTTGTTGGCACTGGGAAATCAGCCTTTGCTAGGAAGTCTGACTTCTGAGTGAAAAGAGGAGTGTTAACCCTGAGAAGAGGGAGTCCCTTCACAGCGGGCAGGGTCCTGGCAGGCAGCTATGCCAAGAAGAGAGAGAGGTTCCTTGACAGGGTATGGTCCTGCTTTTGGGTCTCTGCAAAGAAATGAATCCCAAGTTGCCCTTTTTTATAAGGAATCTGAAACTGAGGTTTCAATTGAATGAAATTCCTTCAATGTTGTCATTGTCCCCAGGCCTAGATGAAACCACTTATTGGGAGTGGTCTTGAGCCAATTTTCAGCTCAATAGGGGTTCATAGACATCCAGATCTCCAGCTAAATGAGGCCACTTAAGTTTGAGCTAAGTAGGGAGTGGTCTTGGGCCAATCTTAAAGGAACCACTTAACTGCCCCAAGGGTGGGTCCCTGTCAGAGAGAGACCCCAAAGGTCAAGAAGGACAGTTTCAAGGAGGACAGTTCCAGGGTTCCCCCATCAATAGCAGTACTGGAGAGAGAAGGGCATATAAAAGGAATGAATAAACAGAAGGATATGGCAATGAATTAGATAGGAATCGTAAAATTGAAAAGTTGACATTTAGGTTGTAAGTCTGAATGACTTGAAAAAAAAATTCCTCCCTTTGATTATTAGATTGTGAGCTTCTTAAGGTCTCTTAAGGTCAAGGGGCAGTCTTTTTCCTTTTCTTTCTTTCTTTCTTTCTTTCTTTCTTTCTTTCTTTCTTTCTTTCTTTCTTTCTTTCTTTCTTTCTTTCTTTCTTTCTTTCTTTCTCTTTCTTTCTTTCTTTCTTTCTTTCTTTCTTTCTTTCTTTCTTTCTTTCTTTCTTTCTTTCTTTCTTTCTTTCTTTCTTTCTTTCTTCTTTCTTTCTTTCTTTCTTTCTTTCTTTCTCTTTCTTTCTTTCTTTCTTTCTTTCTTTCTTTCTTTCTTTCTTTCTTTCTTTCTTTCTTTCTTTCTTTCTTTCTTTCTTTCTTTCTTTCTTTCTTTCTTTCTTTCTTTCTTTCTTTCTTTCTTTCTTTCTTTCTTTCCTTCCTTCCTTTCTTTCCTTTCTTTTCTTTTCTTTTTATTTTTTTATTTTTTTTTTTAATTTTTGTATTCTTGGAGTTTAGCACAGTGCCTGGAACATGGAAGGCACTTAATGACTATTGATTGATGTTGATGCCTTCCCAGTGATGAAGAACTTTAGAAGAGGGAAGGACTTGAGAACAAAAATAATGAATTTAGTTTTATGCATGCTGAGTTTAAGATGTCATAGAACATCTAATCTGAGTATGTTGTGCCACAGTTCCCTTTTAATGTCCTGATCCAGTTTCCCTAAATGCCCTATTCAGTTACTCTGCCTCAGGTTATAACCATTCCCTTTTCATGTTAGGATAAAGGTCTTATATATTAGACCTTAGGGTATAGTCATTCCCTCTTAATGTTTGATGGGATAAAGGTCTTTATCCATTTTAAACATCATTAGAATATCAGGAGCCTTTCCAGTACCTCCCTCCATTATTCCTGCCTCCATTAGGTCATCCCTATCCAGGTACCCCCCCATTATGTCATTGTTATTGTTCCCCTATAAAAGAATCTTGTTATCGGACATTCAGAGCTGGATTCTTTGAGACAATAGTCTCGTTCAGCCCTGGGACCCAAATCATGGATCCATTTGGCCCCAGTAAATCTCTCCATTTAATAAATTCTGTATTGAATACTCTCTAATCTCTATCTTGCTCAGTTTCTCCCGCATTACAGGTACTCCTACAGGTAGCTGGAGATAGGAGTACAAAGGTTTGAAAAGAGTTTAGGACTGCATATATAAATCTGAGAATCACCAATAATGAGATGATAATTGAATTCATGGCACTGTCAAGAGAAATAGCAAACAGGGAGAAGTGAAGAGGACCCAGGATAAATAGGTGTGACCTAGATGAAGTGACCTAGATGAAGATCTAGCAAAAGAAAATAAGAATAGTGATCAAAAGATGGGAGAGATTATTAAAAGATTATTCAAAAGAATAATGTCACAGAAATTTGAGAGAAATAAGTAAAAATGTTAGGGTATGCAAAATATCTTGAGGTGCTGGGGATAGGTTTGTGGTGTCATCTCTGAAAGAATTCAGGAACAAATGTCTTCAAATCAAGCAAGGTTATTTACTGGGGGTAAGAGGTAACACACCCTGCAGGCTTCTTGAGAGAAAGGGATAACCCAGAACAATGAAATAAGGGTTTATACCGGGAGGGGAAAGTAAGAAAAAATTAGCATTGGGCAGAGCTGGAAAAATGGGATGATTTTAGAGGAGATTTTGCATTAATTTGTATAATCTCAAAAAAATCACTGTGATTAGATTGAGGTAAACATGGAAAAGGTAAAAAGTACTAATGAGATGTATTGGAGGTGGGGTGGAGAAAGAAAGACAAAGACGGAGAGACAGAAAGAGACACACCCACACAGGGACACAAAGAGAGAGACTGAGAGAGATAGATAGAGAGAGATACCAAGAGACAGACAGAGACAGAAAAACAGAGAGAGAGAGAGAGAGAGAGAGAGAGAGAGAGAGAGAGAGAGAGAGAGAGAGAGAGAGAGAGAGAAACAGAGAAACAGAGAGAGAGAGAGAATATGAATGAGAGAGAGAGAATATGAATGAGAGAGAATATGAATGAGAGAGAGAGAATATGAATGAGAGAGAGAGAGAATATGAATGAGAGAGAGAGAGAATATGAATGAGAGAGAGAGAATATGAATGAGAGAGAGAGAATATGAATGAGAGAGAGAGAGAGAGAATATGAATGAGAGAGAGAGAATATATGAATGAGAGAGAGAGAGAGAGAGAATGAATGAGAGAGAGAGAGAGAGAGAGAGAGAGAGAGAGAGAGAGAGAGAGAGAGAGAGAGAGAGAGAGAGAGAGAGAGAGATTATTAAGGTTAGGGCTGGGGCAGCAGTTAAGAATTCATCATTAAGGAGAAGAGAGTGATAACTTGTCCAAAGAATACAGAGAAATGAAGGTGGATGCAGATTAAGAAAAGGCATTTGATTGGCAACTAATCAATTAATTTGGAGAAAACAACTTCTTTTTTTTTTTCCCCCCAAGGATATGAATTTAGCGCTCTACTGGCCAAAGCTTTTATTTATTTGTTCTCAACAATATTCAATGTTTCCAATTACATGTGAAGATAATTTTCAACATTTTTGTAAGAGTTTGAGTTCCAATTTTTTTCTTCTTCCATTCTTTACTTTTCCCCATTCCAATATAACAAGCAATCTGATATAGGGTATACATGTATAATCATTTTCAACATATTTCCATATTCATCATGTTGTGAAAGAAAAATCAAAACAAAGGGAAAATCCATGAGAAAGAAAAAACAAACGAAAGATGAAAATACTGTTCTTTGATCCACATGAGTCTTCATAGTTCTTTCTTGGATACAGATGGCACTTTTTAGCACAAATCTATTGGAATTGACTTAAATCACTGAATTGTTGAAAAGAACTATGTTAGTTCATTATCACATAATCTTGTTACTGTGTACAATATTCTTCTGGTTCTGCTTGCTTCACTCAGTATCAGTTCATGTAAATCCTTCTAGGCTTTTTTGAAAACAGCTTACTCATTATTTCTTATAGAACAATAATATCCCATTACATTCTTAGACTATAACTTATTTAGACATTCTCCAATGGAAGGACATCCACTTAATTTCCAATGTCTTGCCATTTCAAAAAAGAGCTGCTACAAACATTTTTGCAGGTGTAGTAGGTCTTTTCTCCCTTTTTTATGTTTGTTTGAGATACAGACCCAGTAGTGACACTACTTTATCAAAAGTATGGTATGCATTCCAAATTTCTGTCCATAATGACTGGATCAATTCACAACTCTTCCAACAATACAATATTGTCCCAATTTTCCCACATCTCCTCCAACATTTATTATTATCATTTCCTGGCATATTAGTCAATTTGAAAGGTATAAAATGCTACCTCAGAGTTGTTTTAATTAGCATTACTCTAGTGATTTAGAGTATTTTTTCACATGATGGTTTTAATTATCTGATAATTATTTACAACTTATCAATTCAGGGAATTGATTATATTCTTATATTTGTTTACATATTATATATATATGTATATATGTATGTATATATATACACACATATATATTTGTTAGATATATTACATAAAAATGTTATAAATTTGACCTAATTCTCTATATATTTTATAAATGAGGACTTTATCAGAAACACTGTAAAAATTATTTCCCGGTTTTCTTCTTCTCTTCTAATCTTGACTGCATTGGTTTTATTTGTGAAAAATCTTTTATATTTAATATAATCAAAATGATCTATTTTACATTTCATGATGTTCTCTAATTCTTTTTAGGTCATAAATTCCTTCTTTTGCCTAAGACCTGCTCTCCTAATTTTCTTAAAGTATCATCTTTTTATCTAAACCATGAACCCATTTCAACCTTATTTTGAAATGTGTTAGATCAACATCTAAGCAACATCTGTGCCTAGATTCTGCCATACTGTTTTCCAATTTTCCTAGCAATTTTTTTCAAACAATAACTCATTCTTGTCAAATAGTGAGTTCTTATCTTAGAAATTGGAGTCTTTGAGTTTATCAAACAGTACTTTAGTAATTAATTATTGTGTCTTGAAAACAGCTTCATTTGAATGATAAGTTTGGAATCCAGATTATAAAGTGTTAAGAGAGTGAGAGAAAAGGAAGTGGAGGCATTGATTATAGATGACTTTCTCAAGAAATTTAGTCACAAAAGGGAGAACATTATTGGGATAATATTGATTAGGGATTAAGAGATTTAGTGAGGAATTTTTGAGAATGAGAGAGACATGATTATTTTTATATATAGTAAAGAAGTAGCCAGTAGACAGAGAGAAATGAAAATAAGTGAGAAAGGGAATGACAGAGGAGGCAGATTGGCTTGCTTGTTCATTTAGAGAGGTTTATCTTAGCAAGGAAAAGGACTCCTGCTTCATGTGATAAAAGGGTAAAGAAAAGAGATGGTAATAGAGAGCATTTTAATGATGTGAATTGAGAAGAAGAGGAAAAGAGGGAACTTTTGGCAAATAGCTTCGATTTTTTGGCAAAATTTGTCTGGCAAAATCAAGAAAATAACATCTAAAAATGACTATAATAATGGTAGGAAAAAAGGAACAAAAATAAAGAGAAAGGTCTTGAATACCATGAACACCATATTGTGATAATGACCAAAAATGGTCCCAGAGATGAATTAAAAATATATATCTCTTTCTTCTTTTGCAGTGATCAGGAACTATGGATATGGGGATACTACAAATACTCTAAAATTAGTTTTTAGTTTTTCATAAATAGACATTTGAAAATACATTATAGAACAGAAAAAATAAGGATTGTATGTGACATCGCAGGTCTCTTATCATATAGAGCTTGTTTTATTTTTTAAGTATATAAGATCAACTTCTTTCAAGAAACTATCCTGCTTGGGGCATCTAGGGGGTGCAGTGGATAGAACACCAGACCTGCTCTCAGGAGAACCTGAGTTCAAGTCTGCCCTCAGACACTTAATACTTCCTAGCTATGTGATCCTGGGCAAGAAACAAAAAATGAAAGAAAAAAGTATCCTGTTTGTCTGACTTCTCTGGCTTCATTTGGTTCTTTTTTTTTCTATTTTAAAAAAAAGGTGCCTTAATGACTACCATTTCTTTTTTTGCATATGACTTTGGACATAGTTGATATATTTATTAGTTCTGCTGAACTGGATTTTTTTTCTACTTTATTTAAAAATCTTTGTTACAGAGGTTCCTGAATAGGTGAGTAGTCAAAAGACATGTTTATTACTAATGGCAAAATAACAACAAAAGAATCAATTAAAATAAAATAAAAATGAGACCTACCAGAATGAGAAATTTGGGAATCCCTGAGATTCAGTCCCAAAAGCTTTCTAGCTTTTCTCTCTTTTTAAAGGGACTAATGTGTCAAAAATCGAGAATAACAAAACTCTGCTATATTATTTATTATCACTAGGATTTTCTATATATGAATACATTGTCTTCTTTGGTTGCCAGGTCACATTTTGAAGCATATTTATCTTATGATCCTTGGCAACTCCTTAGGTCTTCCTCCCTACTTCCCCCCTACTGCATTCCTTCCCCTCCCCAAATTGCTGTCTTGTCAGAAATTCTCAGTTTAATATTTTGGGCCCAAGTATAAGACATTGCATTGATCCCTATAAAATTTCATTTTCTTAGATTCTGAACTTATAAGCAAAGGAAATCAATATCAATTGCATTATTCAATATAATTAAAGTATGGCCCAGATATATGTTTTATTAATTAATATGCTGAAAAAATACTTTTTTATCATAGAGAAAAAAGGAGTTTCGTTGTGGCCTATAAAATGTTCCAAACCTTTCTTATTCTGCACAGTATCAAATTAGCAGTCCTGTGTGACAACTATCCAAATCAATTCTCAAAGGAAAAATAGCAGTAAATTTCACTTGGTAATATTTACTGTGAATAGTCACAAACACTCCTCAAACTATTCCAAGTCCAAATAGAATGAGCCTAATGTGCTTCAAGATAGTACATGCTTGAATTTTATACCCTCTTTTAGAATAACAGTGTTGACAGTAGTCTGGGGATGAGAAGAACGACATATGGTAGAATAATATTTATCAAGTGCTTCTTCCAAATCCCTTATAATTGACCCCTCTTGAGCTATTTTTATAACATTATTGATGAGGCAAGCATTATTATGCTAATTTCATAGTAGAAGAAATGATGAGAGAGTTTAAGTGGTCTGGGGTAGCTTGTGTTAAAAAATGGAAATCTGGAGGCAGCTAGATGGTGGAGTGGATAGAGCACCAGCTCTCAAGTCAGGAGGACCTGAGTTCACTCAGACACTTAACACTTCCTAGCTATGTGGCCCTGGGCAAGTTCACTTAACCCCAATTGCCTCAGCAAAAATAAATAAATAAATAAATGAATAGCAATAAAAATAAAAAATGGATATCCACTAGGCTCAAGTCAGAAGTACCTGGGTCCACCTCACATAGTTGTTAGCTCTGTGACTATAGGCAAGTCACTTGAACTGTGACTCAAAAACTCTTCATAACCTGGTGCCTTCCTCCCTTCATAATCTTCTTACACCTTATTCCCCATCATGTTTTTTTCGCTGTAATGCTAGTTTCCTGGCTGTTACATAAATAAGACATCTTGGCTCCAGGAATTCTTTTTAGCTGTTCCATATGATTACTAACCTTCCTGGCTTCCTGTAAATCCCAACTAAAATCTACTTTTTTGTAGGAAGCCTTTTCCAACTCCTCTTAATTCTGGTACTTTCCCTTTGTTCATTACTTCCCATTTATCCTCTAATAACTTGCTCTGTATATATTGGTTTCCATGTTGCATTTTCCATTAGATTGTAAGCTAATTGAAGGGAAAGACTGTCTTTAGTATATCCCCAGAATTTGGTACATCACTTGACACATAGTAAGTATTGATTCAATTTCTTCATCTAGAAAATGATAGAGCTATTTTTGCTGACCTAAAAAGTACTTTCTTATTCTAAATCTATGATCTTCTCTTCCTGTTTCTTTTTAAGTGTCTCTTAAGACTTCCTTATAAATGGTTAAACAACATGTTTTCCTTTCTTCTTCTTATGGAAGCTAATTTTCTTTGAAGTACCAAGCATATCTTTCCTGTTTTGTTTGTTTATTGGGATACATTGTTCCTCTATCCCCCTTTGTTTATATTTCAGCTATGTATAGCATGATCTCCTGCTTATTTATTATAATCCTTGAGTAAAACCAGCAAAATTGTCTGTGGAAAAATCAGCCCCAAACAGCTGCGCAGAGACACAGAATTGGTCTTTATTACTCATGAAAGTTTCGTAAGTAAAGCCTCTTCTCTGGCATAGCCATTAAACCATGGGGCTAACCTTTCCTTCTGAAGCAGAAATTACAGAGATCAGCTCAGTGATCAAATCTGTCTCCATGTGAATTGAGTCTCTAGCCTGTTTGCTGAGATATCCAACAAGGGAGTCATTTTACACTATTGGGGGCAGCTGTATAATGAAGACACCTGTTTGTTAATAAATGAACTGAGACCATCCGAACTCATAGCCTTGTAAACAACAATAGCAACATAGGGACAAACTGCAGATCTAAGCAACACAGCTTCATGGAAAGCTCATTGCCCACTGATAGCTTAACGGGCCATAGCTTTGCTAAGTGGCCAAATTACCTTACACATTTCCTAGTATTTATTGCATTTAATTTTAATAAGCAGTTATTCTAGGTGAATAGCCAATCACTTTACAGCCAGTATAATGGATACCACGAGGCAGTCGAGTTGTTTCTATGCCATGAAGTATTAATTTAGGAAGAGATTTATAAAAATGAAATTAGTGGAGCAAATAGATTTTATTTTGAGTTAAACCCAGTAGACCTAATGACAATGGATGTACGAAGAAATAGGGTAAGGCAAAGATTTAAGTATTGACTTAACATCATCATGCCCAGAGATGTTAATGAATGACTACATTAAGAGTCCACCATGTTTATCCTATAAGCTGATGACTTTTACTTTTGGAATATTGCAGTACGGATAGAGAATTTTTTTTTTCTTTCTAGAGAGCCAAATGCTATTCCATATGAGGCTTTGGCTGAATTCAATATGAAATTTCTATGACTGACTTTAAAATGGTCACATGCTCCAAAGTAGTAAAAAAAAATGGGTCCTATACAGGAAATGACTCTTGCTTTTCTAACCTGAGTAAATATTTTTACCTTCAGACATAATATTTTTACCTTCAGACATAAAACAGATAATACACAATTTTTCTGCAGCTGGGGAGTATGATTCAGCCATTACCTTTTAGAAGGGCAGGAAGTAAATCAAACCATAACAGGAAGATACCTATTCTTCAGCTATCTTCATCAACATAAATGCTAACCTGAACAACAAAAACAATAGCATAAACTTCCCATTGACATAATAAGTAAGTTCATTTTAAGATGAAGAATTTGGCAAGACACTTTGGAGATCCCCAGTCAATCTCTTCATTTATCAGATGAGTGAAATTGAGGCTCAGAGAAGTTGTGTCTCACCAAAAGTCAAGCAAGATAGTGAAAACCAGAATTCAAAATGAGTTTCTCTAACTGATACTATTCTCTACTACATCTCACTACCTCACATGTCTGTTTAAGAAATAAAAACAATTGCTTCTCTATTTACAAAACAATGGCAAAAGCAAGTGATTAATAATCACAGCTATTAATTAAAAATAGCAAACACGCCTACTCAATGATTATACTTAAGGCTTATATCACATATTGTTATTTCTTATTAGTTTTAGATGATGGCAGCCTGGTGTAATAGATAGACGGCTAGCCTCAAAATCAGGAAGAACTGATCATATCTTGCCACTATTATGTGTTAGCTTTGTACAATGGATATAACCCTTGTCCCAAAGTCCATTATTATGGAACTCTTTTCTTCCTGGAAGAGATAAAGGCTCTGTATAAAAGGCAAGGTGAGGCAAAAGATTCAATTTTTAGTCAGTCCTCATTTTGGAGACTTGTCAAGTGGGAGTCCCTCTATGGGACTCACTAAATGGGAATTCTTCAAGAATGGCATTGAGTTTTCAGTTTTGAGAAAGAAATTGAATCAGGCCAACCTTGCTTTAGGTTGTTGAAGGAAAAGGCTGAGGAGACATGAGAGGAAAAGGCAGTCTGCTAGACAAACAATAAAGGGAACATATAAATTACTGCTAGCCTGGTTTTACCCTCTTTCAGAAGAGCAGAAAAGCCTCTGGCCCTGATCTTCTCCTTCCTCTCTTGACAGAAAAGAAAATCTCCCTTGGAAAGGGATGAAGGAGAAAAGACAAGAGATGGACATTCTGACTCTGTTTGAATTCTACACAAAGATAGGTTCTCACCACTTGTAAAATCTCACTACAAGATACAGTGGATAAAGCACTAGCCCTCAAGTCAGGAGGACCTGAGTTCAAATCTGACCTTAGACACTTAACATTTCCAGGCTGTGGGACCCTGGGCAAGTCACTTAACCCCAATTGCCTCAGCAAATAAATAAATAAATAAATAAAAATCTCACTACACATATGAGGCTTACCCCTCCTCATTCCTCCTCTTTTTGCTACATGAGGAAGTTACTGAACTTCTCAAGATTGCAGGCAAGAGCGAATATAATAAAAACAATACTATCTAAATTAATCTACTTATTTAGTGCCAAACCAATCAAACTCCCAAGAAGTTATAGTACAGATCTAGAAAAAATAATAACAAAGTTCATCTGGAAGAACAAAAGGTGAAGAATTTCAAGGAATTAATGAAAAAATGCTAATGAAGGTGGTCTAGCTGTGCCAGACTTAAAAACTATATTATAAAACAGCAGTCATCAAAAACAGTTAGTACTGGCTAAGAAATGGAGTAGGAGATAGTGGAATAGTAATGGTTCATAAGACAAAATAGTCAATAACTACAGCACTCTAGTGTTTGACAAACCCAAAGCCCCAAGCTTTTGGGATAAGAACTCACCTTTTGACAAAAACTTCTGGGAAAATCGGAAACTAGTATGGCAGATATTAGGCATTTACCCACACTTAACACCATATACCAAGATAAGACCGAAATGGGTTCATGATTTACACAATAAAGAGTGATATTATAAGCAAATTAGAAGAACATAGGATAGTTTATCTCTCAGATCTGTGGAGAAGGAAATAATTTGTGACCAAAGAAGAACTGGAACTCATTATTAAATAGATAATTTTGATTATATTAAGTTATAAAGATTTTTGTACAAGTAAAACAGATGCAGACAAGATTAAAAAGGAAACAATAAACTGGGAAAATATTTTTACATTCAAGGATTCTGATAAAGCCCTTGTTTCTAAAACATATAGAGAAGTGACTCAAATTTGTAAGAATTCAAGCCATTCTTTAATTGATAAATGGTCAAAAGATATGAACAGGCAATATTCAGATGAAGAAATTGAAAACATTTCTAGTCATGTTAAAAGGTGCTCTAAATCACTATTGATTAAAGAAACGCAAATTAAGACAATTCTGAGTTACAACTGAACATCTCTCAGATTGGCTAAGATGACAGGAAAAGATAATGATAAATGTTGGAGGGGATGTGAGAAAACTGGGACAGTAATGCATTGTTGGAATTGTGAACTAATCTAACCATTCTGAAAAGCAATTTGCAACTATGCCCAAAGGGCTATCAAACTGTGTATATCCTTTCACAAAGAAATGTTTCTACTGGGCTTATATCCTAAAGAGATATAAAAGGAGGGAAAGGGACCCCATGTGCAAAAATGTTTGTGGCGGCCTTTTTTGTAGTTGCAAGAAACTGGAAGCTGAGTGGATGCCTATCAGTTGGAGAATGGTTGAATAGTTATGGTATATGAATATTATGGAATATTATTGTTCTATAAGAAACTATCAGCAGGATGATTTCAAAGAAGCCTGGAGAGACTTACATGAACTGATGCTAAGTGAAGTGAGCAGAACCAGGAGATTATTGTACATGGTAACAACAAGATTATATGATGATCAATTCTGATGTCCATGGCTCTTCTCAACAATGAGATGATTCAGGCCAATTCCAGTGATCTTGTGATGATGAGAGCTTACTACATCCAGAGAGAGGACTATGGGAACTGAGTATGGAGCATAACATAGCATTTTTCCTTCTTTTGTTGTTGTTTGCTTGAATTTTATTTTCTTTCCCATTTTTTTCTTTTTGACCTGATTTTTCTTGTGCAGTAAGATAATTGTATAAATATGTATGTCTATACTGGATTTACATATATTTTCACCATGTTTAATATATACTGGATTACTTGACATCTAGAGCAGGGGATAGAGGGAAGGGAGGGAATTGGAACACAAAGTTTTGCAAGGGTTAATGTTGAAAAATTATTCTTGCAAATGTTTTGAAAATAAAAAGCTTCAATAAAAAATAAGGTTGCAGGCAACTTTAGAGGCTATGTTTCAGTTAAATTCCTGATCTGTATCTGTAGGGAAGAATTTTTATGCAAAAATTTCCTCACATTGATAAAATCACAGATATGGATTTCTCACACACTTCTGAAAAGTTTACCTTTACATAATACTTTTTATGCTATTGCCAAGTGTTTATAAACCTCTATCTCACCTGATGTTCACAAAAATCCTGTAAGATATTATTTCATTTCAAAGATAAGGAAACTAAGGTTGACTGGTTATGGACAGAAAGTTTCCCATAGGTTGTGTGTATCCTATCTAAGATTACACTGACCAATTATATTTCACAATGAGCCTGCTTTATGCATTATGTTCGAATCCTGAGAGTCAGTTTGCATAATGGATTGAGGGCTGACTTTGGAAGCAGGCAGAGCTAGATTCAGGTCCTGATTCTGTTACATTTTGAATTGCTTGAACTTGGAAATTCTGAAATACAATAGGACTGAAATCAATCAGGTTTCCATTTGGAATCCCAATGTGAAGAACTTGAGGGTAGAAGGCCATTGCCTACCTAAAAAGGGCTGAATCAACACAGATTGGAAAAATGCAGCACCAGATAATCATGTTTTTATTTCTCTCCTGAAAGAACAAATTAGTTCAAAATTTCAATTACAGGTTGATCATGATTCCAATGTATCTCACTGAACTATTCTTATATGACCTCAAAAGCAAAAACAGCAGCCTCACTAATTAAAATTAAAATCACATAGAATTTGCACCTGAAATTCATTTGATTTCTTGAGACAAATTTTCCTCTTAGGGCTATCATGAAAATAAAATTCCATTTGATATTCAGATCACTATACTATTGTTTGTTATTATTTCATAAGACTGAAAAATGATCTCAATGATTATGTTACAGAAACTTAGTGTGGCACTACCGGCTCAATGGGTATATTTTAAAATAAAATTCTTTGAATTAAAAAATTAATGGATCAATACAGAAAAGGTGGCATTTGACAAAGAGTTATATTCCAGTTTATAGCCATGATATTAACAATTGTATGACATGATGCCCAGGATAGTTTTTGGAAGGCAAAATGTGATATAGTAAGATTTTAAGAAAAAAAATCAGACTAAATTAAAAGATAGTACATGGACTTTTATGGAAATGGATTTACATTATGTAAATGACATAGGGATTCTTTAGCTGATGATATTGGTTTCATAGTGTAGAATTAGAATGTTGAAAAACAACCTTCTCATTTTACAATTGAGAATGGTAAAATAAGAACATCATTTTGTACACAATTTATAAGCATAGTTGTATAGAGACTTCCCAACCCTAGAATTATTTCCCCAATTTTTACTTACATAGTTTGGTCTGGATCCCCAGAAAAAGGTGACTACCCTTTTCAGAACTTTAGGAATAACACAGTAATTAGTATACAGTCACAAATGGGTATACACTCACAAGCACCTATCAATATGCTTTCTACTAACAATTAACCAGAAATGTCAAACTTTTTAGCAAAGGCATTTATTAATATAGAATAGCAAAAACAATAGATACAAATTCAAACCTCTCAGAAGTTTATAGTATATTTTCCAACAATTATATACATAGGGAGAATATTTGTTTCAATTTAAAGAACAAAGCCCTTTAGGAACACATGTAGGGAACAAATGTGGTAAAAAAATTACTTGTGACTCCTGGTATGGCATTTTTTATTCTTTCACAAGATCCTCCCGAAAACCGCCCAGGTATGGATCTGTGTTGGGTCTGAATGACGATGTCTTTGAAGAATACAAAGGCAGTTCTTCTCTCTGCTCCAAGGGGTCATTCTCCTTGAAATGACCTTTCTTCAGATTACTATTGATTTTACTGGAGGTGTTGTTGCCTACTCTCCTAGTCTCTCTAATCACAGCCTCAGGTTCTGCAAGCTTTGGGGTCAGCTGATAAAGACATAGTCAGTGAGGAAGAATTAACAGAGCAACACTTTCATTCTCTCTCTCTACCTCTCTCCTCAAATTCCTTTCTCAAGGGCTTACTTCCAACTAACAAATTGGAATCCTTCAAAGGAGAATTCTTTGCCACTTGTTTGCTCCTTGACTAAATTGCTGTTTTTATTGCTAGCTCCAATGGGATTGACTGTTACTGTTAGTCAACCACATTGTTTTCTTTCCACATTCAAACAAGAGAAGTTCACATCACAAACAAGAGAGAGATCACACGAAATAATGCATTTTGCTCATATATTCAGATTTTCTCTTGTTCATTAATTAAATTGATATTCTTGGGCTTTCTGTGATCACAGTGAGTGTGATGGTTGAACCTCATAGTTATCTATGCATAGAATTTGGACGGATGTCCTTCTCAGGGAAAAGTCTAATGTTAATACTTGCCCCAGATTGAGCTGGCATAACTGCCCCAAGCTCTCTGCATGCCTAATAAGAAAAGAAAAAATTCTTCAATATCCTAATTTCTCATGGTAATTTAAAGTTGAACTTAAAGTCTTAAAAACCATGCCTGTTAGAATCAAAGTCCTGGTCCTTTTGACTAAATTTAAAAAGCTTTGCCTAAGCGTCCCAAGAAGGATAGTGTATTTGCCATTCAGAGACTAGCCTACCTTGGGAGTTCATTATTTGAGAAATAATTTTTGGATGTTGAATTTTTGTAGTTATAACAACTTAGAAACAACTACTGAAGTGTAAAAAATATTTAAATATATCCGTGAGAATCTTGACTTGAAAAAATCAATAAATTTTCCACAATTGAGGGCTGCTTTTGGTCTTATCTGATATATCAGGTTCCAAAACACCTTTATGCATAGCTCATTGGAACACTGAAAAATGCTCTTATGATTACTTTCTAATATAGCTTCTCCTACTCCCACTACCTCCATCAGACTCTCTGTAGTAAAGCAAATACATCGAATAGAATGTCTTGAAGTTCAACACTTTCCCTAGTACAGAAGAGCCTTCTGTTTAACTGTGACCGTGCTTTGGTGAAGAAACATGATTGATTAAAATTCACCAGAGAATACTTCCAGGATTGTTTCTGTCCAATGCCTTTTAAAGTTACCTTGTGGATCAAATGTTCTCTATAACTATATTTAATAATGTGTTCAGTTAGGCATTTAACAAAATTCCTTTGAGACTATATTCTGTGGTAGTATATTTTTTGGAAATTCATTTTGACAAACAATATTCAACTAATGTTACTATCTAACTCTTATATCCATAGATCCTGGTATAACTGTACACTCTGTCCCATATAGAGATCAAAACAAGACTAAGTATGATCCAACTTATTGTTATACTGGATATATCTATTTATTTTCTATTTTTATCCTGTGTGCTCTTTTAAATATTATTATCAGAATGGTCAAAGGACATGAACAGACACTTTTCACATGATGTAATTGAAACTATTTTTACTCATATGAAAAGGTGTTCCAAGTCATTATTGATTAGATAAATTCAAATTAAGACAACTCTGAGATACCACTACACACCTGTCAGATTGGCTAAGATGACAAGAAAAGATAATGATGAATGTTGGAGGGGATGTGGGAAAACTGGAACACTGATGCATTGTTGGTGGAGTTGTGAATGGATCCAGCCATTCTGGAGAGCAATTTGGAACTATGCCTCAAAAGCTACTACTGGGCTTATATCCCAAAGAGATATTAAAGAAGAGAAAGGGACCTATATATGTAAAAATGTTTGTGGCAGCCCTTTTCATAGTGGCTAGAAACTGGAAATTAATGGATGCCCATCAATTGGAGAATGGCTGAATAAATTGTGGTATATGAATGTTATGGAATATTATTGTTCTGTAAGAAATTACCAGCAGGATGAAGACAGAGAGACTTGGAGAGACTTACATGAACTGATGCTGAATTAAATGAGCAGAACCAAGAGATCATTATACACTTCAACAATAATACTATATGAGGATCGATTCTGATGGACGTGGCTATCTTTGGCAATGAGAGGATTCAAATCAGTTCCAATTGATCAGTGATGAACAGAACCAGCTATACCCAGCAAAAGAACACTGGGAAATGAGTGTGGACCACAACATAGCATTAGCACTCTTTATGTTGTTGTTTGCTTGCATTTTTTTGTTTTTCTTCTCAGGTTTTTTTTAATCTTCTTTCTAAATCCTATTTTTCTTGTGCAACAAGATAACAGTATAAATTTGTATACATATATTGTATTTAACATATACTTTAACATATTTGACACGCATGGGTCTGCTGGCCATCTAGGGGAAGGAGGGGAAAAGTTGGAACAGAAGTTTTTGCAAAAGTCAGTGTTGAAAAATTACCCATGCATATGTTTTGCCAATAAAAAAGCTATAAGAAAAATAAAAAATAAATAAATAGTATTATTAGAACTTTAGAATACATCTGAAAGAAAAGAAAATGTTCATATGTGTTACAATCATGCTTCATTTTTATTTCAAGAAAGATTTTTATCTATCTATGGAATTGTTTGTATTTAAATGTTATATGAAAATCTTGGTTCCTTGGAAATAAATTAGTATTAACCTTCTATGATGCTGCAAACACTATACAGATTTGAGAACAATTATGTACTTTTTTCATTTATCCATAACTCTAATTTATCCATTAAAAATCACTGTTTTATCTAGTATATTTTTAATTTCAGGACAGAAATAAGCAACTTTCTATACTATTATTTCTAACAAGTATAAAGGGCAAATGTTTGTTTGAAAAATTAAATAAGTATTTAGTAGGGGTTTGCTGTGTATTAGGAACCAGGGTTTCTTTGTGAAATTCAAGGTCCAGATTACATCCTTCCTCATCTGTTCTCCAATATTCTCTGCTTAAAGTGATCTCTTCCTCATAATATAAAGCAACAAGACTATACAACCATCAATTCTGACGGATGTGGCTCTCTTCAACAATGAGATGATTCAAATCAATTCCACTTGTTTAGTGATGAAGAGAGCCATCCACACACAGAGAGAACTGTGGGAACAGAGTGTGGAACACAACATAGCATTCTCACTCTCTGTTGTTATTTGCTTGAATTTTGTTTTCTTTCTCAGTTTTTCTTTTTCTTCCTTCTTGATCTGATTTGTCTTGTGCCACAAGATAACTGTATAAATCTGTGTACATATATTGGATTTACATGTATTTTTAAATATTTAATATGTATTGGATTACCTGCCAGCAATGGGGGGAGGGGAAGGGAAAATTTGGAACAAAAGATTTTACAAGGGTCAATGTTGGAAAAATTACCCATGCATATGTTTTGTAAATAAAAAGCTTTAATTAAAAAAATGATAAAGTGATCTCTTCCTTCTTAAAATTTTCTGGATACTTTTTCTAACTCTTTCCTTTGCTTTTATTTATTATCAATACTGTATCATTTTTTATGTGCATGTGATATCTTCCCATTATACTTTAACTTTCTTATAGATATGATCTAAGTTTTCCTTTATCTTTATATCCATTGAACCAGAATGATGTCTATTATATAGGAGAAACTTACTAATGTTTCTTGAATTGAAGAAAAAAAAATAGTACTTACAAGTATTAGAATTGTTATATTATAATTATTTGTTATCATAAGGAAAATACTGACCAAAGGAAATCAGAATACAGGTGAGCAGTTATAAAATGGGGACAGGGAGGGAATAGGCCATAAATAAGAAAAATCTTAGAGAAGATTAGAAATTCTTCATTTCCAGTGGTTTACGTAAAATACAGTTATGCTTGGAAGCCAGTGACTAGAGAAAGTATTTTCATGATTCTATCATATTTTTCTTCTTTATGGCATAATAGATATATCACTTAATACTTGTTGAATTAATCAATTGAATTTATATTCCAACATTACTATTCATTTGTATTACCCCTAGAAGGTACAGTCAGAGGTTTTATGAAAATCTTAAGAGTATTTGACTAATATCTTTTCTCTAAAAATGAAAATACTGACATTTTGGAAGGGCATAAGACTTTTCCACTATCACAAAGTGACTCACAGATGTACTATATAAAATAAAGGTTTTATTTAAAATTTTTATATTTCATTCTTTCTTATTTCAAAGATATTTTAAGTTACAAGACTTTCCACATGATTTTTCTTAATAGATATACTTTTCTTTGAATCAATAGAGTTTTGTTGCTATTCAACTTTCTCTACTTTAAAGTTACTCATGGATTTAATTATAATAGCAATTGTGGATATTTTCTTGTTATCCTTCCAGATTTTTTTGCCAGTCAATTGACCACGCATATGTTGTAATACTTTGAATATTTCCTAAATTGGTTATGTTGACAGATTAAATGTCAGATTCCACAAAGTTTATATCTAATGTAGCTCCCTGGATCATGTAATTTAATTGGTAATACCTTCTAAAATTACATTGTAGATCAAGTATTCCCTAATATCATATTTAATAATGCTTAATTAATAATAATGTTTATTTATTATATTAATATAATGTTTGATTTAGTAATAGTTTAATTTATGAAAGTTGGCATTTCTGTTTATCATAGTTATAAAGTCTACCAATATGACCTGCTGAAACAATCAAAATGATTTGTAGGTATCAGGAAGTAGGTAAAGTCCACAGAAGTTGTCAGTTTTTTATGAATTTGTTAACTTAGCATCACACTAAGATTTTGGTAAGTACTAAATTGAATGGTGTGATAGTATTATGAATAGGAAGCTTGTTAAGAAGACTCAAATTCAAGGCCCCCCTCTGAGACATATTTGCTATGCATTCTTGGGTAAGTCTCCTAACCTTTCAGTGTCCCAGACATTTTCCCTAAACCTCAATGAAGACTTACAATAGTAGAAGGAGTTTCCTCATCAGAACTTCCTTACACAATGAAATCAGAACTTAGAGACCCTAACCCCAAGAACAATAAAAAATGTTTTAGTTACAGGGATATTGTTTAAATATTTAATTTTTTTATGCTAGAGCTCAGATTCTGATCAGCATTCCATCAGTCTTGTTTAGTTTGATTTAAAGAGACAAAATGTTTTTTAAGGTCTCTACCAATTTTTAATAAGCTCTATGCCCTTGATCTTTAAAATGTAATATGGCAAAACTTCAGTTATGTGTGTCTTAATTAGCTTGGATGTATCAAGTTGACTCATTGTCTTCATTGATACAAATGTATTAAAATATTCTAAGTTGTCAATTTTGATCTCCCATTTTCCTTAGTACTGCTGCCTGACTTTGTTAAACCAATTGAAAGTATTGTGTGATGTGGAAGAATCTTCTCTCAGTATTCAGTGCCCTCCTGCTTTTTGCTTTTTGCCCTGTACACAAAACCTCTCACCCCCACAAAACCCCGAGATGCCTTATGAATTATACATTTTGCAACATAGAAGCCAATTGCCACATGTTCATTTAGATTTTAATAATTCAGGACTAATCTGTTCCAACTGCAATTGGGCTGATCTACCTCACTTTGTAAAAGACATTTAGATGAACTGACTTAATTAAGTTTACCCTTTGAGATACTTTAAGTGTATGTTGCATTCAGATCAAACAATTTCATTAATCATTTGGGACACTATAATTCTAAGGAACATTTTGGCAGTGGCTATAAATATCAGTCCCTCATTTTCCTTTAGGGCAGTGAGTCAGAGGAAGGACAGGGTACTCTCTGAATTTTCAGGGGACTTGTTTGTACTTTACAGAGTTTTCAATAACTTGTTTCTACTTTTTGTGCCCTCAATTCAGTAATTACACTTTTGTATTTAAATAAAGTATTTATTATTAGGCCTAAGGATAACGTGATCTAATTTGGTGTTTGCTTAAGCCTAAGTCTATTGAATAATGTTTTGGGAGGGGGACTCAGCAGCTCTTAATCATGACATGTGAACCACTATACCATAAGAGATACAGGTTATAATCATAATGATCCCGATGCCTGCATGGCAGTTGAAGTCTCTGATTTCTTGCTGTGATGTGGTGACCCAAGGTCTTTGAAGGTTATACAAATGGAACACAAGTTCTGAGAGATCCTACCAACCTACCACTGATGCTCTGCTGCTCTCCCCTCCTCCCCCCACAAAAACACATCCCGTCCCACAGCCATCTCTCTGTGATTACCCTTTCCAACCAGTTTCTTCTTTTTCCCACTGATTTCTTCTTGATACCATTTGCTCCTACTAATCGATCCTTCATTAATCACCTTCATTCTCCTGTCCTATCTCTGTCTCTCTCTCTCCTCCTAATGCCTACTGCTTAAATCTTCTCCAAAAATACTCCCAGACCAATAAAACCCTCTGACTAGATGCTCCATTTAAACTATTAATGGCTTTTGTAAATCAATCTCTTTTCCCTTGTCTTTAAATCACCTTTTTAAAAAAACTTTAAACTTCAAGATTCACAATTAATTTTGAACCAAATTTCATAAAACTTTTAATATAGTTTACAAATTACCCAATACTTTTAAAAAGCAACATACTATTTAAGTAGGGAGATACAAACATGACCCCCCCCCCAAGATAAGCTACTGGCATTTTGTTTAATAACCTCTATCTTAATTTGAAGTCAATTAAATAATAAAAATTTTTCTCTTCAGTTGTAAAGGCCACAATATTCAAAAAATTCTTAAGATTTTTACCCAGAATAAATCTATTTTGCAAGGCAACAGTAAAATATAAGTTCCCAAAACTCTTAATCAAATGTTGCAGACAGTTACCCAGGTTAGCCTTCTTAAACTTTCTGTTCTCTAATTCCATGAAAGCAAACTTACTAATTATGATTTTTCTTTCTCCTGAGACAATTTTTAGAAACATGCCTAGTTTTCCTACAGGTTCAACAGGTCAGAGAGCCCTCCATGTTCAGCTATTTAATTCTCTTACTCTATTTTTATTCCTCCCTTCCAATATCTGCAATTTCTTATTTCCAATCTTAAGTTTTCAATCTTAACACACATACCAACTTAAAGTTATTTTAAAATTAACCAGTACTGAGTTTGTGAAATTTCCTAAAATCTACCTACCTATTCCATTCAAACTTTTTTCTGTAGTAAGCCAAGAAAGAAGTAATCACCAATCCTTGCTTTACCTTGATTTTTTTTTTTTCTGGCAGGAATCCACAAGCCTGAGTTATCAGTAACAGGGCTTCTTGTTTACAGGAGTGATAGCCACTCTTCTTCTATTTTCTCAAAACTTTCCAAACTTTCAATTTCTGTTTTTATTTTTCCCCCTCTCTCCCCTTTCCTGCAAAGCCACTGCCAGAGCCAGAGGGAGAGAAAGAGAAAAAAGATTTTCTTTTCTTGAGAAGTAAGACCAATACATTCTGAGCCACTCTGAAAGAATTACTACTCTGAACAATTCTAATTCCCACAATTCAGCCTGATATTTTTCTAAGCCTGTAACACAGAGGCTGAATTCTTATCTCTTACAGGCTTGCTAACTTTTAACATAGAACACAAAATACAAAGCAGACATACATATAGACATACACAAAACTCTATTTTCAACTTTTACATACAGATTTAAGTTTGATATACCCAGATAGTGCTGGGATATATATCCTCCCAGTTTTCTTCCCTTTTATATCTGGGAATTTCATTCCAGTATTGAATTCCCTAGCTAACGTCCTGATACAAATTTTTGGACTGTTTCTATCCCATTTTATCACCTTGGACCCAGTCCAGGTGTTGGTGAAGGCCCTTCATTACCCTCACACCCTGCAGCCACCCGAGAGCCTTCCTCAGGAAAGTTCTTTATCATTGGGGTAGACAGCAGTCTCAACACAAAAACAAATTTAGGAGGGCTAATCCCTCAACCCAGCCAATGGACCCCCAGACCCCCAAGAACACTACCTTGAGTTTACATGTGTACATATCTTTCAGGCTACAATGCCAGCCATCAGGATTCTACTTCCTTCAGTCTTCAATTCTACTTTCCACTGAGTATCCCTGCCTCAGGTCGTTGTCTAAGAGGGGAGGGAGGCTGCTCACCCAGAGCCAGAGACCATGGAAAAAACCTCCCTGTGAGCACATGTCCCTATCTGGGATGCACACAGCTGTCTCCCCCAAAGACCCCATCCCAGAAAGCCCCCAACTATGAGGGATGTAGAAGACCCTTACCCAAAATAACTACTCAGATCACTCAGTAGAAAGCAGAAAAGTTGTTCATTAAAACTTCTGGAGGATGAGCCCTCCTACCACGAGCTTTCTCTTGCTTAACTCGTGACAGGATGGCTCACCCTCCAGAGGTTTTAATAAACAACATTTCTGCTTTCTACTGAGTGATCTGAGTAGTCATTTTGGGTAAGGGTCTTCTACATCCCTCACAACACTGTCAGTTTTTAAAGTTTAGTTTTCTTGGTGTCATACTCTTAAATTTATCAAATGGCAAGCTAGGTAAAGAGAGTATGAATGAGGAATCAAATATTAGGCGGTAGGTTAACAGTAGAGAGGTTCAAAGATGACAAAGAGGAAATTCAACCTCTATCTCCCATTTTTCAATGACCTAGAGGGTGATAAAAATCTACTAAAGAACTTAAAAAGCTTTAATTTACATATGTGGCAAAATCCTATGCCTCTGATCTTCCTTTTATTCTGCAAGCTTTCAGACCTTGTATAGTGAGTTCGCCTCACACTTCTAACTCATTGTTTTTGCCACCATCATGGAGGAGAGCTAGTTGAGAGGGCAAATACAACAATGATTTCTCATGGATACTGACATTCTTTAGATGTTCCTAGTTATTGGACTAGCTGTATCAAGAATTTCAGTATTGCAGAATTTCCTGAAAAAGATATATACAAGATCTAGATAATAATAATAACTTTCACATATAATACTTAAAGATTTAAAAGTATTTCAAACCTGGCACTCTATCCACTGCACTGCCTTCTTCAAAGAATTAGAAATGAGTATTGCAAAAAAGTCAGAGGAAAAGCACTGGGAAGTGCAAAATTCAGCAAGTAACCAATGAGGTACTTCAATGAGCAGGAGAAATAATAGCTGTTATTAGGGAAGATTCTTGTAGAAACATATGAGTTGGTTAAACTGAGAGGATGAAGCATGTTGAACAGACATACAGAACACTCCACTGACCTCCTTAAAATTGCAGGAGAAATGGAGAAAGGCCTCTAGAATATTGGATTGAACTCCAGTGGGAATTTCTGAAGACACTGACAAATATCTCCTGAAATGTTCAGATAGGTTGAGATCTGTCCCATAAGAGGGAATATCTCAATTGTTGAGATCACATATCTATTGGGGTAAATTAATCTGTTCTTATTAAATATATTATTTTGTTAGCAAGTCAGGTCTCCAGAGGAATCTCAGAGAGGGGACCCTTGAAATAAGGGATCTAAGAGGTCTGGGGATTATGGCTTAGCAGAAAGATTGCTGCACTTGGTTACTTGAGGTATCTTCACAGCCCTGTTGCCAAATTGCTAAGCATAAGCAACCAAGAAGAAAGTTATCTCTTTTCTCTGGGACTTATTTTCATCTGTAAAATGAGACATTTGATCTAGATGATTCAAAAATAATTATATATATATATATATATATATATATATATATATATATATATATATATATATATATATGTATATTTGCTTTTATACTTGAAATACATTGAAAGGCACTGGGGATATGAGGATGAAAACACATCTCTCCCCAAGGAACATCTAGTTTAATGAGGGGATTGCCATGTACATGGGGATAGTATAAGATAAAATAGTCCAGGGGTTTATCCTAAAAGCCTCCAACAGATCTAAAATACTTTGAGGCCATGGTTATAAAGAGCAATAAGGTAATCTAAAATACCCTATTGATATTTTACATGTTTTACATCTGAAGCCACTTATTGCTGCCCAACTAATTCATGCAACTGGAGCATGGAAAATCTTCAGGAATTGGGAGTTATTATTACTATTTTCTTCTTGCCCCTTTCTCCTCATCCAAGTTTTAAAAAATTTCTTCGCTGTCCCCTGATGCTTACTTAACTTGGAGGTTGGATATAGATAGCTGGCTCAGAGAAAACTGACAGGAATATTTCACAGACCATGTAAGATCACAGGAGTAATGGGAATAGTGAAAATATGTATCTGCACCCATTAATTAACCTGTCTAGACTCAGGCAGCTTGACAAAATGGGAAAATACTAGATTTGAAACAGGAAACCGAGGTTAAATGCTGCCTCCACTACTAATTGTATAAATTTACAAGTCACTTAACTTCTAAGAGACCTCAGTTTCTTCACAGGGTTTTTGGGAGGGAAACATTTTATAAATCTTTTATATATTATATAAATACCAATTATTATTATATGTAGTGATATTAGAGAGTTTGATTGCCCATGATCTGTTTTAGTCATCTTAGCAAGCAGTTATCAGCTTGTTGAATAAAATCATTCAGCTTATTGACTGAAAACTTTTCATGGGAATCTGATAACTTTCATAAAATGATTTGATAAAGCTATTCCTTGGATGGATAGTTTTCTCATGTGAATGTGTTGCTAGGGATAGTGCATTTCTCCTCAAATTTCATTGCAAAAACATGGTCTCAAGGACTGGCAGTTCCTACCTAAATTATTTAACAAAGGAATTTGAGGAGCTGAAGCCTGAGCTAGTCAGTTTGGTATAGAATGGAAGAAAATTTTTCTGTTTCTCTGTGAATTTGTGCCTGGAAGGGATAAGTTACGAACAGATTTTTGCCAATATAGTTTCCTCTCCTCTAAGTAATGATGATTTCTTTCCTAGATTCCTAGGCTCTTCTGAGTATAACTCTTTGCTCATGATTAAAACCTTCTTAATTAGAAACTAGAGAATTTTGGTCTAATTTAAAACCAATTTAGAATTCTGGGATTGGAATTCTAATCTTTTTGGTGTTTGTGCCTATGTGCCAGGATGCCCGTAGCAAAACATAGCTTCCTCTTTCGAAGAATGAAAATGTTCTTTAACAGTCTATTAAAGAGGCTCCAAGGAGTTTGCTGACATCAAATAACACTCAAAAGTCAGTATTTTGCAGATTTCAGTTTAAATTAGATAGAAACACATGGACTGTATTTCCCTTGATAACATAATTTATATAGTTTAAAAACCCCTGGGAGGGCATAATAGGCAATCAAAGGATCAAAATTAGGGCCTTTGAGAGAAGGAAGAGGACCCAGAGGAGAGTAATCAAAGTGACTGGATTATTAGAAAATAAGAACTATAAAGTATGGTTAAAAGAACTGGAATTTCTGGTTTTGGGAAAATAGTTAAAGATAACTCAATGATAGTATTCAAGATGAATACTCAAATGAAACAATTATTTCATCAATGTGGATATTCCCTCCAATGTTACATTTGGAAAACTATCCATTCCTATTCATGCTGTAAGATTATCTCTTATGGTCATAAGTGTATCATAGAAGTGGTCAATGCAATTAATCTCTCTTAGTTTCAATTTGGAGAATCAAGCGACTAGACTTTTCTAATCCCAAACTCCTAAAAATGGAAATTATTAAAAAAGTAAATTAAATGATATTCTAGACATTGGATCTTTCATGAGCTTGGCTACTGATCCATAGATTTAGCTTAACCCATGCTCTGAGACCATCCTAGTCCATCAGGCCATTAATTTATCTTCAAATCTGACTTTCTGCTGGTATCAATCTGATCTTGTACCTTTCTAATAACAATTTTTCTATCTTTACTTTCTGTGCTTGGCTAAATATTTCTGTTTCCTCCAGGATACCTCAGTTGTTTTGTGACTAAAGTTTTATCCCATCTTAGCCTCCTTTATATTTCTAGGGAAACTTCTCCATTCCCCATGGTACTAATATTTTAGGGTTTTCTTCCCCAATACTGAGGGTACATTGGTCTGCCTGAGGTATATATAATGTTTTGCTGTGATGCTCCCAATTTTTCTATCCTATCATTAACCAAGCCTCATTAATGATAGTGAATTCTTAGTGATCTGTTCACATGGGAAAAAAATGTAGATGAACAAATGTTTATTTTACATTTTTAACTGCTTTGGAAAGGGAAAAAAAAAACAAAATAAAAAACCACTCACACTATTTTTATCCTGATTTTGAATTGTAGAGATTTTCAAGAAGGGCAAATAAATGTGATTATCCTGCCCTAGTCAGGAGAATTGATTTTTAGGGTAAGATTTGTTGCTAACAGAGATGTTTGATCCAGGCAAGTCATTTTACTTCTCTCATCTATAAAACAAGGAAAGTTTAATGAAATAATTTCTATTATCCCTGTCAGATCTAGCATTTTATAAAATTCAGAACATAATTTCATGACAAAGGAAGAAGCAGTAGGGCACAGTAGAATGTTCATTGACTTGGTGCTGATTAACTGACCATAGTTAAGTGATAGCTTTATGCTGTAGACATACTAATTTTATCATTTATGAAATAAAGGCTTTAAGGATCTCTTTCATTCAAATAAACTATGGCTTCATAGAATATACAGTGTGGTGTTTGGGAAAACAGGTCTATTGACTCATACAATTATTGAATTTCAGAAATATTCAATACTTTGGAAGAAATCTAGTACAATCCATACCTGAAATAGGAATTCTCTTTATAACATCCTCAATTAAAGATCTTCAGGTTGAAGACATTCCTAAGCAGAGAATTCGATAATATTGGTCTTTCATGTTATCTATTAATTTCCAACGATCCTAATGATGAGTTAGTAATCATATCTAGGTTCATTCCATTTTCTTAATATGTGTGACTACTGATTAGAATTTATTCAAATAGGCATTCTTTCCCCTTGTCCTCAATTTACATTCCTTGTTATGTTTTGCTTAGATTAATGATAGAAATGAATTCATTGTTCTTAATGTACCTCAGATACATGTTACTTGGCCCAGGATATCTAATCTAGGATTTTAAAAAATGCCCTAGAAAATTCATCAAGTGGATCAAGTGTAAGAGTAATTGATACTTAACTATTACATATTGATATTCCAATATTCTTTCATTGTGAATGACTCACAAAGATCAAATAACATAGTTCAGATTTAAAATCATGTCTTGTTTTTTATTTGACTGGAACTATCATTCCACCGGGATTACACATTAAAGAAGTCTTTACTTTCAAAAATGAATAAATATCAATATCTACTAAAAATCCTAAGTTGGAAAGGAAAACTCTTTTTTCCTCCTAGATGGTACAGTAGAGTGCTGGATCTTAATGTCAGGAAAACCCATCTTTGTCAGTTCAAATTCGGCGTCAGATATTTTCTATCTGTGTGAACCTGGACAAATCACTAAATCATATTTGTCTCAGTTTCCTTATCTGTAAACCGAGCTAAAGAAGGAAATTACAATAGTAATAATTATATGTAGTAATATAGCATATTACTGAATATATGATAATATGTTAGTAATGTATTATGAAATATGCATAATATGATATATATATGATACAGTAGTAATATATTATAATAATAAACTATTGTAGCTACCACTCTAGTATCTTTGCCAAGAAAACCCCATATGGAGTCACAAAGAGATGGCTGTGATTCAACAACAGCACAAAAAATAATTTGAGAGGCACCATGTCAGTTAGTTGGTACAGTGGATGGAGACTTTAGAGTCAGGAAGACCTCAGTTCAAATTCTTCCAAAGATACCTGCTAGCTATGTGTCCTTAGACAAGTTACTTAATCCCTAATTGTCTCCATTTCCTCATTTGTAAAATGAAGATAATAATAGCATCTACTTCCTGGGATTGTTGAAAGGATCAAAAGAGATAATTGTAAAGCACTTAGTTTGGAAACTGGCACATAGTAAGTGCTATATAACTGCTAGTGATAGTACTAACAGCTGCTATTATTATTATTAATAATAAATAGTAAATTGAGGATTCATTGGAGTAAGGAAGAAACATGTTTGGATATTATATCTGAAAGATACTAGCTGTAATAACATAAACAATTCATTTAACATTTCAGTGCCCTCGACATCTTTATAAGCTAGTCATCCTTTATGACTGAAAAGGGCATGAGAACCTACTATGGCTCTACTAAATCTCTATGAAATTTTAGAAATTTTAGGTCAGTTATTCTTAACTTTTTTTCATTATCATAATCTTCTTTGGCACTATGGGGAAGTTCCTTATAATACTTATATAATCTACAATATAATAATAATAAATAATATAACAATAATTAAACTTATAATATTTTAAATACATAAATAAAATTCATAGGATCATAAAATAAATAAGTCTAATTATAGCATAGTTATGAAGATATTAAAAAGTAAGTTTTTAGATCTCCCTCACCTGAGGTTGAGGCCCTGGCCTAGAGAAAAGCATCCTTCCCTGGTCATCTCTTCTGATACATATTGCATATTCTCCTAGTAGAAAGCAAGGTTATTAAGGACAAATCCAGTTTCACTTTTCTATTTGTATGTAGAATTGTTAATAGCACATATTATATATTATGTGTAATATATGTGTATAATATATAATATAATATATAATACATTATTATATATACAATACATAAACTTTTATATAAAATATAATTATAATAAATAATAAATAATATAACTAATGTTTTATATATATATATATATATATATATATATATACAGATACACATCTACTTTGGTAAAAGGAGTTTGAAATTTTGAATAATGAAATTTTATATACCCATCATTTTATCTTGTCACTTGCATATGTTCCAGAAGAAAGATTTCAGACTAGAATCAGGAGAAATGAGTTCCCAGCCCATTTCTGATGAATGAACTTGGGCAGGTCACTACTTTCTGCATATCAGTTTTTTAAACTGAAAAATGAGACCATTGGACTAGTTGACTTTTGATGGGCTCTCCCAGATCTAAGTTTACAATCCTATGATTTTTCATTTATGATCCATTCTCCATGAACCTCCATGAACTCTTCCCCATTTTGGGGGATAATCTGAGTCCAAACTCTTGTTTCCAGGCAACTAAAAGAGAAAAAAATTCACCTTTAAAAGCCTGAAAGAAAAGTGTTCATTTTCTTGGTGGTTACATTATTAAAATTGTTCTCCTTCTTCTTACCTCCAGAAAGGAATCCTGAGCTTCTGCTGAGAATGGGAGTGAGAAAAGAGAAAGAATGAGCCTTCTGTAATCTGGGAGGGAAGATCTGAAATCACTTATTCTCCAGGCAGCAGAATAAACACATTAGCAGATGTAGTTCTTTCTTGTTTTCTGAGAGCTTTTTCCAAGCTCCAAACAAAATAACATTGTTGATGTGCATTATGGAACCAAGCAACAGATAGCTCATGCTCACTTTAAGGAAGCAGTTATGTTTTTCTAGCACTTAAGGAGAAATTTTGAAATGAGGAGTAATTTTCCATGGAAATGAGGAACGTGTCAATCAGGAAGGTGATGATTATTGCACTAGAAAAAAGGTTAACGATTTGTCATTTTATTTTATTTTCTTTCTTTTAAAAATTCATTCTTTTGTAGAAAATTTCCAGTTTTCATTTAAGTGATTACATTATGATATTATTAAATTGAAAATTTAAGGGAAGTATGAAATTTCATGGTTGGAGAAGATCTTACTGGCCCTTTAATAAACCTATTCCTGACAAAGATTACTTCTATAAACATGTCTGACAAGTACAGCTTGGAAGGTTAGAAAGAGGGTTGGAAGGTTTGAAATCTTTAATGAGGATAGGAAGAAGCCCTTTTTTAAAATGAGGATTTTATCATTAGAAAGCATTTTCTTATACCTAACCTAAATTTGCTAAATTTCTTTCTCATCTTCCTGCTTTGATTCATTATCTATGCCTCATGACTATTCTTTGCTAACTCTAGAAAGTAAGCTTTCTCTTTAAACTGGAGGCAATGGTTATTATAGGTAAAACTAGCTAGAGACATTATTTATTAAGTACTTATTAAGTGTCAAGATAGATTGCAATGTGTTGCAGGGAATCTATCTGCCAAGGGAAAGTCAGGAACTATCTGAGAAAAACTACAAAATACTTTCCACACAAATAAAGTCAGATCTAAGCAATTGGCAAAATTTCAAGTGCTCTTGGATAGGTCGAGCAAATATAATAAAGATGACAATACTCCCTAAACTAATCTATTTATTTAGTGTTGTATCAATCAAACTCCCAAGAAACTATTTTACTAACAACAAAATTCTTCTGGAAGAACAAAAGGTCAACAACTTCAAAGGAATTAATGAAGAGAAAAGCAAATGAAGGTGGCAGATCTAAAACTATATTATAAAGCAAAGATCATCAAAACCATTTGATACTGGTTAAGAAATAGTGAAGTTGATCAGTAGAATATGTTAGGTTCACAGAACAAAATAGTCAATGACTATAGCAATTAAGTATTTGATAAACCCAAAGGCCCCACCTTTTGGGATAAAAATTCACTATTTGACAAAAACTGCTGGGAAAATTGAAAACTAGTATGGCAGAAAATAAGGATAGACTGACATGTAACACCATATACCAAGATAAGGTTAAAATGGGTTCATGATCTAGACATAAAGAATGATATTATAAACACATTAGAAGAACATAGGATAGTTTACCTCTCAAATTTATGGAGGAGGAAGGAATTTGTGACCAAAGAAGAACTGGAATTCATTATTGAATGGATAATTTTGATTATATTAACTTAAAAAGTTTTTGTATAAACAAAACTAATGCAGACAAAATTAGAAAGGAAGCAATAAACTGGGAAAACATTTTTTACATTCAAAGGTTCTAATAAAGACCTCATTTCTAAAATATATAGAGAATTGACTCAAATTTATAATAATTCAAGCCATTCTCCAATTGATAAATGGTCAAAAGCTATGAACAATTTTCAGATGAAACAACTGAAACTATTGGTAGCCAAATGAAAAGGTGCTCCAAATCACTATTGATCAGAGAAATGCAAATTAAGACAACTCTGAGATACTACTACAAACCTGTCAGATTGGCTAAGATAACAGGAAAAGATAATGATGAATGTTGGAGGGGATGCGGGAAAACTGGAACACTGATACATTGTTGGTGGAACTGTGAATGGATCCAACCATTCTGGAGAGCAGTTTGGAATTATGCTCAAAAAATTATTCTAGCAGTGTTTCAACTTGGGATTATACTCTGAAGAAATCTTAAAGGAGAGAAAGGAACCTGTATGTGCCAAAATGTTTGTGACAGCCCTTTTTATAGTGGCAAGAAACTGGAAACTGAGTGGATGCCCATCATTTGGAGAATGGCTGAATAAATTATGTTATATGAATGCTATGGAATACTATTGTTCTGTAAGAAATTACCAGCAGGATGATTTCAGAGAGGCTTGGAGAGACTTACATGAACTGATGCTGAGTGAAATGAGCAGAACCAAAAGATCATTATCATGGCAACAACAAGACCACACCACAATCAATTTTGATGGACATGGCTCTCTTCAACATTGAGATATTCAAACCAGTTCCACTTGTGCAGTGATGACGAGAGCCATCTACACCCAGAGACAGAACCATGGGAACTGAGTGTAGAACACAACATAGCATTCGCACTTTCTCTGTTGTTATTTGCTTGTATTTTGTTTTCTTCCTCAATTTTTATTTTTCTTCCTTCTTGATCTGATTTTTCTTGTGCAGCAAGATAAATGTACAAATATGTGTTAAGTCCAAGCTAGCTCCCAGGATCAGCCAGAGTCAGGATAAGTAAAAATCCTTGATCTTTAGGGGGAGAAGCAGGCAAACTACCAGGAGTTTTGCCAAAAATCTCTTCTCAAGGAGTCTCTTCACCTTTTTCCTCCTCGTCCTGCATCCAAGTGACTCTGGCCTGTCTCATCCCACCCTCTAATCCTTGCCTACGATTATCTGAACACCAAACATTGAGTCAACATCAACTGTGAGAAGAGACATATATCCAAAACATGCTACTAGAGTCATTGTCTCATATCCAATAGGTAATTAGCCTTAAGTGCTCTGTTGTCCGATTCAAGTATACCTTTTCATAGTTTCAGCCCTTTACAAATATGTATAAATATATTGGATTTAACATGTATTGGACTACATGCCAGCTAGGAGAGGTGGGGGGGATGAAGGAGGGGAAAATTTGGAACAAAAGGTTTTGCAAGGGCCAATATTGGAAAAATTACCCATGCATATGCTTTGTAAATAAAAAGCTTTAATAAAAAGCAATACTAATTTTTGTTCTCAAAGAGTTAAGATTCTAATGGGGGAGACAATATAATCTTTAATTTATCCATACAAGATCAGCAAAATAGATGGAAGAGTGATAGTTTGCATTACAATTCAAGTCCTCTTGATGATATTCAAAATGTCAAGAATATATGGGGTCATCTCTAAGTGATAGACTCAAGTTCATCTTCCATTCAATGAAAATAGTTTTAATATGACAGCATAAGGCAGGCAAAGTTCCCTAGTAGAACTCACAATTTACAATAGGAAAGGTAGAACCTTTTATTTATTTATTTAAAAAAAATTTAATAAATAAAGATATTTATTTAAAACAAAATGTGAAATAAGGGTGAAAATAGAATAAGAGACAAAAAAGGAAAACAAAAAGAACAAAAACATTGTCGTGCTCAGTAGAACATGAAAGAGAATTCAAAATATGTAACAATAAATTTCCATTTTGAGAAAGCATATACAATAATAGAAGAGATTATATTCATGACTGTCCATCTTGTCTTTGCCTCCCTCTAGTTTTATTCTCTGCTGTGCATTTTTTACTTTGTTCTTTTTTCCTCCTTTATCCCCTCCATCTCCCCCAAGCAGGATATAGTTAAGCATAAGATGTATGTGTATACACACACACAAACACACATATGTATGTATGTATGTTTATATTTTCACTCATGCCATACTATATACACACATACATATACCTATATGAACATATAGATATATAGATATATACATTACACATATGTAGACATGCCTCTAAAGCATGCAATATAATATGGCTGACATAAATGTAAATTTCTTTCTTGATCAAACTTTGACTTTGAGATTAATGATTACTAGCCTTACTTTTTTTTCCTAATAAATTCTACTTGTTATTTTGTTTGTATATATCTCTTATTTTCTATCTCTGCTAACTCTTCTACTTTAATTCTACTCCTTAACTTGTCTTACTATTATTTAACCTGCTCTCATCCAAGGACCCTTCCCTTATTTTATCCCTTCATTTTCCCCTCCTTCTTTATCTCATTTACATTAAACTATATACTTTATGACACTTCTAAATATCCTTCTGTACCTTACCTTATCGTATGCCACTCTTTCCCTCCCTTTATATCCCTTTCCCATTAGTCTTCATACCTTGTCCTGGTGAGACCTCACAGAATCATTTGCTTCTGTGCTTCAGTTTGGGCCCTATGTCAGGAGACATAGTGTTTCTCAGCATCCTATTTTTGAATATCTTGGAATCAGAACTTGGACAGGCAACACAACCCTTGGGTTTTCATGTCAAATCAGATATGCTAGCTTCATTCTGTCTCATAATACTTGTGGTCACAATTAATCTCTCCTTCCTGAAATATATATTCACCAGTATTTGTTATTTTCAAAGGTATAAGTAAAAATTCTGACATCTGGAGAATATTTGGATGGATGGAAGTGAAGGGAAGAAGATAGACAACTAATGACTGGCACATTATGTCATTGCAACTGATCTTTAATATACCACTTGTACTGGGTAGTTTGCTCCACTTGGGTACTCTTAATCCAGAACTGTGATAAGAGGATGTAGCCCTGGAAGAGGGTTTAAGTAAGACTGAGACTCTTGGGGGAGTGGCAACCATGACTGGGTAAGGGAAGGACATTCAGATTCTTTCTATGATGCTTCTTCATGCCTTGAATCACCTCATGTTTTGAGAAAGTGCCACAATCAATGGATCTTTTCTCCTTTCCTTCCCTCCAACAACAAAAGTATCTTGAAAAGTAGGATGCATCTTTTATTTGCTTCCTCTCTTCCCCCTTATCAGGTATCAGGGGAAAAACTCTTGTCTCCTCATACACCTAGGTGCTGCAATGGATAGAGTCAGGAAGACCTGAGCAAATTTAGTCTTGGGTACTTGCCAGCTGTAGGACCCTGAGCAAGTCAAGCAGGTACAAATTTCTTTTAGAAGAAATAAAAGTATTCTGTTTGGCCCCAGAATCTAGAAACAGAAACATTGAGATGAAGACCAAGAGCCTCTTCAGGTTTAGAGGCCTGTGCATACATATGAAAGTATAATATAAAGCTAGCTTTATATTATAAGTGATCTTGCTAACTTGGTTTAGCTTTGTTCCTAGTCTATTAGCTGGAAGCATTTTGGAAGCTATTCCTCTGGACTGGAAACAAGACATAGAGTAAATCATGAGGCATTTGGGATGTTCATCATTAACTACTTTGTACCAGAGACCCTTGGCTCTGGACCAGGAAATTGAATTAAGAAAAAAAAAAAAAAAGACCTGAGTCCTGAAGGCACTTAATAGCCTGGTTCCTTTCTACTTTTCTAGATTTCTTAGGTTCAATACAAATTATTTATTATCCTTCATATAGTCTATGCTCCAGCAGCACTGGCCTGTTTCTTATTCCACTTCTCCATTTCCAGTCCAGGTAATAACCTGGCTATTTCTTCAATACCTGGAATGTTTTTCCTCCCAGTTATTATCTCTTAGCTTCCTTCAAGACTCAGTTCAACTTTCACCTTCTCAAAATCTACTGGTCTCCTCAATTTTTCACTCTACTCTGTGTATATCTGAAATATTTTATTGTTGATTTTCCTGTTATCTTATTCATTAAATGATCTTACTTGGGACTTTTTACTTACTCTGACTATACAAATGTGTTTAGTTCTACTATCAATGAAGATTAATTCTGAGATTCTAGGATTTTATGATTCTGAAGAGCTAGAAATCAGAGACACATGACTAGGGTAGGACTTTTGACCTGCCTAGTACTATTTTTAGTGGGACATAATTCCTACCCAGTGCCTTTTTGCTTGCCCATATAAACACACATAAATTGCATATTTCCAGAGATAGTTCTGGCATTGATGGTCAATGAATATCAGGGAAAACTGCAACGATTGGGGTTGGTATGCTTCTAAGGGGGAGAAAGTTGATTTTCCTGCCAAAGTCAAGTTGCATACATTATACAAAGTAAAAGAGACAATTAAGCAAATGATCATAGTTGATTAAAAAAGAAAGAATGAGATTCAGCCTATAATGCCTAAGGTGCAATTTGGGCTATTAAAATGATTTCAGGGGGAAAAAAAGTATTGATTTCACTTTAATTAAAATTTTTTTAAGCAGAGCTCATTTAGTTTTAGATATTGAAATTGCTCATTGTTATTCAAGCACTCTAATTTTAAATAGTTATTCAACAGACTCTTCAATTCAGACAGGGAAATGTCTCAGATCTCAAATGATAATTTTTAAAACCCCATAAGTGCTAATTTAGAGAGCTTTCTTTTATAGGAAGGCTGCTCACCTACCAGACCACAATGTATTCAGTGTCCTGAAGAGGAAAAACCATGGTGGAATCTTGGAGAAAATTGCTCCTTACTCCCAACTCTTTTGTCTTCAATGGCTTTATTAGTGTTGAATATCCATCCATGAATTAAAATGCAAAAAGGTAAGCTTCTTGGCTTGTCCTGCTTACTTAACCTTAATAAAATATAAAGGCCTGTTTCATTAATCAGTAACACACCAGACACAGTACATGAATTTTATCTTCCACTTTCTCCTTTGCACTTTAGAATGAAAGGAGAAAAAAATTACATTGCATGTGTTTGCCAATAGAACACAGATTTCATCCTTCAAAAGACAAAAAGAAAGAAGAAAGAAATCTCCATAATAACTATCCTAAGGAAAGTTTTACAATATGTGTGAGAGATAATGTATGCATGAGTTTGTGTGTGTGTGTTTGAGTCTGTGTATTTGCATGAGAGACAACAAAGAAAGACCGAGATTTACATAGAGAAAGAGACAGAAATAGAGTCAAAAAGAGAGAGATAAGGAGACAGAGAGATAGACACAAAACCGAGAGAGAGAGAGAGAGAGAGAGAGAGAGAGAGAGAGAGAGAGAGAGAGAGAGAGAGAGAGAGAGAGAGAGAGAGAGAGAAAGCGAGAAGGAGGGAGAAAGAAAGAATAGTTTAGGCAAACTGCCTAAAATTTGTTGAGAAATTCCTTTAGCTCAAATTAGCTTAGAAATTAATCCTTACTCCTCTTCAGTTTTAATTTCACCTAAATAAAATATTTTCTTATTGAAAGATTAAATACTTTCAGTATAATCTATTTTTCCTCAGCATAACATTTGATTTACAAATCACAAAATCTACAATTTGGCATATCCTTCCCCCCACTATTACTGAAAGATGGTAAGATGCTATAGAGACTCATAATAATGACATGTAGAATACTTTATAGCTTTCAAAGTACTTTTGAATGCATTATGTAAATTAATATTCATTATCATGATCACGGGAAAAAGAGAAAAAATATTGAATTGGGAGACAGGAGATCACTTATACTTCTGCCACTAACTATATGACATTAGGAAAATCATCTAACATCTTTTAACTTCAGTATCCTTGTATCCTTGTTTGTAAAAAGAGAGACTTAGATTAGGTGATCTCAAATGTTTTTTCTGCTCTCAAGCCTGAAATTCTGAATTTGGACTAGATGATATCTCCTTGCTTTCAGCTAGAAGGATGTATGACAAGTAATGTTATCCCCATTCTACAGTGAAGAAAATAATCTGCTCGAGGAAACACAACAAAGAAAGTGAGCAAGCTGTAACTATATTTTTAGATTAATAATTTTCCCTTTACCCTAAGTCTCTTTTCATTCATATTCATATTCAACAAAGTATCAAAGTATTATTTCTAAAGCATTAGTCTGGCTGTGTCATTATATTCAGTAAATTCCATATTATCTCTAGGATCCAATAAGCAGATGAGAACAATTTGTTCCAAAGACCATGATGGCAGATGAAGCAGATAATTTCCAGTGTTTAGAACTTGGTAAGACATAGAAGACACCAAGGTTATCCACTGCATCCCAAACCATTGCCAATTATGCTGACTTTTGTCTTGTCACTGGGCTTCAAAGACTCTGGAAGAGAGAGGGTAGCTAATGAATTTGTGCATCTCTCACTTAAATCCAATTCATATGCAAGTCAAGACATCACCCTGTGATGCCATTAGTTTTCTTTGAAAATGAAAAATGAACATCAACAGGATTCAACGCAAGTTCTCTAACAAATTTACAACTTTTCATAACCTAATTCCAACCTAATTTTTCCAGTTTTATTTTATTATGCTACTCTCTTTCACCTACACAAAAGTATGTTTTCTTGCTCTTCCTCACACATAATCTATGTCCTATTTCCATGTCTTTATACAGGCTGTCTCCCCCTGCTTAGAATATATTCCCTCCTCATCTCCGCCTCTCAGAATCCATAATTTCTTTCAAAGCTCAGCTTCTACATGAAGCCAGGTAGGTAAATACTGATCCAGGTGTTAGTGCCAACTTCCACTTAAATTGTTGTATTTCTTTTTGCAAATTTACCATCTATGTATGTGTTCAGGATACCTCCACTAATAAAATATTCCTTGGTGGAACTGATGAATTTCATTCTTCCCACTTCTGGCTCCCATGGCAAAAGGTTGTGGGAACAGTAGAAGAAGGAAAAAGAATTTAAACTAAATAAGAGAGAAAAATCATCTAACTGACTTAGATGGGTTTGGGCTATTGAAATAGATCAGAGATGGAATTTAGGAGAGAGATATATGACAAAATTTCTAAGAGATATGAAGAACAATCTCTCCACAAAAATATGGCTTTAGATATTATATTAGGGCTCAGGATTCAGGGAAATTAAGGCAGACAAAAAGATTAAGGAACAGGGAGTGGAGCCAAAAGAGGTGAACTCAAGAAAGAAAAGCAGAGGGTTGGTGGGCAGACAAGGCAAGTTCAGTGAAATAATGTGAATGGAATAATGAACAGGTTATGCAAGTTGATAAAGTATACTGTTAGGTAAAGGGGAATTGGGTAAGCATGAGACTGGAATAAAATTGAAGGGAATTTAGATTTGCACATGCAATTCTTATTGCTTAGGAGAATGAAGCTGGGAGGATCTCTTGAGTTCTGAGCTGCAGTGGGCAAGCTGATGTGTTGTCTATTTTGGGTTTGTCATTAACATGGGATGTCTCTAGCACCAAATAACCAACTTGCCTAAGGAGGGCCAAAGCACCTCAGGTTGGACAAAGAACTGATCAAAGATTAATGGGACTGGCCTCAAGCAGTGACTGTACTCCTATATCAGGGTAAAATAAAGCCAACCCAGTCTTTGGAAAAAATAAAAAGACTAAAAGGGAATGCGGTATGGCTGTGACTATGTGACTTTGTGACTATGTTATTAAGGACAGAAGAAAGGAACTTGAATGACATAATCAAATTGTGATGAAGTGACAACTGGCTATAAAAATGTTTTAACTATATGCTTAATATTGAGGTGTATCCATAAGTGACTTTAAGAAGTGTTAACTATTTTGGAAAACTGCACAAGTTGTACAGTGACTTGTTACCTCTGTTCCAAGTATTCTTAAAAGAGCACATGAAGGGACTAAAAGAATGCCCCTTCATATTATTAGAGGAGAAATATAAGGAAAAAGAATCTGAAGTGAAGGAAGGGTGCTTGAGCCTGGTCAAGACAATAGAGAATGGAAGAACATTACATAGAAGAGAAAGGGAAAGAAAAGGATTGTCTAAAAACAAACCTAAGATTTTTCATAGAGAAGAGGCAGGATGCAATGAGATGGAAGAAGTTGCTTGCTCTCTGCAGAATGTTATGTAGAACCACAGAAGCTATAAGTGAGAGATTATTCATTAAGGAGTAGAAGAAGAATAGTAGTAGTAATTTGTTATTTCCTGCTACTTGGCAATAGAGTGTTGTTGTTGTTGGAATGCATATTCTATTGAGGATCTCTCAAAGTTTATAAAAATAGATTGACAACAACCAAGTTTTAGTGATTCATGTGTTATAACTGATATTACAAGGCGAATCTATAAAAAAATTTGTAAAGGCTTGTAAAATCTTGAAAAAGAAACTGAAAACCATAAGGGTACAGATGGTATTTTACTCATTATTGTCTATAGATGGCAAAGAATTTAATAAGAAGAAATATTAGGAATAACTATCTAAGAAAGCATTATCTGAGCATTACATTTGGATATCTGGGTTGTGGCTTACAATTTTAATGGCTTAAATTTTCATTAAATTTTAGGATATCCTGTACTTAAAAAAAAAAAAAAAAAGTTTTGTTTTTGTTAGTTTTATTCTATCTCTGGCTAGGAAACAAATAGCTTAAAATTGCATTAAGATTTTGGGACACTGTATTTGCCAGATACTTAACAAATTTAAAGAAAAAAAAGAATGAAGGGAAGGAAGGAAAGATGGGAGGAAGAAAAAGAAAGAAAAGAAAATAGGTTTTGTTCAGTTCTGAATATTGTTGTTTAAGAAAGATCCTGATAAGCTGGAAAGTGTTCTGAAGAGGTTCAACAGGACAGTGAAAAGTCTTATATCCATGGCATTTCAATGACTGATTAAAGTAACTGGAAACTGTTTAGTATCTAAGTGTTCCTTCCTTCCTTCCTTCCTTCCTTCCTTCCTTCCTTCCTTCCTTCCTTCCTTCCTTCCTTCCTTCCTTCCTTCCTTCCTTCCTTCCTTCCTTCCTTCCTTCCTTCCTTCCTTCCTTCCTTCCTTCCTTCCTTCCTTCCTTCCTTCCTTCCTTCCTTCCTTCCTTCCTTCCTTCCTTCCTTCCTTTTCCATATATACTAAGGACTTCCTTGCTTTTTTAAACATTCTGCTCAAATCCCTGCTTCTGCAGGACTTTTTCCAACTGATATTTTCTCTTCTTTGATTACATTATATCTACTCTGCTTATATTTTCTATTTACCTAGTTGTTTATATGTAAGCTTCTTGTTTCAAGGCCTACTTTTGGCTTTTTTCCCATTGCCATCAGAGGGCCTGGCCCAGATTAATTACCTAAGCAATGCTTGGCGATTTATGACTTCCTACCTCTCAGTATGTATTAAACACACAGAATTGCTCTTTGGGGAGGGGTTTCACAGTAGATGCTACAAGCAGAGCAGCTCAGAATAACAATGAAACATTTTTTTCAGTCTCCCTTAATGCCAGAAAGGAAAAACTTGTAGCCTTACTAGAAAGGATCTTTGAGTGAATCACCTTAAGTACTCTACAAGTATGTGAATGAAATAAGAAAGATCATGATGTCTGACAAGGATGAGTTACATTGTTAATTAAATTGGCACTGGAGAATTTACTAGCTTTAATTAGTGTAAAATAAGTCTCAGACAGATAGTTATTAAAGTGTGCTAATCAGATTAAAGACAAAGTATGAATTTTATGGGCTGCTTGGAGTGAGAGCATTGTCAGCTTGAAGCTGGAAACATCCTGAACTTGAATTGTTGTTTTTTTTTAGTGCCATTAAAATCAATTTAATTTTATTAAAACTACTCATTAATCACATTACTAATGGTCTTGACTTTTAATACTTCCAGATTACCCCTGGTATTCTTAAAGGACAGAGGCATGTTTTCTTGTGATTTAAACTTTCCATCTACTTTTTGAACTTGATTTGGCTGGTCTTCAGGTGAGAGACATGGCATCTTACCCAAGATACATACTAGAAGCTTTCCAGATTTGACCCATCTAGATGAATCATGGGAGTTTTTTGCTTTTGACATGTTACACATTCATATATATATATATATATTTATGTGTATATATGTGTTATATATATATTTATGTGTATATATGTGTTTTATATATATATATATATATGGAGAGAGAGAGAGAGTAGCTTTTTATTTCAAAATATAGTTTTTAACATTAACTCTTGCAAAACCTTGTGTTCCAAATTTTTCTCCCTCTCTCCCACCTCTCAAGTAATCCAATACAGATTAAATATGTGCAATTCTTTTAAACATATTTTTACATGTATCAAGCTGCACAAGGAAAACCAGATAAAAATGATTAAGAAAAAAAGCAAACAAACAACAACAAAAAGGTGAAAATACTATGCTATGATCCACATTCAGTCCTCATGGTCTTCTCTCATTCAGATGGCTCTCTCCATCACAAGTCTACTGAAATTGGCCTGAATCTCCTCATTGTTGAATAAAACCAAGTCCACCACAGTTGATCATCATGTAGTTTAGTCGTTGCTATGTACAATGCTCTCTTGGTTCTACTCATTTCACTTAGTACCAGGTCATGTAAGTCTCTCCAGGTCTTTCTAAAATAAATGATTTATAAGCAGTGGCAAAAAAATAGGGTTGATCACCACTTGTAAACATGGGTTTATCATGAAAACGTTATACCAGCTTAACCTCATTTTACTTTAAGATAGGTTTACTATATCAGCAGGTGGGAAAATTCTGTAGATCTAGGATAGATAATGTGGGGTACAGGGCTTGAAGTCAGGAAGATTCTTCTTCCTAAGTTCATATCTGGCTTCAAATACTTAGTGATTGTGTTGGGTAGGTCACTTAACACTCTTTGCCTGTTTCCTTATCTGTAAAATGAGATGGAGAAGGAAATGGCAAACCACTACAAGAAAACTCAAAAAAGGAGCAACTGAAACAACTGAACTAGAACAGGAAGATCTCCTTAGCCTAGTTCTTAGAAAAAAATTTTTTTTCACTTGATTGAATTTTAAAAAATCAGTACAGTGATAACTATTCTAGGAATTATCTTATATACTATAGATACAAACATAAAAATGAAACATTCCTTTCCTTCCAAGGGCTTACTTCTAATAGGGATAGATAGTACATATTTGACAATGGTGGTCAAGGAAATTATCACAGGAAATGAGAGTTGTTATAAGGCAATCAACTGATAGACCTTTGCAGGAGCAATAACCTTAAGACAGTCTTGGGGAATTAATCCACTCAGATTTGGTACTTCTATTTTAGGGCTGAGCTATCTTGATAAGTATTTGAGTGAGCAAGAACTCAAGTAGTCCATAATATCTATATAGTTGTCAAAATATATTTCAAATCCCATATAGTCATTCCATTCTAGACATTTGCCATCCAACTGCATACTTACCACCTCCCCTAAACAGATATATGTCCTTTTAAATTTTGCTCTGGCATCATCAATCCAAAGAATAATTACTCCTTTTTTGTGACATTTCAGTCTAGCTGAAGAAGAAGCAGACTATCAGAAGTGCTTAGACAGCTAGGACAGATTGTGGTATGGCACTCTAATAAAAACATAAAAGATGCATACTAAATTTGAGAGTGACTTAAACCTGAGAGGAGAAACTAATACATAGGCTGAAAGAATTGCCACTCATACTAAGATATTTTATAAGGATTGTTGTGTCTGAAATCAGAAGATCTAGGTTAAAGCCTTGTTTTGAATAAATAAGAATAAATACCTATATATTTATTTATTACCTGTATAACCCAGAGCAAATCAAATCACCTCTTCCATTTTCAATTTTCTCAGTCATTGTGCTGCTGACCTCACAAGGGGGAACCAAGTATATTGTAAATCTTAAAGTGCTTTATCAAAGTGAGCTATTATTATCTACCCCCCATAGTGTCAGCTTTGAATATGAAGCAGTAGGCGTCTATCTTCTATATTCCATTCAATTCAAAAAAACATTTATTAACCACTTACTATGCACAAGACACTAAGTTAGCCACCAGGGATGCAATGATGAATAATGCACAATCCCCTACCTCAAGGAGCTTATAATCTAGTAGGGGAAATGATACAGGCACATAAATAACTCTAAGGCAAATTAGAATGTGATAAGTATGTAGGAGAGATCTGGGTAGTATGCTGTGCATTCAGAGAAATAATTTTATTGAATCTAATGCAGCACATATCTCAGTATCAAATCATCTCCTAAATACTTTTTAACTTTGATGGCTTTCATTTAGCTCAGACATAGAAATCACTTTTACTTCTGAATATAGAGTAGGCAAATGGAAATTTTTCCTTGTTTTTTTCTTCTCTTCCTACTTTCCCCCTCCAGTTCTATACAATTTTTAGTTGTCTCAGAATGGAATGTTAACAAGCCAATCCATTTTTTCAATGTCTGCCTGTATGTATGTCAATCTATCTATCTACCTGTGCCTTGAATTTTATGACATTTTCATGATATCCATAAGGTTGTAAACAATGAAGAACACTAATGGAACTTCAGTATGAGAATAAATCAGGCCTGAAAAAAGCTTTTAGGGGAATTCAATTATAAATTAGATAAAAATGATTTGGCTTGGATCATCTGGAGAATGTTTTATTTGGCATTTACTTATTTTCAATTGTTGTTCTTGTGGTACAAACTTATTGTAAGAATGGATTTTCCTTCAGATTTCTAAATGCTGGGGAAATTACTTTTAAGCACCCAGTGATGTGACCATTGACAATTATTTCAAAGTGGAAATTTTATTGTCAATTTCCTGACATAAATTTTAACTAAAATGCTGTCAGTCAATCTTTTAATGTCAGTTAGTTGAAACTAATCCTATATTATTCAATATGAATTATTCTGGAAAAAGCAATCTATTCACAAGGAAAGAAATGTCATTGGGTATTTTATTTATGTATGAAGTTCAAAACTGAACCTTTGGGATTTTGAAGGATTTCTTGGTGTGGATACTACCTTTACCAATGTACATCCCAAACTTCCCATATATTCTTTTTCCCCCCTGACCCTTGTCTATGCTTTCTCTTAAAATTCCATGGAGATTCTATGAAACATTCCAGAGGTTTCTTATTACTCTTCACAGAATTGTCTCTTCTCTCTCAGTTTGCTTTCTTTTTAGGTCTATTCTCTCAAGGCAGAACATTTAGTGTGTGGTCTGGTCATCATTCCTACCTCTTATACACACAAGTGCTGCATGAATGTGGGAAAATTAGTTATGCTCTCAAAAACCCAAACAAACTTCTAAAATACCATAGCATAAAAGGTGTACATATGTATAAATAGAGGAAGTTCCCATATTGAGAGGAGCCAAAGCAATGAAATCATGGGTCCAAGTCCAAAATCAAGAATATATTATAATTTCAGTCCAATGCTATAAACATTTATTAAGCATGTGCATGTCATTATGCTTGGCATTAGAAATATAAAAGCAAACATGAGAAAAAGTTCCTTCCCTAATGACACACACACACATATTTGGAGATAGTAATAATGATAATAATAGCTAGTATTTATATAATACTTTGTGGTTTGCATAGTACTTTACATATGCTATCTCATAGGATCTTCATAATAGTTCCGTGAGATAAATATTTTCATTATTACCATTTTGCAAATGAAGAAACTGAGAATGAAAGGTTAAGGCCTTGCCCATAGTGACACTGCTATCAAGTGTCTGGGTCAGTTATTGATTTAAGGTCCAGTAATTTATCCCCTGCATAGAAACATAGGAAATCAAAGATTAGTTAGAGAGGAGTGCAGGAATAACCGGAGAGCCCATGAAAAGATTCCCAAAAGAGTGGCCCCTATTTGCCATAAAATCTTTTTACACACTTTATAAACACATCTACACTTGGTAATCTAGCTTTAGTTATTGACAGGGGGATACAATGGTAGTCTTTGATCTGAAATTTGAAGGGAGATAGGAAGTGAGGCATGAAAGTACTCCAAGCATGGGAAATAACCTATGCAAAGATACAGAAATAAGAAATGGAATATTTTGCATAAAGAATAGCAAATAGATTATTTGGCAATAACATAGAATATGTGAGGAAAGTAATATAAATTAAGCCAGGAAAGCAAGGCTGGAGCCAGATTGTGAAGGGCAACCTTTCAGACCACTTGGAGAAAATGATGTCACCTGAGAACACCATTGTAGGCATCTGTGCTTTCAATATTTATTTGCATTTTAGATTACTCAGTACTACTAATACATTATAAGGTCATTTACAGTAATTTTAGATAAGTCTATACATTTTTGGTTTGAGATTGAAAGAAAGAAAGCTTTTCTCATGGGAGAAGAGATTTCTACAGTTTTATCCTGGGGTTAGTACTAAAAGAGAATTTAATTTTGGAAATTGATAAGAATTGCAGAAGTCTTTGATCCTAAAGAGAAAGAGAAGATGTGTATGGAAAGTAGCAGAGTGGAGGATTGTGGTGTTTATGGAGTTAGAGCCATTTTTATTTTCTCGCCTCTTAGAGATTAAGCAGTCCCTAAGAGATAGGTAAGCCCTATCTCTTTTGATGTCAAAAGCTATTTTTCTTCTCTATTTGTACACTCAGTGCCATAACTGATTTAATTTGGGGAGAAAATTTTTCTAATGTGAAATATGAATATTTTATTTTTAGTCAATAGTCTTAAGATGGTTGCCAGGAATTATATACTGAAGAAAGGGATTTCACATGATGGAGATAATTTTCCCAGTTTTGTGTTTTGGGAGGGCAAAGGGCAAGAAAGAAACCTTTAATTCTACATCCCATGAGTTGTCATGTCTGCACAATTTCAACTCCATTCCAATGCTACACACTCATCTAATTCTTATTTACCTTTTTCTTAGTCTAGCCTCTCCATCTTCCCTGTCTAGCATCCCGACACCCTTCCTCAAGGTCACTGAAACCCCAACACAAGCTTTCCTGGATGCTCATGAACAATTTTCATCATCATAGAGAGAGTTTCCTAATAGTCTGTGATTCTGGATTGTAGCAACTAGGGCTACATTCTGGAGGTATTTTTGAACTGATTTATGTGTTTCTGCTGAACTAAAAATTTCTCCTCATAGTCCAATCACCTTACAATTCCTATGAAAAACTTTGTCAAATCAAAAAGGAATTTTTATTTTGTGGGATATAGCTTTCAGGCTATCTCATGGCCAGTTCCTTACAAGATTTGAGAGTACTGGTGCCTGACAGACTTTGCAATGCAAAAAAAGCAGTGTATGTCTTCTGCGCTTTCTTCTTTTTTTTGTATTCAGTAAAGCAATATTAAAAAAACCTGAATGTTCATGATCATCTTTTTTTTTAAAATACCCTCAGAATACTATCCCAGAATGTCTTTAGAGGTATCTCATCTCCAGTATGATTTTTTTTACTACATGCATGTGGTTGTTCTTCTCATCTTGTGTCATTACTATTTTTTCCCCCACAAAGAACATTGGGAACTAAAACATCTAAACGTGATATTTAGACCATTATTGTTGATGAGCAAAGATCAATATTAAAACACTAGTGAATCTATTCCATTTCATATGTGCTTATAGGCTCTATTTGTCAGGGTCTTAGGATCTTTGGCACATAAACAGAAAACAGGAAAGGGCTTAGCAGGTGTTGTTTAGCTCACAATCTTCACCGAGCTCTAGAAAATAGCATCATCACTATTCAAGCCCTTTGGCGTGTGCTGCACCCAAAGATTCCCAACAACTTGTCATTCAGCCTCCTGCAAAATGTCTGAAAATTCAACTGCTTTTGCCAGATAAACATTCAACTCCTTTGCCAAGCATAGAGAGATGATAGAGAGAGAGAGAGAGAGCTCTAGCATGAAATTTAAACTTTCTTGCAAAACACCGTTGTAAAATATAATGGAATATAGGAGTAATTATCACTTAACAAATATGACCATACTTCAATATTTCCATGATGCTACTGATATGGGAACCATTGAGAGGATGTTTTCTAATGTAGATCAAAATCTTCCATGCTTTCATATATTCATACTTTTTCTATCTTTTTCTTAACCTTTCAACTACACTCTCTAAAATTAATTCTACCATTATACATCGTCCTTCAACTCACTCTGTTCCCCATCCTCTACTTTCTCAGGGAAAGCTCATCACCAGAAAATTTATCAGCTTTGGTATCCACATTATATCAGAACCTTCAGCAGCCTCTGCCCTATTGATTGAAAGACCAGAGGGCAAAGGGAAAAAACCAAAGCAAAGCAAATAAAATCAAAACCAAAACATAAAACCTCTGGAATTCTCTATAGAAAGATATGGTAGAAGTCTAAAAAACTCTTAATTTCCCTATAAACGAGCTGTACTCTTTGGATTTCAGTTCATAATAAATAATCATGTCCTATCTCTAGCCCTTTTAAAATGCCTTTTTTCTGTTGTTTTCATTTTTAAACTATTTAAACTCAATGCCTTACATAGGTAGGCACTTATTAACGTTTATTATATTATATTTACCTTTGTGATTGTAGTCTACTTTCATAAATTCAGCATAGAGAATCTATCCAATATAGCAGAGGGCTTCCTGTGTTTCTTTTGTGGTGATTAAAATATGTCTTGTTTTTTTTTATTATTTCTAAGAATACAAATAACACAACACAAGGAAAGACATACACACATAAGAAAACCTAGAACCCCTGATCAATACTTCTCTGCTTACATAGAGCTCTTCCCTACTTTTATTGTTTTTCTTCATAGCAAAATAATTGGCTCTGCACTATGATGTCCTGTTTAGAAACACCTATGTGTATTTAGAACCTTGGAATTCTGTTGCTGAAATATGGCCTCAAAGTGAGAAAGGTCTGGTGAATTGATTAGGGGAATTAACAATAGTTAATATATTCTTGAGTGTGTTAACTTTATTAATAATACCAAATACCTTGTTTTATTGTATTTTATAGATATTGATTTTTTTTTTTTACAAATTAAAAGTTTGTGGTAAACATATGTTGAACAACTATATCAGAACCATTTTTCCAACAGTATTTGGTCACTTCATGTTCCTGTGTTATATTTGGTAATTCTTACAATATTTCAAACTTTATTATTTTATTATTATTATCATAACTGCTATGTTGATATGTGATAAGGGATCTTTGATCTTACTACTGTAATTATTTTGGGGTGCCACAAATAGATTAATATTGTGTGTGTTTTTACAGCTCCATTGATCAATCATTCTTCTTTCTCTCCCACTACTGAAATCTCCCTATTCTGAGAGACATAGAGATCAAAATCAGCCCAGTTAATAACCTTACAATGGCCCTCAAGTGTTCAAGTGAAAAGAAAAGTTAATCGATGTGGCAGATTTCATTGTTGTCTTATTTTAAGATATTGCCACAGCCATTACAATCTTTAGTAACCACCACCTTGTCAGTCAGCAATAAAATCAAGAATTTCTATGCTCAAAAAATTATAATTTGTCGAAGGTTCAGATGATGGTTAGCAATTTTAGGCAATAAAATATTTTAATTAAGATATGTACATTTTTTAGACATCATGCTATTGCACACTTAATAGGCTATAGAATAGTGTAAACATAACTTTTATATGCACTAGGAAACCAAAAATTTTGTGGGACTTATTTTATTGCAATATTTACTTTATTGCAGTGGTCTGGAACTGAACTTGCAATATCTCCAAGGTATGCCTCTAAACACTTTTAGAATAATATGACTTCATAGGATCACAGAGTAAAAGCTTGTAGGGACCCTAAAGATCATCTAGTGCAATTTCATTTAGTATACAAGGAAACTGAGGCAGAAAGGTTAAATGACTTTCTCAAGGTTACACAGGTAGGTAGTGACCAATACAAGATTTCTCTTGTGCATCTTGATTTTTTGTAATCAGGTGTTAAACTACCTCTCCAAAATTTTATTTTCTTCAAATGCTTTTCACGATTTTTATAAATGTTTAAAGAAAATCAGGAGAAAATTTCCAGTCCACAGGGTAGAGCCTCTATAAAGAATTTATGAAAATAAATGGACAACAGTCACAAATATTGTAATATTGATATATTTGCGAGGTGATACTTATCATATATTTCCATTATCTTCCTCCAAGGATATTTTCAAGAAAGTTTATATTCCAAACTAGTACTCTGTCTGGCTCTCATCAATTTCTGCTTGGAAAAGAGGTTAAATGTATACTGACAAAGGTATTTTTTGAACTCTCAAACTCTTTATTGTGATAAGTTTTTTCTGGTTAAATTCTTACTGGAAATAATATTAATGAATGGAATATATTGGTTTTGGTACCATATCTTTATCTACTTTTGTTTTTATGAGTTTGTTCAAATCAACAAGATCGAATTTACTGGAATATGTCAAGTTTTCAAATTAATTTGATATGAGTGGACCAGAAGAAAAAGCAGGATAGTAGAAAGAAAAAGGTTTTTTAGAAATGAAAATCAAAGCCCACAGGAAAGAAAACTGCATTTCTTCAGGCTTATAGAAACCTTTTTTTATCAAATACATTTTAAAGTTTTTAGTTTCTAGAAGAGAATGGTAGATAAAAATGTTGAGATTGATAAAAATATTGATAGATGGATGTATTTTTTGAATGTATAATCTGCAAACCTGGGGTCACATACAATACTTAAATAGACTTCCTTTCCCAACTTGTTTCTTTCTTTTTTTTTTTTTTCCTTTTCTAAATAACTGTTGACATTTTTTGGTTTTCTGGCTCAGCTACCATGAGAAAATGCCATTAGTCCTCTTGAGCAATAGCTGTACTATTGTCCCTACTACTCATTCTTGTCCTGCTTCCATAGTTCTTACATGGACCAGTGAAGGATAACCCTTCCTCCATCATGACAGCTATATATTTTACTAGGGAAGGTGAATGTTTTAGTCAAAGCTAACGGTGCTCTAGAGACACTATTCTGGCTAATTATTCTAAGAAATGAATGGATTTTTCTCTTTGATTTTCAAATCTCAAAGAAACTCAACTCACAGCTTTTCCAATAAAGGGAAAGATAAAATAAACAAACAATTGAAGTATGAAAAGTGGTAGTACTATAGTGGGACTTTATTGGATCATAATTAGAATTTGTAATCTGTATCTGATTTCTTTCCAATGTGTAAAATATCTTGGTAATCTGATAAAATTATCTTTGGCATTTTTATTCCTTATACATCTCCAGTGCTTTAAAAGATCCCTAATTTCATCTGTGAGAGGCAATTCCTTCTGTAACAGAATTTTCTAGCTTTTTTGTCTTGATCACTGACAATTTGGTGAAATTTAAGAACCCAGTACATAAAAGAATAATATTAATATTCCCCCTACTTAATGGTATTTTATTTTTTCTAATTACATGTAAATATAGTTTTCAACATTTATTTATTAAAAACATTTTAGTGCCAAAATTTTTCCCCTCCTTCTCTGTTTTCTCTCTAAGATGGCAAGTAATCTCACATAGGTTATATATGTACAATCATATTAAACATATTTCCACATCAGTCGTGTTGTGAAAAAAGAATCAGAACAAAAGGGAAAAACCATGAAAAAGAAAAAAAAGTGAAATAGTATGCTTTGATTTATGTTATAGTTTCCACAGTTCTTTTTCTAGATAGCATTTTATATCATGAGTCTTCTGAAGTTGTCTTAGATCATTATATTACTGAAAAGAGCCAAGTCTATCAAAGTTGATCATTGAACAATGTTGTTGTTACTGTATTACAATATTCCCCTGGTTCTGCTCACTTCACTCAGCACCAATCCATTTAAGCTTTTCCAGGTTTTTCTGAAATCTGTCTGCTCATCATTTCTTATAGAATGATAGTATTCTATTGCATTCTGTTCAGCCATTCCCCAAAAGATGGGCATCTCTTCAATTTCCAATTCTTTGCACCACAAAAAGAGCTGTTATCAACATTTTTGTTCATATAAATCCTTTCCTATTTTTATGATCTCTTTGGGATACAGAGCTAGTAGTGATGTTGTATATGCACAGCTTTATAGTCCTTTAGACATAGTTCCAAGTTGCTCTCCAGAATGGTTGGATAAGTTTACAACTCCACCAACAATGCATCAGTGTTCCAATTTTCCCATATCCTCTCAAAAATAATCTTTAATTGCATAAAATAAAATGTATAGGATTAAGAAACAATTATTTTGAAAATAGAGTTGTCAAATATTTAAATTTTGGGGCAATGGGTTAAAAACACCTGCTCTATACTAATGCTGACTAAAACCTCATTACCCCATGTCTTAGTAAATGATCTCCATGAAAAATAGTAATTATACATACATATATATGTATATATATATATTCATCACTTGTTGACCCAATTTCTGATGATCATTCTCAGTTGGGTTGATCATTTGTCAGGTTTTTCTAGATGGGTGAGACCAAGAAGAGCTTTTTGCTTGCACAGCTTTTATAAATCTCAAATTTATGCTACAAGAAGTTTGACTGAAAAAAATTGGGTCTGATTAACCTGGAGAAGTGAAAATTTAGAAAGAATATAGTGGCATACATTTAATGTTGTTCAGTTATTTGAAGGACTTTGATGTGGAAGAAAGATTGGCCATGGAGGGTAGAACTACTATTACTACTAGGGTAGAGGAAGTTAGGGTGGTCCAATGAAAAGAGCATTGGTTGTGGGGCTAGAGAACTGGATTTCAAATCCTACCTCTGTCACATGTGTTGTGTTGAGGAATTTACTTAACCTCTGCATCACAGTTTCTTTCTTTGTAAAATGAGGGAGTCCCATGCAGCTTTATGTTTATAATCTGAGTTAGCATTTATATGGAGTTGTAAGGTTTACAAAGTGTTTTACATATATTTTTTCATATAATTCTCACAACAATCCTTTGAGATAGGTTCTAGTCTTTTCCCCATTTTATAGATGACAAAACAGTCTGAGAAATGTTAAATGATTTGCTCATGGCTACCTAGAAAGTATCTTCAGCAAAGAAGAAAATTTAGGCTTTATATAAGGAAATAAAAATTCTAGTGAGACTAACTCCAAAATGAAATGGACTGTCTTAGAGGAGAGTGGGTTTCTCTTTACTTGAAGTTTTCATGCAGAGTCTAGATGTTGGTTATGTAATGGATATACATAGGAATTGAACTAAATCACCACTGAGGTCCAGTCCAATTCTAACTAGACATTGGAGTGTGATTTTAATGGAAAATTAGATTTTTATTGGTGGCTGGATATTAATGAACTTTTGTCACTATATAGAAAACTATGTTGACTGGAGAATGCCATATAAATGTCATTAACATTATTATGAGTAAAAAAAAGAAGAAAACTTTTATTGTTTTCTTTTTGGATAGGCTTTAATACAAATGGCAAATCATCTTGTTTAGGTGAAAGTGTTGGAATTTCTAAAGCGGTTTGCTGATGCTTTGATTGTTATGTTGCTCATACTTGATCATTAAGCCTTCAAAGAAGGGATTAGGGCAGGCATTAAGTAAGGAATTGTCCAGTGTCTCTCTGCTAAAAGAGAATGTTCCTATTCCAACTGATAAATCATCTTTTGTTTTGAATAATGCCAATTGTCAAATTGATTGTGATATTCATGTACCAACAATCAAAGGGATCATATGATGATGGAAAATTACTCATTTTTTGGATTCACTCAAAGCCATATCTATTTCAATACAGACAGTTGTTTTTAGTTCTACAATTATGTCCTAAAATTTGAAGAGCTCATTCTGGAAGATGATAAGGCTAGATGATTGATACAACCATTCATATTTTGACTCTCATTGGTTGAGATCCCAAAGATTATAAAAGTATTTATGAATAAATTTGAGTCTTTCATAACCTTTTGTTAGAGGTTACTTTATGTTTCACATTCCACTTCAATCTGGACTGTTCTTTTGAATAGTGATTCTGTAAGTCAGACAACTCTGATTCTAGTTTCCACTCTGTTACTATTCAGCTGTAAAATCTTTGTCATATTATTTCCCTCTCCGAATTTCAGTTTTTACATTCAAAATTTGATTCATACTTATTAAGTCTTTAGTATGTACAAGACATTATGATAGGAGCTCAAAATCTGAAGGTTAAAAAATGTCAATTTTAGGAGCTTTCAATCTAATAGGAGGAAACAAATATGCATACATAAATATAATGCATAGTATAATATTATGATGGCAAAGAAGGAATCCAGAGAAAATGCCCTGGGAAAATTTAAGAAGGAAAGAAAATTTTGCAGCTGGGGATGTCAAAGAGTGCTAAATGATTCATAAGGTCTTTTCCAGTTCTAAAATTATAGAAATCATGTAAATCTTTCTCTCCTTTATGTTTTCTACTCCAACCAAGCTGATCAATTTATAATCTCTATTCACAGATGCCATGCTTTCCCATTTACAATCATTCCCTGTGCTTGTTCCCATGCCTGTGATCTCTCTACCTTTACAACTTGAATTAGGATTCATTCTCTAAGGTCCATTATAGTTTCTGACTCCTCTAAGAAGCCCTTATTGTCCCTTGTGAGGATTGTTTCATTCTTTGTACTTTTAAATCAAACACCTAACACAGAAGTTGGAATATAGCAGGCCCCTAATAAATACTTTTTGATTGATTGATTACTCCCACCTATATACATATACATATATATATATGTATATGTATATATATGTATACATATACACACACACACACACACACATATATATATATATATATATATATATATATATATATATATATATATATATATATATATATATATATATATATATATATATATAAACAAATGCTTTATTTCTAGTGGCTCTTAATATTTGATTCTAATGCATTTTCGTATATAAGCCATTAAAATTAGTATATAGACTAGTTTAAAAATAGTATGTTTTTGAGACAAAGATTTCTTCTGACTTCTTCAAGTATTTCTTTCCTTGGAGAAATAATTCATCTGGTTTATTTGATTACCTGTTGTTAAATGGTTGTTGGAGGTGGGGAGAGAAAAGAAAATAATTCCTTGCTTCATAGTGGACAACCAAGGTTCAGATTTGTTTATTAACTCACATAATGAAGAGAGACTGTATGTAGGACCTGTTGCTCTATGTTTGACATTAGGTGAACCAGAAGATTTTTATTTCCAGCAGTTATTGCCCAGCTAATCAATAATTCTAAAATCAAAGCAATGAACTACATTCTTCCAATACATGAATCTTCTTTGAGAATAGTTTTTTTAAAAGCTTTTTTGACTTTCTAGCATCCACAAGGTGCCATTGTACTGAATTATTCATTCATACATTAGTGAGTTTTGAATTATTCTCTTATTTACAGAACTTTGATTTTTGAAAATTCAATCTGCAAAACTTCAAATAGCACATTTCTTACAGCAAAGCTATATTCAATTTATTAAACAAGAACATATTTTCTCCATGGAAACAAAAACAATCAATACATAGTTATGCTAATTCTTATAGTTATCCTCATAATGTTCTCAAATATTCTTTGGTGTTGTAGCTAAATTTAATCTTGGCTCTACTCAAGAAAGTTGGCAGTGTGTCATAGGAAAATGAAAGGAAAAATTATTCTCCTTGTTTGAAAATAATGGGTTGTACTACACATAGGTCTTGGCTGTGGCAATTTCAGATTACTTGTTCAACATATGATATTTTTTATTCAACTGAATTTAAAAACCATTTATTAAATATCTATACTATGAAAGGCATCTAGGCAATACTGGGTGAGGGAAAGGAAAGAAAAGATTCAGTGTGTTTCAGATGATAAAATAGGGCTTTCTGATGTCCTAAAGGTCTAAAATCCAAATTCTTATAAAGTCTTAAGGTTCCATGGGTCAAATATTTCCAGGAGATCAGAAACATCTGCCAGTGTCTCAAAAATTGGGTGGTGCTAGAATGCTCTACTATATCAAAATCTAAGAATATCAGACTTAGAGGGGACATCAGAGTTCATCAAATGCAACATAGGCCTGAATTGGAACTCTCAACATGACAGCCCTCAGTACTTTCTTAAGAAATGCTCATTTTAAATATAAAGGCAGCTAAGTAGAACAATGGATAGATCTGAGTTCAAATATGTCCATAGATATCAGATGACCCTAGGTGAATAACTCTGGGCAAGTCAATTATCCTCTTTCTACTTTAATTTCCTCAAATGTAAAAGTGGAGTTCATAACAGCTCCTACCTCTGATTGTTATGAGGATTGAATAAGATGATACTTGTAAAGCCTTAGCACAGTTCCTGGCCCATAGTAAATATTTCATAAATGCATATTCCCTCTTTCCTTTCCCAATGTCAGGAATGTATTACCTTTAGAAGCAGCCATTTCACTTTAGGGATGCTCTAATAAATAAGAAGTTTGTGGTTATATAAGTCAGCAGTCAGTTAAGTAGTATTTACTAAGGGGTTACCACATGTAAGTCACTGTGCGAAGCTCAGAAGATACAAAGAAGGAAAAAAAGACAATTTTTGCTTACAGTCTAATTGGGGAGAAAATATGTATAATCTTGTGCCACAGTTTCCTTTTATTGTCCTGATTCAGTTTCCCTAATTTTCTTGACCCATTTTTCCTAAATTGTTCTGCCTCATTCTATCACCACCCTTCCCTCTTAATCATTACAATGTTTGATAGGATAAACTATCTTATCTTAGACATTACTACTAGACATCCCAATTAATTAGAATATCAGAAGCCTCTCCCCCATCTCTGGTATTAAGTCATCCCCATCCTAGGTGCCTCCCCCCATTATGTCATCGTTCTTGTTACCCTATAAAAGAATCTTTGTATCCCACATTCTGGGCTAGATTCTTGGAGACGATAGTCTCATTCAGCCCTGGGACCAAACCATGGATCCTTTTGGTCCCAGTAAATCTCACCTTTTCAAATAATAATAAAAACTATCTTATCTCTACCTTGCCTCAGTTTCCCCAGCATTACATTTTGGAGGTCCCACCAAGATATTAAAAACTGAGAATAGGAGTAGAGATTAGAGACCTTTGGGTCTCCACTTTGGGCCTTGTGGTGATTGAGGATCTGGGTTCTTGGCCTGGAGAGGCTGGCCCTCTGGATTTCTCCAGAGTCTCTGGGAAAGAGAGTAGTTTCCACTGCAGCTGTGCCACGACGGTGGACACCTCATTCAGACACTGGAGAATAAGTCTGGATTTCTTAGGACATAATCTGATCTGTTTACCTATTCAGTCTGTCTGTGCTAGCATCTGGATTCTCAGAATAATAAAATGCTGACGGGCATTAAATTCTGAGAAGGGTATCATTCCAGGATGCTGGATGATCCCCTCTGGTTTTGTGTCTTCTAAGACACATCTGTCTGATCTGATTCTGAGAGCCTTTTTTGGCACTCTCTGGTTATATGTGTTAAATGTTTTGTTTAATGTAACTGTGTAGTCTATGTCTGTGTTCTGTGTGACTTGTCTGTCAGAGCTCTGCTAAAGGTTAAGAACAATGATTAGGAATTGGTTATTTCAATATTGCAACTGTAAATTTTGCTTGTGATCTTTTAAACTTTTTAACCTGATTGCACTAATTTGCAAGTAAAAGAAGAACAACAAACAAAAAAACTGGGCTATTTTAAACTGGCAGTTGGGTTTTTCCTTGAAGTAGTTTAAAATTGACTTGGCTTGGGTTGGGTAGATAAGGCCTCTGGAAGACAAAGGAATTTATGCTCATTGCTTTGAAACTTGGGGAAAGTTTTTGGAGAACTTGTTTAAACCTAAGGAAAAAACCAAACAAACTTATTCTTTTCGGCAGTTTTTTAAATTGTGGGAAATAATTTTATTGTTGCTTATGCAGGCTAGATTTGGTTATCTTTGAGATCTGAAGAACAATAGCTTGTTAAAAAGTTCTGTTAACTTGCCTAAAAGAGTCACATGCCTCTAATTAGGTGAAATATGTTACCTTCTGAAACACATTGGGTAATTTGTTAACATTATAAGTTATGCTTTGCTAGACATGTGTGTGTTTTATTTAGCTATTTACTATATTGTGAATCTTAAAAGTTTTGAAGGGTAAAAGGAGAGGAGAATGCAGGTAATTTATGAAGAATTGATTTGTAGGAGCAATTACAGGCTGGATGATTTTAGGGACTAAGGGAAGAGATGAGTTAAATACAGAGGAAAGTTTTTAATGGAAGGATTTCCGTGTGGGGAAAGTTGAGTGGGAAACAGGAGGGATTCTTTTTTCTAGGGATGAAGTTTAGCTTTCCTTCTCTGCCTCTGCCTCTTTGGAGGTGGAATGGGGGTAAGGGCAGCCATGTGGAATCCTCTCCTCCTCCCTTCCCCACTAAGTGTGTTCCATCCTTTTTTTTTTTTTTTTTTTTTTTACCAAATTGTAACCACCTGGTTCTTGGCTGAAAGGAACAAACTGTGATTTAAGTTAATTGACTGAATATTTGTTTCTTTTCATACATAATGTTTTCCTTGGTTAAGGAATATGATCATAAATGTGATCTATAATTTGGAAGGGTTATTTCTAAAAGTTTAATACATTTAAGAACTTCTTGGATTCTTTTATGTGGAATTAGGATATTCTGTATAAATTTTACTTGATTGTATTGATTGTATCCTGAAGTTATGCCCATCATTTTAAAGGGCTTCTGAAAATAATAGTTTCTTTTTTTCTTTGTCCTTTTGAAAATGTTTCTGTTATGGGCAATATGCAATTTGGGATATTTTTCTATGTATTGGATATTTTAAAGCAAACTGATTTGTATCAATATAAGGTCATGGTAAATATCTGTTTAGGATTTATCTGAGACTTTAGTTATTGGGATTTGTTATTGGAGGTAAAATTTCTTGGGCTTATAGTTAATGCTATTTGGGAATTAAAGCTCCACCCTCTGACAGTTAGTGGGACAATTAACTGGATAAAACTGGGTTAAATAGTTGAGTTTTAACTGCTCATGTTATAGTTAGGTCCCTGCATGTTTTCCTCCTGTGAATGATTTCTATAAAAAGAGCAATGGTCAATAGAAACTGTTAATGCAATTCAATTATGTCATACTTTGCGGTTTCCAATCTGGTTATCTATAATCATTATATTCTAAATACTTGGGAAAATAAGTATTTATTCTGGTCATCTATCAGTTACTGGATATTCAAGTTTTTTTTTTTTAAAGGTTTCTAACTAATAGGAGGACAATTATCAGTGGTCTGTGAAATCTAACTACTGTTTTATTTATTGGGACTAGAGCTAACAGCTGTTTGCCTATCCTGTGAAGAAAACCTATTAAGTTGCTGGCCAATTCATACTGGCCTCTTCACATTTTTTATCAGTCTGTTCAAAATTCATTTGTTAGATTTGTGGGATTTTTGTTGTTGTTGTTGTTGTTTATTTGTTTGTTTTTGTTTGTTCTAGATTTGGTCAAATTACAGATATTGACTTGCTTCTGGGACCTAGATCAGCTTTGATTTACACCCACACCTCCAGCCATCCCCCTCACTGGACTGAGCATCTCCGCCTATCCTTAGCAGGAAGCAGTTTTTGAGAGACCATCACACCTGCTCTTAGTGTACTTTGGACTGATATGGGGAATTTGGGAATGGTTGATCAATGACTGATTGGGTCATATGTTACTGTGTGTTTTAAGATTTGGGATGGAAATTGTTAAAATTGTGTAACTATTGCTGTTATGTTTGATAGATTTTTAGGAAAACTTACTGTACTAGTCTGTTATGTATAGGAATTTTGATTCACTCTTAAGATTTACATGTGGGATAGTTATTTGATAATTCCTTTCCATGAAAAAAAAAAGGAGGAAGAGATAGGAAACTGGGAAAACATGGATTCTTCTCAAAATACCTGAAAAAATGGGAACCTCTAGTTTCTATTCACTTTGCCTTAGGCACTTCTGCCCCACCCCCTATCTCACTGGTTCAGATTGGATTGGAATTTACTGGAGTATGATTTGCTGGTTATGTTTTAACTCTGAAATCCCTTATTCTGTTAGAATTGCCCTGGATTTTTTTAAAGAAACAACTAGAAATCAGACACCTGTCTTAGGACTGGCGGTCTCTCTGATCTGTTTTTCCAGTCCTGTATCCCCAGTTCCTTAATTAGTAGTTCAGCATTCTCTAAGGATCTTGAAGTTTAGTATCAGGCCTCTACAAGTTTGGAGATTTGCCTGCCTTGATCTAACTTTGCATATGCTGACACTCTGCTCAGAATCTGGATCCTTTCTGCAGCTCTGTCTGTTCCTCTGGGCGGGGACAGGTGGAACTACAACAAGCCTCACCCTTCTCCTCTGGAGAGGGTTGCCCCTCTGAATGGGCAGCATGATTGTCTTGAGCCTTGCTACTCTGTAATCAGAGGCTGCACAAATGACTGCAGAGCAAGTAACTCACAGTGAACTGTCCATCTCAAATTGGATTCTCTGGCTAAGATGCTCTGGACCTGTCATTCTGCAACAGGGAGCCTTTGTACTGCTGTTAACTCTGGTGTTATCAGGGAGAGACCTGTCCTTGCCATAAGTCCTTGAATTTTTCTAGTTGATCAAAATTATGGTGCTAAAACTTCCAGATATCTAGAGGAAAGTAATTCAGTGATTTGAATAGTCAGAAGAGAGCATGGAATGTTGTGCCACAGTTCCCTTCTATTGTCCTGATTCAGTTTCCCTAATTTTCCTGACCCAGTTTCCCTAAATTGTTCTGCCTCATTGTAACACCACCCTTCCCTCTTAATTATTAGAATATTTAATAAGATAAAGGTCTTATATCTTAGACATCACTAGAATATCAGAAACCTCTCCCCATCTCTGGAACTTCCCTCCATTATGTCATTCCCATCTTAGGTGCATCCTCCCATTATGTCATCATTTTTGTTACCCTATAAAAGAATCTTTGTATCCCACATTCGGGGCTGGATTCTTGGAGATGATAGTCTCATTCAACCCTGGGACCAAACCATGGATCCCTTTGATCCCAGTAAATCTCTCCCTTTCAAACAATATTAAAAATTCTCTAATCTCTATCTTGCCTCAGTTTCTCTGACATTATACTACAATTCAATATAAAAAATTATATAGGATAACTATATAGGAAAACTAACATTGAGAAAAATTTAACATTGGGGGGGGAATCCAAAAAGGCTTCTTGGAGAAAGTGAGACTTTAGCTGAGACTTGAAGTGAGCCATAAAAGCTAGGAGGAAGAGATGAGGAGGCAATGAATTTCTGGAAGAAAGGATAGCAAAGGAAAAGTCTTTCAACTGCAAGATGGAGTGTCTTGTGTGAAGAACAATAAGAAGGCCAGTGGTACTGACTCATTACTTGAGGGGGGGTAATAAAGGAGGGAGTATGAATAATGGAAAGGTAGAGAGGTTATGGAGGGCTTTATAAGCAAAGCAGCATTTTACATTTAATCCTGGTGAAAAGAAAGAACTATTTGGATTGATGTGGCAAAACTTGTGGTAATTAATAGTATATTATTGTACCATTAGAAATGACAAATGAGGAAAGCAGAAGAGAGAAAAAAAGAAACAGACTACAATAATAGAAATAACAACAGCACTAAAAAGCAATTGAATGACAATTATCTGTAATGAGCTTAAGGACTAGATAAGTCCTGAACTGGTAGAGAGACAAGACTAGGAGATTTTCACTACTACATGTAGTCCTTGTTATTTGGTTGTTCTTAAATATTATTTTACAAATTGCTATGAGGATGGCTTAATATCTGCATTCTAAGAACCAAGGATGACAAGAATACTATTTAAAATAATACAATTCTCATAACTAAAAAATGATAAATCAGAATAGAATATAGTGAGATGATAATGTCCATTGTTCTGGTTACTGTGCCCATATTTTAATGCAACCTGCTTTTTCATCTATGCTTTGCCATGCCAGTGATGTATTGTATTGATCTTGTAGTCTGAAGCATCCTTGACATGCAAACTTCTCCATGAGAATTGCCATCTTGCCACATATTCTCCATTCTGTAATTATGCAATAATATTTGAACACCTACAGGAATTTACATCTCCCCCATTCAGTTCCATCTTGCTAGACTTGGATTTATTATACAAATAGCCTAGTATGCTTTTTCTAGGCTATGATATTAATTGCTAAAAGAATATGATTTAGTTTTAAAAGAACTCCCATATGATAAAAGATAGATACATTTGGTCTACATTGGGGGAAGTTTGAGAATAAACAAATTATGGATGGCTATACATGTATGAAGTGATCACATCTCAGCATTGCTGATATGATCACTTCGGTGGCCCTAGTGATGGATGGGGATGGCTACATAGGAGATTTGACTCCAGCCACTTGTATTGATTTTGAAGATAAACATAATGATCTGCTCTATGATGTATAGTTGATTCTTTTGCCAAATTTTGACAAGGTCCATAGGAGAATTGGGAAAAAGTCTTTTGGGCTTAAGGATTAAAGTCCTTTAATAGAATTTTGGAATCAGATCATCAGAGCTGAAAGAAATCTATGATATCACCTAAGCCAACCTCATCATTTTACAGATAAAGAAACTGAGACACAGGGCAAGTCTTTGTATTAAAGTTGTATAACTATATGACTCATACCTAAAACCAAGGCCTTCCACTGAGTGCTTTCTTCTCTCTGATTTTTTTTTTCCTTTAAGGAGATATGACTTCCACATATTCTCAAAATCTTCCAAGAGCACTGATGCCCATTCCTTTCTCCCACCCCCAGACTATTTATGTTTATATGGGAAAGTTAGCAGAACTGAAATCCCATAAAATTTGGTCCAGTATAAGCTTAGGGTTACAGAATCAGAATCTTATAGCCATGATAAACTTCTCAAAGGTCATCTTATCAAAATCCCTCATCCTACACATTAGGACACAGAGGCCTAGAGAGGGCAGTGACCTTTTAAGGTCACACAGTGAGTTAGCAAAAATCAAGGTCATCTTACTCCAGTGTTCTTTCTTTTGCCACTTGGCATTTTTTGAAGATTTTCCATAGAATCATGAAAGTTTCTTTAAAGACTCATAGAAAAAGCAGTGTACATTCTCCTTGTTAGGCAAGAGTCTTTGTTAAAAAAGAATTGTAAATAAAAAAGGACACTTGGAAAAATACTCTGAAAGAGTGCTTTACTATTAGGAACAAGAGACCATTGTGAGTAGTGAGAAAAAGGAATAGCTTTTAAACTCAAAGTATTTGCAATTTTTTTTCTTTTTTGATTCTGCAATTTTCAGTAGACAAACCTTTCTTTCATTTCCTGCCTCCTATGTTTCTGTTTCTTTCCTCTGTGAGGATTCAACCTTCAAAGAATAACCCGATACACTGGACTGTGTTAATCTAGCCCCATGGGAAATTGTCTTCAGCTGAGTAATAGCAGCTCCCTCATCTCATCCCATTCAGCTCAACCAAAGGCTCTCCCCATCCCCATCTCCCCAATAGAAAAGAGCCATTGAAAGTAGTAGTTAACAAATAGCTTTAAAATTGAAGTTATAAATAATGTTTCTTGGTATATTGTTTTATTAGGTCTCTTAAGCACAAGTTCACGGAGGGGTATGATCACAGTTGTGTGTGTATGTGTATCTGCATGTGTGTGTGTGTGTGTGTGTGTGTGTGTTTAATGAATAAAACTTGTGCATAATTTCAAATGATTTCTCATCAACCAACTCAAATATTATTTATTTAAAACACTATGATTTTAGAATTATTTTCTTTGCTAGTACTCTTTTAAAAATACTGTCTTGTAAATTTCATACTCTTAACACTATCAAAATAAAAAGAGAAAACATGTAAATATTTTTAGCAAAAAATACTGTCTGAGTTTCCTTTTAATCACTTTTTCTTCTGGATATTCATAAAATTTGTTGCTACTATTTTAAAAATATAATCATAGTTTTTAATATTCTTGCTTGATTTTTCCCCTTTTATTTTACTTATTATACATTTTCCCCTCAATATTCATCTATCTCTTTAAAAAGCACATGACATTTATCACTTTTTTGGTCTCTGTTGTAAAATCCTGTCCAATTCTTTATGACCCCCACGGGGTTTTCTTGGCAAAGATATTGGAGTGGTTTGCCATTTCCTTCTCTAGTACATTTTCAGGTGAAGAAACTGAGGCAAACAGAGTTAAGTGATTTGTTCAGGGTCATTAGTCTGAGGTCACATTTGAACTCAGGTCTTCCTGATGCCAGCCTAGGTGTTCTGTTCATTATTCCCCCCTAGCTGCTAAATGATCTCTAGGTCTTTAGGAAGCAGTCGTTAAATCATACCAAGAGAGATCTCTGAAAAACACAAGCATTTTGGAATAAATAATTAGGCACTAATATTAAATATAATGTAAAGTGCTTTGCAAACTTCTAACCACTAAGTAAATGCTGGCTATCATCAACATCATCATCATCATCATCATCATCATCATTATTGTAGTAGTACTGGTAATTGTAATAGCAGTAGAAATGGGAAGGGAATGTTATACATTTACAGATTTGTTGAATTATTTTTCAGTTATGTGCAACTCTTTGCAAACCCATTTGGGGTTTTTTTGGCAAAGAGACCAGAGTGGTTTGCTATTTCTTTCTCCAGCTCATTTGACAGATGAAGAAACTGAGGCAGAGTAAGTGACTTGCCCAGAATCAGATAGCTAGTTAAGTGTTTGAGGAAAGATTTGAACTCAGGAAAATGATTATTCCTGCCTCCAGGGCCAGAGCTCTGTGCTACCTACCTATCCATAGATAGACTAGAATATAAAAATAGATAAATAAATGAGTCAAAGTATGACATAAATAAAATTATTAGAAGTATTAGGGAGAATAATCACTGATGGGGGGGATGGAGAGAGAATTATTTAACCTTTTCATAACCATTGATTCCTTCTCTCTTGCCTTCAAATATGCCTATGTCCCTCGTCCCTAAAAACAAATGAAAAAAATCTTCATTAGATCTACTATATCCTCTAATTTTTATCATATTTTCTCCTCCCTTTCTCAATAAAATATCTAGGAAAAGATGAATACACTGTTATTGCCTTCATTTTCTCTTTTCACTCACTTTTTAATTAACCTTTCAATATGGCTCCTAATTTTGTCATTTAATTGGAACTACTCTTTTCAGAGTTATTAATGAATATTCAACCTGCCATATCTCACTGTCTCTTCACAGTGCTCATCCTTGACCTTTCTGCTACCTTTAGTATTTCTGATCACTCTACTCTCAGATACTCTTTTCTCATTGGGTTTCCATAAGACTATTCTATCTTGGTTCTTTCCCTTACTACCAGATACTTTCTAACCAATTTTTTTTGCTGGTTCCTAATTCAGATTATCTCCTTTAATTGTGAGGTTCTAAAAGCTCTATTTGACTCTTCTTCTTTCCTTCCCCTCCTCTTTTCTCTTTCTTTCTCCTTCCTATCCCCCACCTTCTCTCTCTTTTCTTCTTTTCATCTGTCCCTCTTCTCTCTCTCTCTCTCTCTCTCTCTCTCTCTCTCTCTCTCTCTCTCTCTCTCTCTCTCTCTCTCTCTCTCTCTCTCTCTCTCTCTCTCTCTCTCTCTCTCTCTCTCTCTCTCTCTCTCTCTCTTTCTCTCTCTCTCTCTCTCTCTCTCTCTCTCTCTCTTTCTCTCTCTCTCTCTTTCTCTCTCTCTTTCTCTCTCTCTTTTTCTCTCTCTCTTTCTCTCTGTCTCTCTCTCTTTCTCTCTCTCTCTCTTTCTCCCCCTCCCCCCATTTCTATCTGTCTTTCTGTCTCTCTGTCTCTCTCTGTCGGTCTCTGCCTGTATGTAGGTTTCTCTCTGCTGTCTTCCTATCTGCCTTCCTCTGTCTCCTTTCTCCCTCCTTCCCCTGTTCAGGCCTCTTTCTTTCCCTCCCTCTCTCTTAACTGCCTCTTTTCCAGTCCTATCTCACTTTACTAGCTCCCATGGATTTAATTACCATCTTTGTGTTAATGATTTGCAGATCTATTTAACTGATTCAATCTTTTCCCTGAGCTTTAGTCTGATAATAATAACCAGCAAATTCAAGTGGTGTATCCCAGAGATCTAAGCTAAAATACAAATTCTCTTGTTTTGTATTTAAAGATGTATACAATCTAATTCAAGCCTATTTGTACATTTACTGAACATTATTTCATATTCTACCAAAGTGATCTACTAAATTTTCCCTGAATTTGACATTCCATTTCTCACTTACATGAAAATTATATGCAAATACTAATAATTATTGCCATAGAAAAAAAGGGACAAGGTACATGAAAAGGGTTTTCAAAAGAAGAACTACATGCTCTCAACAATCTAATGAAAGGAAGATCCAAAATCACTAATATGAAGAGTGATCCAAAGTGAAACAACTAAAAATTTATACAGAATAGTTTTGTGTGTGGAATGAACTAAGTACTAAATAGATCTACAAAAGAAATAGTAGCAGTTAGCACTGTGCTAAGTGAAAATTTCTAAAATTTAGGTTCAAAGAGTGAATAGAGAGAAAACCTTGATCCCAGAAGCCCTGGGTTCAAATGCTGTTTCTGATACACCAATTGTGTGATGGAAACGCTGATCTCTTAGTGGCCCAGGAAATTCTCTGCCTTTGAAGTTATAGACCTGTTTCTGACTCTCTTTGATATAAGAAGTTTCCTTATAACGACTTCTGTATAATGATGCAATTCATAAAAGTTTACGCAAGATCATTAAATCTTTAATTTATAAGATTAAATAAAAAACAAGTAACTACCAAATAATAATCAATTTAATATTTATTAAAAAATTTTAAAGGTGATTTTTATATGTAGTCTTTACCTCTCTTTGGCATATAATGTAATATTAACATAGTTATATTTCTTGATCATTCAATATCACTTATTCAAAATGTCTTAACTAAATGCACTTATATGATATATTATAATGTAAAATAAATATCAGTCATGTCATCTCATAATGTAGTTTCAAAAATCAGTTTCACCACATATTGATTGTGGTATAGCCTATATGTAATCTCAGTTTTCTTTTCTGTACAATGGAAATGACAAAACTCACAGAGCTACTTTGTGGGGGGAAATATTTTGTAACTGTGAAGCACTATACAAATAGGCTAGTATTATAGTGTCAAAAACAATAATTTGAAGGAAATTATTTTTCTTTACATGAAATTATCAAGCCTAGCTCCCATTTATATCTTTATAATCATTAATAATAGTTAATAATAGTAGAGATTTATATAACACTTGAAGATATGCAAAATTAATTGCATACATTATACATCTTTTTGAACTTTACTACAACTCTGTGAACTAGGTGTGACAGGTTTTAGTGACAGGAGGAAACTGAGGTATTGAGTGGTTAAGGATCTTGCCCATAGGTATACAACTGGAAAATGTCAGAAATGAGATTCAAGATAAGGTTTTTTCTTACTCAGAATAGTACTTATTTCTTTATAACTCATTGTCTTTTAATATCTTTATTCCTATCAATATCTTAAATATTTTGAGGAAAGAAAAATTTAAGTGATTATGGATATTATTTATCTTAAAATTAAATGTTTTATTGGCTATTAGCTGAGAGTCCATCTACAGTATAGTCAATAATACAAATCCTGTCTAATAAACATAAAAACTAAATAAACAATAAAATTAAATTTATTAATAGTAAAATAGAATAGATTTATCTTGAAGGTTTAATGTCTCTGTACTGTGTACTAAATTCTTTTTTACTATGAGTTTCTAAAAGCTCTATGTGACTCTTATCTCTTCCTTTCCCCTCCCCTTTTCTCCCCCCCCCATTTCATCTGGAGAATTTCAGTAAGCACACAAACATCCATCTAATTCAGTAATTTATTTCCTGTTATACAGCAATTTTCAATAGCAATGTGAAAGAGATACACATTAAAGATTGGAAGATCCAGCAAATGCCCTGGAGGCATTAAGTTGAACATATCAAGAATTATTATCTACTTGAATCTACTTTTTAATTTTCTCAAATGTGTCTAATATATTATTTACCTCTCATTAGCCTTTGAGAGAACCAGAGTGTTCAAACCATTGTTTGAACAATTTAAAAATTAGGATCTCACTAATAAAATAATAAATCTTTTCTCCTTCCAACAATCTGTCCAATCTGTCCTAACTGTACAGCATAGTTAATGGCTATGAACAGATATAGTCAACATCCAAAAACATGGCAATCACATGGGGTCCTATTTGAAAGCTCTTGCTCAGACAGCATTCTCTTTGGCTTTACCACTTGGACCTGTAACTCTGAGAAGCATGCTCAGCCAAAGTCTATTTCAGTCAAAGGAAGCATGGCTGTCTGCCATGGTAAAAGAAAACCATGCATTCTGGGAAACAAAAATATGTGCCCACTTGGTGTATGGCCAGGAGAGTTAAGCTGAAGAAACATTTGTGGTGGGATACATAGCACTGTATATCTACATAGCCTGGCTTTCCTGAAAGATCAGCTTCCTGCGAAATTCATTAATAAAGCCTAGTAGCTTCATAGATGAAATTAGGATATTTGTGATCGGATTATATTTAGTCCACCACAATTAAAATGAATGTCACTTGTCTACATTTTGCATTTAAGGCTCTCTCTCTCTTTCCCCCCCCCCTTTTTTTTTGTTAATATGTTGGCTTGAGTCACATGATATAAAATGAAGTAGAATTTGACAATTAAGCATATACAGAAAATGAAATAAGCTGTGTGGTAAAATTGGAGGGAAGTTAAGCGGAGGGACCCACAACATATGGTTCCCCTTAACACTTCCATAGTACCTCCTCATCAGTGTTGAAATCTTCACAATTAAAAAGCCTTCACAATTAAAAAACCTCCTTCTGGTTTAGACATAAAGGTAGCAAGTTGATGATGATGATGAGAAAGACATAAGGAAATTCCTTTGAAAAATTATAAAGAATATATGAAAGAAAATGTCTCTTCAAGTGGCATGTTTGAATTTTTAAAGTATTTTGTGATAAAAGAAGTGAGTAGAAAACTTCGTTCTTTACTACAGTACTTTAAATTTATTTCTTTTTAATAGATAATAATCATTTCAAAAGAAGCTGTTTTTGTGGTTTATTTGTAAATCTACTGTGTAAACCTTTTAGTTTCATAAATCAAACCTGATGGTTATGATAGTATTAATATTGTTGTAGAATTCTTATATTTGCTTACATGTTTAATTGATAATTTTTCATCTTCTGTCAGGCTTTCATGGAAGTTCTCATTATTTTAGAATTAAATGTATCTTTTTAAGCAAAAAAAAAATCTTTGAGAAAATTCTCCCATCTTCAAAAGCTTATGTCCTCAGAAAAGCTGTCCTCATTGAACCTAATATAAATGTATGAGGCAAAAAAGGAAAGCTATGTGTGTAGAATGAATGTTGACAGAGGCTTGAAAATGAAAACTTTTTGAAGTTTGAATCTGTCACTCACTGTGTGGCCTATAGAGTTGTACTTAGTGGCTTTTTTTTTTTTTTTCTTCACTTCACCTGTTGGTAAAGAGGCAATCCTCATTATTTTAATCCTCACTATCTTCTAAGGGATTTTTTTTTTTTCTTTACTTGTTTAAATGTTGATAGTGAGCTCATTGTTTCCATGAAAGAAGAAGTCCATGCTTAGGACAAAAGATGCTGCTGGGGCCATGGGACAGCCTCTCTTCAATCTTTCAGTTTCCAACTATTTAGAAATGGATGGGACTTTCACAGGAGCCTAAGGGTCAATGCCTTGAAGGCTTTGTTGACTCAGCCTTGCTGAAGATACTCTTTCTAGAATTTAAGCTCTCTAAGGAAAACACCCACTCTCCACTCCCTAGCAAAATGGAAACTTAGATATTTCCAGCAGGATATGAAAAAAAGACAATAATTGTTGTGGAACTGGGTAGAATAATGTCTTCATTTTACCAGCTGCCAAAGGCTACAGAGCACCTGTGTTCTAGGATACTCATTCATTGAAGTGTCACCCTAATTATAACACGTGCCAGAGGGACCATGTGTTTCAGAGGGAGGAAGTTAAACTATTGCCTTAGGGACTTGACTCAGATTTAAATCCAGCTGTGCATGAGGGAACTGTGCAAACCTACATCACTTAAAAAATCAGCCTCCCTGATGTGACTCTGTATTTTAGAAAAATGGAAATTAGGCCAAGGCTATATTATTTTGAAATGGGTTATCCTACCATATGACTTCATAATATGGATATCTGAAGAAAGAAGAGGAAAAAAAAATCAGAGAAGTGATTTTACTTATTAGTTGCAAGTAAAAGATTTAGTAAGGCCTGGAAACACATCTAAAGTGAGATTTTTATAATATCTTTTGATGTTTTTGTCATGGTAAATAATACTGACCTATTTTCCATGAGAAAGCAAGAAACAAAACTACAACCTGATACAATGCAATATCCAATAATTATTTTATATATGCAAAATACAATAGAATCCTTTATCTATAAAATGATTTAGGAACAAGATCATTCCCTAAAATGATCTGCCTAATTTAAAAAAATAAATTGCCACTCATGGGTTATCTTATTTTTTAAACTCTTTGATTGAATAATAATGAAAGATATACACCAAAGAACTATATATTGCAGTACAATGCCCTGGACAGGGTGCTAAATTTGGAATTGAAGGGTCTTGATTTAAATCATGGAAATATCACTATTGACAAGTCACCTATGTGTCTCGTCTCTGAGTCTGTTTCCTCTTCTATAAAATGAAGCTATTCTTTGATGACCTCCGAGTTTCCTTGAAGCTCTCTTTTCCTGTTTTTGTTTTTATTTGTTTTTGTTTTAGTATAGTTGCAAAGGAAAAGATTAGCTAAAATTACACCTCATTGAAAAGTGGCCACCCAAACTTTAGACCATACAAAATCTCATTCTTTTCCTTCCTGCCTGGAATCTTTCCACTAAAATCTTTCTCTCCTTCCTTCCTTCCTTCCTTCCTTCCTTCCTTCCTTCCTTCCTTCCTTCCTTCCTTCCTTCCTTCCTTCCTTCCTGCCTGCCTTCCTTCCTTCCCGCCTTCCTTCCTTCCTTCCTTCCTTCCTTCCTTCCTTCCTTCCTTCCTTCCTTCCTTCCTTCCCTCCTTCCTTCCTTCCTTCCTTCCCTCCTTCCTTCCTTCCTTCCTTCCTTCCTTCCTTCCTTCCTTCCTTCCTTCCTTCCTTCCTTCCTTCCTTCCTTCCTTCCTTCCTTCCTTCCTTCCCTCTCTCCTTCCTTCCTTCCTTCCCTCTCTCCTTCCTTCCTTCCTTCTTTCCTTCCTTCTTTCCTTCCTTCCTTCCTTCCTTCCTTCCTTCCTTCCTTCCTTCCTTCCTTCCTTCCTTCCTTCCTTCCTTCCTTCCTTCCTTCCTTCCTTCCTTCCTTCCTTCCTTTCTTCCTTCTTTTAGTTATTTATTTTGTTTTTATATTACAATTTGCTGCATAATGAACTCTTGCATTCTAAGCTAACTTTACCTATTAATAGAGAAAAACAAGTTACACAAAACAGTTGAATTATCAGCAATATCAGGTGGTATAGATAATATTTCAAACACATTCTTCCTCATCTCTCCACCAAAAAAGAGTCAGGTGCATTTATTCATCTTCCAGTGAAGGGACAAAGATTGGCCATTATAGCTGTGCAGAATAGATCTTCATTTTAATATTTAATTTTTAAAAAAATATACATTGTGGTAGTCATTATATAGTTATATATATGCACATATATTTCAAGATTCTACTTATTTATGTGTGATGTATTTATTGTATTTAAATAGATTTTCATCTTTGTTCACATTTGAAAACATTTTTAATTAACTGGAATCTTTGGTGTTTTTTTATTTTAGGGATCAATAAGACCCTGTTCAAATAAAGAATCATAACTTATATTCTTTTTTGTTCCTTCTTTCTTTTTTTTAAAATAAAGTTTATTTTATTCTGAATGGGAAACATTAATGTTATTGCCTCTCTTAAAAAAAAAAAAAAAAAAAAAAAAAAGAAATATGTGCAGCAATGTAACAGATACTTTAAAGCCCTTACATAAAGGGAGTCTATCTATTCATATGGTTCCATTCAATTTCAGACTTAATTAATGCTTTTTGATGATAAAAGGAGATATTGTTTTAACAATTAAATGGAGGGAACTGCCATTTCAAAGCACATTCCCAGGAGGCCATGGCACCCAAAAGTTTTCAGAGGTAACAGGTCATCCTGTTCCTTGATGTCAGAGGATAAAGTCTGAGTATAAAAAGTAAACCCTTCCCCAGAGTCCACTGAGCAAATGCCTAATTGTTCTCAGAAGTAATAGTATAGTGGATAAATTATAAAATGCAGAATAGAGAAAATGAAGTGTTCAAGTTCTCCTTGCAACCCAGCACAAATAACTAATGGGTTCAATTTAATTTGTTAGTTTTTTAGGCTAAGTTCTACTTAAAATTAGACCTATCTATTGGAATCAGTATGGTAGAGATTAACCTTTACTAGGCATCTTTGATCTTGAGTGAGTAAATGCATGAATGGATGAAAGCAAATATATAGTTTCTTAGAATCTCAGTATCTTTATCCACAAAATGAGTGGGTTGGAAGTACATGTACAGAAGATAAAAGCAAGGGCATATGAACACAAAAGTGAGACTTGATCTTAAGAGAATAGTGCTAAAGATCAGAGTGAGCTAAGTCTAGCAAAGATGGATGATAGCCATAAAGACACTTTTAAACTATAATGCGAAAAAGAAGAGGTTCAAATAAGGGATCAGATTGTTGCTATGCGTGTGTGGGATGAGGTTAGCAGATGACAAAGAGAAGGAAAATGTATTCAGTTTTAATTTTGCTTTTATTTTCTGACAGGAAGGATGATCTTTAATCTAGAAAGTATATTACACCATGATTAACACGGTGTTAATAGCTAATGCAAGTAGAGAGTTGATAAGAGAACTTACCTGCCAAAGATGAGTTCAAGTCAGCAAGAAAGTCAAATATATGCTAAATGGAATTGCTGAGCCAATGGTGAATTACTAAGTTAACTGACCTCTGGATGGATATATTCTGTTACATAATTTTATAAACTGTTAATAATTTGAAAAACAAACAAAAAAATTCAACCATTACAACCATAATCCTCTTTCAGTTAAAAAAATGTATCTAAAAACTCTCAAAAACCAAAACAGATTAATGACTACAGAGAATGGGGAAGATCCCCACAGATTTGATAAGGGCAAACAACCAATCAATAAACCTTTATTAAATATATATCATGTGCTAGGCACCAGAACTACAAATACAATACATGAAAAATAAATGCCAATGTCTTGATATTTTTTAAGTGAAAGAATGTAGGGTTTTAATCCTATAAACCAGGAGCTTGATTTTCAAATCTTTTTGGAACTTAGAACCATATCATCAAAAGGATGGTTAATGAACATATGGAAAAGTAAGCTAGAATTGACTCCGTATATAAAAAATTAATCTTAATTCATTCCATCTCCTTTCTTGTTAAGGTTAATCAAATGGTATTCCAGGGAATATTCTAGATAAATAGCCTCAGATTTAAATAGAAATGGGATCATTAATACATAAATTAGGATTGCTACTTATACTGACAGTTTTAAAATGTAATGCTTCATTGTTTTATTGTATTTTTATTTATTTTTTCAAATAGTTCCCTTACATTCTGGGACTTTATCGACTGCTTTTCTTTCCAGGGCCTCCCACAATAACTGGTTTATAATGAATACAATAAGTAAATTTGAATTTTATCTAGTCCATGTGTTTCTATAGTAGTTGGTGGCTGTAGCCACAAAAAAGAAAGCAAAGCAATCTGTGGGAGCTACAAGGCAGATATTTAAATTTATGAGTCCTAAGTAGATCTAAAATGGACATCAACCTATTTTCTTTGTGGTAATTCAAAAGTAACCTGTAAAAGCATGAGGAGCTCAGGTCTCTGTATTGGCATTCCTAAAATATGATATTACTAATAGTCATCATTTGTATGGGACCTGAAAGTTTTTACAATGCTTTATGTATACTATTTTACCAGCTTCATTCATAGCAGCTCTATGAGGAGAAAACTGAGGATGTCAGAGGGGTTAAATGAATTTGTCTACATAAGTGTGTGAGACAGAATTAGAATTCAGATTTTTTTGAGTCCAAGTACAGATTCTTGGCCACCTCAAAGCCTATGACTTTATACTATGATTGTAAAGCTGATTTTGTCAGAAGAAGCAGAGATTCCAGGTGACAACTAGATTTTCCTTTTTATGCCCCATTTTTCATTCCTCTCTATGGCTTGTTTCTCTTATTCTGTAATGTATTTGGATTCCTAACCACAGAATACATTAAAGAGTTAGCCAAAGTTTACTCTACATCACAGTCTGTGATAATGTGACAAGACATTGTGAGCTCTTCTCCCAATTTCCTGTCTTATTTCATGAAGTCTTGAGAACTTAAAGCCTGGCCAGTAGTTGGATCACAGATTTGGTAATTAGAATGCCCAGGTGAGGGTATTTGACCAATGAAAGGTTCAGGACAATCAGGCAACAATATTGAATTTTTGTAAACTATATTATGTTGGCTTGGTGGCACAGAACTAACTGGGACATGCTTTCACTGATGGAAAAATTCAGTTCCTAGAAGGGAAGCAGTGTTGATGTGTCATTAGGTGCTAGGAAACCTAATGTTGGCAGTTTCAATGTATATGAAAATTTTGGAATCAAATGTGCTTGAAATGCTCACTCTACACTACTCTCTATTGCTTTGTCCCAAAGTATGGCTATCATAGAACTTAAATAGATTTTATAAGGGAAACTTAATGTCTCAAATATTTCTCTTTCTGTTGGTGGCAGAATGGTTCCAAGAACAATTTAAAAAGGAATTTTAGCTGAATAAATCATTGAACATTTTCTCTGCCATAGAGACATTAGGAAATAGACTAAGATTTTGGACTGTTTGATTATTATTTCCCTATAGGAGGGAATTTAAAGTTAGTTATTGCAGAGGGGAAAGAGTCTTGATGTTTTCTTTAGAATGAGAGGACTTGGTTTCAAAAATGAGTTCTAGACCTGTCAACTGGAAGAAAAATCACTTCTTCTTCTTCTTCTTCTTCTTCTTCTTCTTCTTCTTCTTCTTCTTCTTCTTCTTCTTCTTCTTCTTCTTCTTCTTCTTCTTCTTCTTCTTCTTCTTTCTTCTTCTTCCTTCTTCTTCTTCCTTCTTCTTCCTTCTTCTTCCTTCTTCTTCTTCTTCTTCTTCTTCTTCTTCTTCTTCTTCTTCTTCTTCTTCTTCTTCTTCTTCTTCTTCTTCTTCTTCTTCTTCTTCTTCTTCTTCTTCTTCTTCTTCTTCTTCTTCTTCTTCTTCTTCTTCTTCTTCTTCTTCTTCTTCTTCTTCTTCTTCTTTTTATTTACCAGATATTTGCATGGGCAATTTTATAACATCAACAATTGCCAAACCATTTGTTCCAATTTTTCTCCTCCTTCCCGCCCCCCCCCCCAGATGGCAGGTTGACCAATGCATGTTAAATATGTTAGAGTATAAATTAAATAAAATATATGTATACATGACCAAACAGTTGCTTTGCTGAACAAAAAGAATCGGACTTTGAAATAGTGTATATTTAGTCTGTGAAGGAAATCCAAAATGCAGACAGACAAAATTATAGGGATTGGAAATTCTATGTAGTGGTTCATAGTCATCTCCCAGAGTTCTTTCGCTGAGTGTTGATGGTTCAGTTCATTACTGCTCTGGAACTGATTTGGTTCATCTCATTGTTGGAGAAGGGACACGTCCATCAGAATACATCCTCATACAGTATTGTTGTTGAAGTATATAATGATCTCTTGGTCCTGCTCATTTCACTCAGCATCAGTTCATGTAAGTCTCTCCAGGCCTTTCTGAAATCATCATGTTGCTCATTTCTTTTAGAACAATAATATTCAATAATATTCATATACCACAATTTATTCAGCCATTCTCCAATTGATGGGCATCCACTCAGTTTCCAGTTTCTGGCCACCACAAAGAGGGCTGCCACAAACGTTCTTGCACATACAGGTCCCTTTCTCTTCTTTAAGATCTCTTTGGGATACAAACTCAGTAGCAGCGCTTCTGGATCAAAGAGTATGCACAGTTTGATAACTTTTTGAGCATAGTTCTAAATTGCTCTCCAGAATGGCTGGATGTATTCACAATTCCACCAACAATGTATCAGTGTCCCAGTTTTCCCACATCCCCTCCAACATTCTGTATTACCTTTCCCTGTAATTCTAGCCAATCTGACAGGTATGTAGTGATATCTCAGAGTTGTCTTAATTTGGATTTCTCTGATTATTAATGATTTGGAGCATCTTTTCATGTGACTAGAAATAGTTTCAATTTCTTTATCCGAGAATTGTCTGTTCATATCCTTTGACCATTTATTAATTGGAGATTGGCTTGATTTTTTATATATTAGAGTCAATTCTCTATATATTTTGGAAATGAGGCCTTTATCTGAACCTTTGACTGTAAAAATGTTTTTCCAGTTTATTGTTTCCCTCTAATTTTTTCTGCATTGATTTTGTTTGTACAAAAACTTTTCAATTTGATATAATCAAAGCTTTCTATTTTGTGATCAATAATGATCTCTAGTTCTTCTTTGGTCATGAATTCATTCTGCTTCCATAGGTCTGAGAGTAAACTATCCTATGTTCCTCTAATTTATTTATAATCTCATTCTTTATTCCTAGGTCATGAACGCATTTTGACCTGACCTTGGTGTATGGTGTTAAGTGTGGATCTATGCCTAGTTGTTAGGATTACTAGGTGAGAACTCAGGTTGTCTGGACAGTGACAAGATGAGAATTCAGGTTGTCTGGACAATTACAAGGTGAGAACTCAGGTTGACTTGATAGAAGGAGCAAGCTCATTGGCTGAAGCGGTTCTTCCCAGAAGCCCTTGCATTATCCCACGCCCATTCTCTGGGAGGATAAAAGAGAGGACAGCCAGAGATAGAAGAAGACTCTGCATTGCATCAGGCTTGACGGGGCTCTCTGCAGGAAGAGAAGTCACTTCTCTGGACAAGAGTTAACAGCAACTGCCTGGAGACAACGGTTCGTTACAGGAAGAAGAATCTGTCGGAGAGATTTGAGTAGAAGACACAGCAGATCTCTTCCCAGAGAGTGATCCGGCAGCTTCTAGAGACGACAGCTCGCTACACCTAGTTTCTGCCATATTAATTTCCAATTTTCCCAGAAATTTTTGTCAAACATTGAGTTCTTATCCCAAAGGCTGGGGTCCGTGGGTTTGTCAAACACTAGGTTGTTAGAGTTATTAATTATTTTGTCCTTTGGACCTAACCTATTCCACTGATCAGCTAGTCTATTTCTTAGCCAATACCAAATGGTTTTGGTAACCACTGCTTTATAATATAATTTTAGATCTGGTACAACTAGGTCACCTTCATTTGATTTTTTTCATTAATTCCCTTGAAATTTTTGACCTTTTGTTTTTCCATATGAACTTTGTTGTTATTTTTTCTAGGTCATTAAAATAGTTTTTTGGGAGTCTGATTGGTATAGCGCTAAATAAATAGAGTAGTTTAGGTAGTATTGCCATCTTTATAATATTTGCTCCCTCTATCCAAGAGCATTTAATATTTTTCCAATTTGTTAGTTCAGACTTAATTTGTGTGGAAAGTGTTTTGTAGTTTTCCTCATATAGTTTCTGATTTTCCCTTGGCAGATAGATTCCTAAATATTTTATACTATTAGTGGTTACTTTAAATGGAATTTCTCTCTGTAACTCTAACTGTTGGACTTTGTTAGTGACATATAAGAATGCTGATGATTTATGTGGATTTATTTTGTATCCTGCAACTTTGCTAAAGGTGTGGATTATTTCTAATAGCTTTTTTGTTGAATCTTTGGGGTTCTCTATGTATACCATCTTATCATCCACAAAGAATGATAATTTGGTTTCCTCATTACCTACTCTAATTCCTTTAATCTTTTTCTCCACTCTTATTGTCAAAACTAGCATTTCTAATACAATATTGAATAGTAATGGTGATAGTGGACAACCTTGTTTCACCCCTGATCTTAATGGGAAATCTTTCTCCATTAAATATGATGCTTATTGATGCTACTGATTATCTTAAGGAAAAGTCCATTTATTCCTATACTTTCAAGTGTTTTTAATAGGAATGGATGTTGGATTTTATCAAATGTTTTTTCTCCATCTATTGAGATGATCATATGATTTTTGTTAATTTGATTATTAATATGGCCAATTATACTGATGGTTTTCCTAATATTGAACCAGCCCTGCATTCCTGATATAAATCCTACTTGATCATGATGTATTATCCTGGGGATGATTTTCTGGAGTCCTTTTTATTTAAGATTTTAGCATCAATATTCATTAGGGAGATTGGTCTATAGTTTTCTTTCTTTGTTTTTAACCTAACCTGGTTTGGGTATCAGTACCATGTCTGAATCATAAAAGTAATTTGGTAGCACTCCTTCATTCCCTATTTTTTCAAATAGTTTATTTAACATTGGAGCTAATTGTTCTTTGAATGTTTGGTGGAATTCACCTGTGATTCCACCTGGTCCTGGAGATTTTTTCTTAGGGAGTTGATTAATAGCTTGCCCTATTTCTTTTTCTGAAATGGGACTATTTAAGCAATTTGCTCCCTCTTTTCATTTTTAAGACTAACAGTTTAATTTTCCTCTCTTCTTTTTCTAATCAGATTTACCAAAGGTTTATCTACTTTATTGGTTTTTTCATAAAACCAACTCTTAGTTTTATTTATTAGTTCAATAGTATTTTTATTTTCAATATTTTTAATTTCTCCTTTTAATTTTAGAATTTCAAGTTTAGTATTTGATTGGGGGTTTTTAATTTGGTCTTTTTCTAGCTTTTTAAGTTGCAAGCCCAATTCATTGATCTTCTCTTTCTCTATTTTCTTCAAGTAAGCCTCCAAAGATATAAAATTTCCCCTTATTACTGCTTTAGCTGCATCCCACAAATTTTGGTATGATGTCTCATCATTGTTATTATCTTGAGTGAAATTATTAATTGTGCCTATAATTTGCTGTTTCACCCAATCATTCTTTAAGATGAGATTATTTAGTTTCCAATTACTTTTTGATCTATTTACCCCTAACTTTTTGATGAATATAGTTTTTATTGCATCATGATCTGAAAAGAAAGCCTTTACTATTTCTGCCTTCCTGCATTTAATTTTGAGACCTTTATGCCCTAATATATGGTCTATTTTTGTATAGGTTCCATGAATTGCTGAGAAGAAAGTATCCTCCTTTCTGTCACCATTCAGTTTTCTCCAAAGATCTATCATACCTAATTTTCCTAATATTTGATTTACCTCTTTAATTTCTTTCTTATTTGTTTTGTGGTTTGATTTATCTAATTCTGAGAGTGCAAGTTTGAGATCTCCCACTATTATAGTTTTGCTATCTATTTCTTCTTGCAACTCTCTTAACTTCTCCTTTAGGAAGTTAGATGCTATATCACTTGGTGCATATATGTTTAGACTTGATATGGCTTCATTGTCTATGCTACCCTTTAGCAAGATATAGTTTCCTTCCTTATCTCTTTTGATTAGATCAATTTTTGCTTTTGCTTGATCTGAGATAAGGATGGCTATTCCTGCTTTTTTGACTTCACTTTAAGCATAATAGATTCTGCTCCAGCCTTTTACCTTTACTCTGTAAGTATCTCCCTGCTTTAAATGTGTTTCCTATAAACAGTGTATTATAGGGTTCTGACTTTTGATCCAGTCTGCTATCTACCTCCGCTTAATTGGACAGTTCATCCTATTCACATTTACAGTTAAAATTACTAATTCTGTATTTCCTGCCATCATAATATTCCCTGATTATGCTTTTTTCCCTTACCCCCACTGAACCCCTTCCCCAGTATTAAACTTATAAGCCCCACTTGTGTCATGCAGCCCTCCCTCTTTAATATCCCTCCCTTTTTCCTTTAAATCCCTTTCCCTTTCTTATTCCCTTTCCTTATTGCTCTTTTCCTTTTCCCTTTTCCTTTCCCTCTTTTTAATGAGATGAGAAAGAATTTTCTGTAAAGCTAATATGTTAATTATTTTCTCTTTTAGCCAATTCTGATGGGAGTAAGGTTCACACAATGTTTCTCCCCCTCTCTAACTTCCGTCAGTTATGATAGGTTTTCTTTGCCTCTTTGTGGGATGTGGTTTCCCTCTTTTTATCTCCCCTTTCCCCTTTTTCTTACACTATCCCTTTCCATTTCTACTTCCCCCCCCTTTTTTTTTTGTTATATCCTTAAAATCAAATTATAGATGTAGTCAATGTATATTCACAACAGAAATACAGTTCTCAAGAGTCCCTTTTACCTTTTTCTGCTTCTCTTAAGTCCTACAATTGGAGATCAAATTTTTTCTTTAGATCTGGTTTTTTACTTAGAAACATATGGAATTCATCTGTTTCATTAAATGTCCATCTTCTTCCATGGAAGGAAATGCTCAACTTAGCTGGGTAGTTTATTCTTGGCTGTATTCCAAGTTCTTATGCCTTTCAGAATATCAGATTCCAGGCCCTTCGATCCTTTAATGTGGAGGCAGCCAGATCTTGAGTGACCCCTATTGTGGCACCTTGCTGTTTGAATTGTTTTTTTCCTGGCTGCTTGTAATAGTTTTTCCTTAGTCTGATACTTTTGAAATTTGGCCACAATGTTCTGTGGAGTTTTTTTTTTTTTTTTTTTTAGGGTCTTTTTCAGAAGGTGTTTGATGAACTCTTTCAATGTCTATTTTACCTTCTGGTTCTATTATCTCTGGGCAGTTCTTTTTGATGATTTCCTGTAAAATGGTATGTAGGCTCTTTTTTTCATCATAATTTTCGGGAAGTCCAATAATCCACTACCCCTGGGGGAGTCCCTCACTCTACAGATGAAAGGCTGTCCTGGGTTGTGCCCCTGCTGTGTGTGACTGCCCCCTCACTGCCAAATGCCTCGAAGAGCTGTGTTATGGTCTGTATTGAGTCACTTCTAGTCCTGGGTGGGTGCAGCCAGAACCTCTCAGGCTCTGATGTCCCTGAGAGTACCCACCACCCCAGACTCCAACTTCTCTGCTGGTCCCCTACTATGCCACCAAAGCAAAGCAGTGAATCTATGGCAGAGAGCTCTGTGTAAACCTTCCAACCGCAAAGGCCATCACTGCTCCCGTTTCTCTCCCTGTTCTGTGCTGGTCTGCTCCTGCCACTCAGGACAAACCTTTTCTGGTGATATTCCAGATTCTCTTCCGCTGCTAAGTTTTTGTATTTCCAATCTTTGTAAGTTTTCCCAATCAAGCGCTGTTTTTGAGGCGAATTATATACTTGGTAGAAAGGGAATTAGAGAGCTTAGAAAGTTCTGTCTAGCTTCTCCGCCATCTTGGCTCTGCCCCTCAAGAAATCACTTCTTTCTGATTTTTGTTCCCTAATCTATAAAAATGAAAAGGTTAGATTTGATGACCTCTAAGGTTCTTTCCATCTCTAAGCCTATGATACTACAACTTTATAATTTTGGTACATATTGTAATATTTCCTCAAAAGCCTTATTTGGAATGATAATAGAGTTGCTTGTGTTCGTATGTTTGGGGAAAATAAAGGCTCTTACCATATCTCCTTCTTTGCCTGAAATTATACCATTCTTGTCTGTGTTTCTGGATCCTGCTGCAAGTTCTTTCTCTAGGAATGGAAAATCAGGAAGAATCACAGAGAAAATAAGCTCCTTAAAAACAGGAATATTTTTTCTTCCTTCCTTCCTTCCTTCCTTCCTTCCTTCCTTCCTTCCTTCCTTCCTTCCTTCCTTCCTTCCTTCCTTCCTTCCTTCTTTCCTTCCTTCCTTCCTTCTTCCTTCCTCCCTCTCTCCTCCCTTCCCTCCCTCCCTCTCCCTCTCTCTCTCTCTCTCTCTCTCTCTCTCTCTCTCTCTCTCTCTCTCTCTCTCTCTCTCTCTCTCCTTCTATCTTTCTTTATATCACTAGGATCTATTACAGTGACTGGCATAAAATAAACACAGTAAATGAATTTGAATCTATCACTATTTATCTATCAATGTCTTATCTTAATAACATATATTTGTTTTTTTCTCCTGTTAGGCTGTGAACTCCTTGATAGTAGAGACTTTTATTTCATTTCATTTTAGCAGGTTTTTTTTGGTATCCTCATGCTTCCTGACACCTTGTAGGCACTTAATAAATTGCTATTAATTATTGCCCTGAGAAGAGTGGAAAAAAAATGCTACAAGTAAATACTATGGGCATTCTAAATATATTTGATATATTTGTTCTCACTATTCCAACTGATTCTTTTTTCAACTCTCTCCACATCTATCTTTATCCTCTTTTTCTTACCAGTATGTCTGGCCTTCCTCAGTCCAAGCGCCTTTTTCTTCTATTTGACTTTATTAGATACCTGGGCATCTGTGCAATTAGTCACTATTTTCTTCAGCATTTCATTGGGCACCCAGTCATTTCAAGAGAATCTTTTGAGAATCACAAAAGATACTTCTTATACCTCCTTTCAACTCCTTATCCCCATGGTACTTTGTTTTCTCTCCTATACTGACATTAAATAATATTAAAGCAGTGTCTCTAGAGAAATCATATAATGAAAAGGAATCATTCCTTATTAAATACATTATAGATTTAAAAACAATGTGGATAAAAAGATCTTATCCCCCCACAGCAAGAGTTCTGTGGAATTCTTTTTCTTTTACAAGGCCTCGGGGATAATTGCCAGGAAAATGAGATACTATTTACTAGACTAAAAGTGTTGTCCCTTCTTTCCCCTTTTCTGCATCTATAAACATCTTTTTTTATTAGTCTTCATTGAAAGTTGGGAGATTTGCTTTAGTTCACTTTATAGCTGTCATTTCCTTTTCTGATGATACAATATTATCCATCATTGGATATGATCACTATATTTTCTTTGAAGAAAAATATCTACATTTTCTATAATTTATATTGTACTCTGGATCCTTATTCCAACCCATTTCCTCTAGCTTATCTCTACATTTCATTTCATTATTCTATTCTTTTTTTTCTTTGTGTAGTCTCTTTCTTTTATTTGGCACCATAAGTTAGGAGATAGCAGCACTCAGTTCAACATCAATTCCTGACAGAAGAAGGAGACTCTCCATTCACTATGAAACCACTTCCAGAGGTTAATGATATATCCTAGACCATTAATCAGTCTTTATTGTTTGATAAATGCTGTCAAAAGATAAAGTTCTTAAGAAGGTATTTCCAAAGATATCACTTACATATGTATGCACAATTATACTTTATCCAGACAAATCTATGAAGTACATTTCCTTCCAGGTTATTAGAAATAAGGGTCACCTCCATTTGCCATTGGACCCATCTTGTTCTGGAGAAAAAAGAGAGGCTGATGACTTTACATAGCCCTCCATCACTCAAATCCAAATCAATTACAAGTCATGGCATCACCTCCCTGAGGTTGTAGTCCCCTTCAAAAATGAAGGACAAACAACAATAGCAATAACACTGCATAACAAAATTATAGGCTATGAAGGGATATCCAAAGACCTCCAATTTTAACAAACAAAAAGATCTTTATTCTCTGCCATTATGGTCCTGTTTGAAAAAAAAATGTAAAGAATATAGAAGGAGATTATGATGGAGTTTATGATATTGATTATAAGCAAAGGATGACTTTTAGATCCATTTGATCCATTTGATATCAACTTCCTCCAGTGAGATGATTGGTTTATCCCTTATAGGCATCAACCATATTATAATACTAAAATGACTTTTAAAAAAACATTTTAAAAGAGTGTTTTGTCTCATCTTGATTAACAAAAAGTACCATCCATTAATAATGAAAAAAAAAAAAGGAAGTTGGGGAAGAAAAAAAGCATTTATTTGAGTCCCTATAGCTTGTCTAATCAATTGAACCAATATATATTAGTCATTTATGATATGCTTGGAACTGTGCTAGGCACTGGGAATTACAATGATGTACAACAATATAGTCCCTATCTTCAAGGGCATGTAGACTTCAAGAATCAGAATTTCTGAATCATCTAATCTGACCCATACCTGGCAAGTGGGTACCCAGACTCTGAATATTTTCAGGTATGGAGAAATCACTTCCTTTTGAGGCTCCCCATTTAGATATTGAATGTAATGAAATGTAGTAATGAAAATTTTTCTCTTATCTGTAAATGCCACAAAATTATTCCTACTTTTGCTCTTGGCAGGTTTACATAAGCTAACTTTAATCCTCCTTCCACATGATGAAGATGAGAGTTCACCTTCTCTTCTCTAAAATAAGCATTCCATGTTTGTATAAATTGATTCTCATAGAGCTTTTTTTTTTGATCTTCCTTGCAATGCAGATCCGCTTCTGGATACATCTCATTTAATCAATCTAATAATGGGTGTGAGACATAAATAATTATAATATAAAATGAACTATGATTAAGAGTGAAGGAGTGGTTATAGAGAATCCTACAAATTTGGGATGGTAACTATCCCACTTCTTAATTTAATCATAAAAGACATCATCATGTGAAAGGCACATGAGTTTTGCTCTGAAAGAGTAAATAAATGGAGATGTTGAGGTATAAGGAAACCATGGAAGAACAAAAAGACAGTATTAACCTCTTTATGACTTCACAAACCTATCTGTTGTGCCTCTAATGCAACACTAATCTAACAATGATTATAATAATAATAATAATTAATAATAATAACTAGCATTGAACTAGCATTTTAAGGTCTGAAAAGCATTGTACATGCCATCTTATTTGATTCGTCCTAATCTCTACCTCTCAGGAATCTTATCTTCCTTTGGAGATTTATTGTAGGTATCAACTTTTTTTGCCAAATCTTTTCTGATTGCTTAAATAATGAATGAATATTTGTCTTTCTGGAAGTTTGGCATTAGAGAGAAATACAATAACTTTGAGTTGATAATAAGATATTTATTATTGTTTATAAAGAAGAGGAGCTTGTAGGGAGGGAATGGTTGAAGTTCAGAAGGACAAAAAAGAAGTCTAATATATGTAATTGGGTCAGTCTTGACCAGCACTTCACTCCTCCCCTCAACTGCATTCCAAGTAGGTTAGTCTAGTTCTTATCCTAAAAAGCAAAGAAGCAGTTTACAAGACTTGAATGACCCAGGGAGCTAAGTCTAATGCCACATTTAGGGCTTTCCTTCTGCCTAAGGCCATATTTATGTGGCTTCCTAGTCTCAGTTAGGTTCTTAAAAACATTAGAAGGGCCACTCACAAAGAGTCTGTCTGTGCTCTTTCAGACTGTCTTGACAGGTTGTGGGAGTCAACAAACCTTATCATGTTGATCAGATATCTTTCTGTTTGGAGCTAGGGAGTTAGGGGGGTGAATTGCCTGAGCTAAATGCTCTAACAACTAGGGTTGAATAACCTTTCGATGTTATGGCAAAGTTAACCTCCTTATACCTATTAAATCACCTGTCTCTTTCATTTCAATATCAGACTTACACTTCTAGCATCCCAGTTTCAGACCTGCTTTTAAAATTTTTTTTCAATAATATTTTATTTTTCCAAATACAGATATTTTTCAACTTTTATTTTTGTTCCAAATTTTCTCCTTTCCCTGTGTCTTCTTCAAGACAACAAACAACCTGATATAGATTAAATATGTATAATTCTTTTAAACATATTTCCATACTTGTCATGTTGTGCAAGAAAAATCAGACCAAAGGGTAAAAACATAAGAAAGGAACAAACAAGCAACATGGTAAGAATACTATTCTTTGATCCACATTCAGTATCCATAGTTCTCTTTCTGGATGCAGATGTGGCAATTTCCATCCCAAGTATTTCAATTGCCTTGAATCACTGCATTAAGTAGAGCCAAGTTGATCACAGTTGATCATCTCAAAATTTTGTTATTACTGTGTACAATGTTCTCTTTGTTCTACTTGCTTCACTCAGCATCAATTCATTTAAATCTTTCCAGCTTTTCTGAAATCAGCCTACTTATAATTTTTTATTGAAAAATAATATTCTATTACATTCATATACTATAACATATTCATCCACTCCCCAACTGATGGGCATCCACTCAATTTCCAGTTTCTTGTTACTACAAAAAGGGCTGATATAAACATTTTTATATGTGTGGGTTCATCTTTTTGGAACACAGATGCAGTAGTGACACTGCTAGATTAAAGGATGTGCCCTGTTTTTATAGCTCTTTGGGCATAGTTACCAATTGGTCTTCAGAATGGTTGGATCATTTCATAACTCCACCAACAATGGATTAGTATCTCAGTTTTCCCACAATTTATCATTATCTTTTCCTATCATCTTAACCAGTCTGAGAGGTGTGAAGTGGTACCTCAGAATTATCAGACCTGTTTTTTAATTCAACAGAACAACAGTTTATCAAATATATGCCACGTGGGTCTGGACCATCAAAATTTTCTTTTGCAAAGATTTCCATTTTTCTTTCCCCAGCAGAGTGCCTCCAGAGAATACCTTCAGTTTGGGCTTATTACTGGTATTTTACTTATGTTGTGAGATCTTTTAGAAAATGAATAAAGGAGAAAAGGTTAAATCCTCAAGCCCCTAGTCCCAATTCAGCTTCAATAACTGATAGTAATAGATATCTTCAGACTGACCTGCAGGTACCTAATATTGTTTAATCTCATGAAGAACACCAACTATCTTTTATAGGTAAATAATATAGATACATCTACATGTGATTCTTCTTTCCTTGCCTAAACTAAATTATGATTAAAACATGTATCTTCTCATATATTTCTAATGCCTCAGTGCCAAATTTTAGTTTATATTTTATTAATTTATATTCATTATTTTTTCATTTCCACCCTTTAACTTTTTAAAAAAAATAGTCATAAATTATTCTATGTCATACCTATCTCTTTGAAACAATACTCTCTGCGCATGCTGCAGGAAACAGCTTATGTAGCCTATTATTAGGGCAAAATCTTATTTTCTCCTTTGCTTTCCCCCAATACATCCAAAGGAAACATGAAATTGTTGGATTTATGGAAGGAGATCTGTCAGCCTTTTCTTATTTACTTGGACTATGAAATATAAATTGATTTTGGGGCTTTCTTCTTAAGAACAAGTTACTTGTTATCAAATAAATTCATGTGAGAGAATCAGACACGGATAAAGTATTTCTATTTTAACCTTATTAGGTAGCTTAGAGTGTTCTATGGTTTTCTTTTTGTGTAAACTTAAGAGAATGATTTTAATTTTTGATAACCTCATTTGTGTTATTTGCTATTTGCTGAATAATAGCTACCTCTTCAAAGAGAACAAATAGTCTTTTATACAGCTGATGCACAAGTTTGGGCAATCAACTATAGTTAGGAATTACTACATGCTCAATTCACCCACAGTGATCAATCACTATTAATTTAGAAGATAGTTTATCATAAATTTATAGAGCTACAAGGGACCTCAGAAGCCATCTAGTCTAATCACTTAATTTCATAGAAGAGTCAAATGGGGACCAGAAAGACTGTGTTCATGATTTTATAGATTACTAAGTGGCAGAGCCAAAATTCCAACCTATGACCTTTGATTCCCAAATCAGTGCCTTTTCTGCAATCCTTTTGCTATTGTTTGTTAGTTTTTGGATGCAAGTATTATATTCACAGGTGACTACTGAGGAATGTTATAGCAATGATATCATTTCAGTATTGCTCATCCATCTTTGGTGTCCACTTTTCAGCCAACTCTCACCTGTGACTCCAAGAAACTGTAGTATCTGCAGTGACCACACCCTGGTAAAACTGTCTCAGCAGATGGGCTAAACCAAGTGGGGATAACCAGCAGAGTTCAAACCCATCACTGACATAGGGGAATATCTACTCCAAGTGTATAAAGACTTACCCTACCAGAGGGGTAGATAGTAAAAATGACTGAAGCAGGTCCTTTGGAGATCTTAGAACTTGGTCAGACATCAAAGACTTTAAGTTCATCCACTGCATCCTATGCCAGTCACTAGTCATGTTGACTTTTTACTTGCAACTGATTTCAGTGACTGGAAAATAGAATGAAGGTGACAACTTTATGCAACTCTGCCTCACTAAAATCTAATTTATATACAGATTAAGACATCACCCCATGATGTCATTGGTCCTCTTTGAAATGAAAAAATGAATAATCGAGGCAGAGGTCAAGTAACTTGCCCAAGTCATAGAGCTATTAAAAGTGTGAAGCAAGATTTGAAAGCAGGTTTTCCTGTCTCCAAATCTATTATTTGGTATTACCACCTAGCTGCCAATGTGGTTTGTTTTCACTTTGTCTTCATTTATCCAAGAATAGTTATATAAAAATACATAATCTTCATCATTTCTCTCTTCAGTGAGAAGCATTTTTGACAAATCCAGTCAGATTTTATATCATTGGCACATACAACCATTTATATCTATGTATATGTATGTTTATACATACATATATAGGTATGTGTATTTTTCTTCCCCTATATATATATATATATGTGTGTGTGTGTGTGTGTGTGTGTGTGTGTGTGTGTGTGTGTGTACATATATACACGCACACATATACATAGTCTTTTTACTCAGTGATTTATATTTCTTCTACTCAGTGGAACTATACCCGCCAAATTAAACAAAATAGCCAACGGAGCTACGTCAATTGTCAGTACTCTGGACTTTTTAGCCCAATACTTTGCCAAGAAAAGAGGGGAAATGTCTGCTGTAGTGTCCTTCCTCTTCTATTGAATAAAAATCAATTAAAATTATCCATTTGTTTAATTTCATTTTTGTTTACTTTTCACTTTCATTATTGTGATTATCTTGTATTTTATATCCTTATTACTATTTAATTCATTTTCCATTAGTTTATATCTCCTCATATTTCTCTGAATTTTTCATATTTACTTTTTAAAGAGCAATAATGTTTTATTACATTCATATATGACAATTTATTCAGCCATTAGATAGTAGATGAAAACTCACTTTTTTTTTAAACAGGTTTTTGTTCCCAGAGAAAACTACTGTGAATATTTTGCTACCTATAGGACCTTTTCCCCTATTTTTTTCATTTTTTTGGCAGATCTCTGAGTTAAAAGGTAGGAATAAGTTAGTAACTTTTTGACCTTCTTCAAATCATAGTCCAGAATGAGTGGACCAATTCACAATCCTAAAAACAACTTATTATGCTGTTTTCACAACAATATGTCACTAGAACTAACAATCCAAATTAAAGGGATGAATATTTGAAAAACTACAAATTGTCCAGATTAACTGAGAAAACAGAATACTTGATCTAAACAAAAAAATTGAAGAATCCATAGGAGAAGCCATAGGAAAAGAGTATATCACGAAACAAGAGAAAAAACAGGTTTATGGGAAGTAAAATGGATAAATTTGAACTTATAAGTAGACTGGTATTGTAGAAGTTAAAATGATGCAGCCAAAAATTAAGAGAAAACCAGGCAATTGGAGGAAAAAATCTGCAGCAAATTTTTCTGATAAAGGTCTCATATCTCAAATATATAGAGAAGTGAGCCACTTGTTTAAGAATTAAGAGCCATTCCACATTTAATAAATGGTCAAGTGATATGAACAGGCAATTTCCAGATGAAGTAATTAAAACTATAGTCATTTGAAAAATGCTTTAAAACATTAATAATGGGAAAAATGTAAACTAAATTATGCTCACCAAAATAGTTAAGATGACAGAAATGGCAAATGACAAATGCTACAGGTGATGTGGAAAAATAGATATTAATTATTGTTGGTAGAGTTGTGAATAAATGCCACCATTCTGGAGAGTAATGTAAATTGTGCTTCTCAAACTACAAATAAATTGTGAATACCATTTGAGTGAGCAATACTTCTTTTATATGTATCCTCCAAAGATATCAGAGGAAAAGGACTGAGATGAACAAAAATATTTAAAATAACTCTTATTTGTGGTGGCCAAGAAGTAGAAATTGAGGGGATTCCCATTAATTTGAGGAATGGCTGTACAAGTTATGGTATATTAATGTTATAGAATAATATTCTGCTGTAAGAAGTGATGAAAGAGACGGTTGGAAAAAGAACGAGCAGACATATGAACTGATGCAAAGTAAATTGAGCAGAACATGTAGAAAAAGACAACAGCAATATTGTAATGATAATCACCTGCAAAAGATTTAACAGTTCCAGTCAATATTCAATCCACCATGATTTCAAATGATTTATAGTAAAAAAATGCTATCTACCTCCAAAAAGAGAACTGATGGACCCAGTGCAGAATGAAGCATGTTTTTCTTACTTTTTTTTTTTTGTTTCTCCTTTTCTTCCTTTATTAATTAATTAATTAATTGATATACATTTTATTTATTTATTTATTTTTGGCTTTCTCTGCCAACCTCCTAGCCTTTTTGGAACATAGACAATATGAAATTATATTTTGCATGACAAAATGCATTAGATATTGTACTTTTAATTTTCTTTATAGTAGAGGAAGGGAGAAGCTTTAAAACTAAAAATAAAACAAAATTGAATTCAAAAATTTTATGTCTTCTTGACATTCTTCTATTACTATAAGTTTAGTAGGACTTTTAAAAAATGTACTTGTTGATGATAGGTTACAGTTCTTTTGGAAACTATTCATATCCTTTAAACTACTTACATATTTCTTTTTTTTTATTGAAGCTTTTTATTTACAAAGTATATGCATGGGTAATTTTTCCAACATTGACCCTTGCATAACCTTTTTGCTGCAATTTTCCCCTCTTTCCCCCCTCCCCTTCCCCTAACTGGCAGGTAGTCCAATACATGTTAAATATGTTGAAATACATGTAATATCCAATATATGCATACATAATTATACAATTATTTTATTAGACAAGAAAAATCAGACCAAGAAGGAAAAAAAAAAAAAAAAGAAAAACTGAGAAAGAAAACACAATGCAAGCAAATAACAAAGAGAGTGAGGATGCTATGTTGTGTTTCACACTCTGTTCCCATGGTTCTTTCTCTGGGTGTAGATGGCTCTCTTTGTCATTACACAAGTGGAACTGATTTGAATCATCTCTATATTGAAGAGAGCCACTTCCATCAGAATTGATCTTTGTATTGTCTTGTTATTGCCATGTATAATGATCTCCTGGTTCTGCTCATTTCATTTAGCATCAGTTTATAAGTCTCTCCAAATCTCTCTAAAAACATCCTCCTGATGTTTCTTACAGAACAATAGTATTCCATAGCATCCATATACCATAATCTATTCAGCCATTCTCCAATTGATGGGCATCCACTCAGTTTCCAGTTTCTTGTTACTACAAAGAGGGCTGCCGCAAACATTTTTGCACATGTGGGTCCCTTTCCCTCCTTTAGGATCTCTTCAGGATATAACCCCAGTAGAAACACTGGTGGATCAAAGGTTACACACAGTTTGATAACTTTTTGAGTATAGTTCCAAACTGCTTTCCAGAATGGTTGGATCTGTTCACAGTTCTATCAACAGTGTATCAGTGTCCTAGTTTTCCCACATCCCCTCTAACATTTGTCACTATTTTTTCCTGTCATCTTAGCCAATCTGACAGGTGTGTAGTGGTATCTCAGAATTGTCTTAATTTGCATTTGTCTGATCAATAGTGATCATATGGCTACTAATAGTTTCAATTTCATCATCTGAAAATTGTCTGTTCATATCCTTTGACCATTTATCATTTGGAGAAAGGCTTGAATTATAAATTTGAATCAATTCTCTATTAGAAGTTAGAAATGAGGCCTTTACTAGAACCTTTGAATGTAAAAATGTTTTCCAAGTTTATTGCTTCCCTTCTAATCTTTTTTGCATTAGTTTTTTTTGGTACAAACATTTTTAATTTAATATAATAAAAATTATCTGCTTCATCTGAAAATTGTCTGTTCATATCCTTTGACCATTTATCAATTGGAGAGTGGGTGTTTTCCTTAGCTTAAATTCTAGAAAGAGTATCTTCAGCAAGGCTGAGTCAACAAAGCCTTTAAGGCATTGACCTTTAGGCTCCCGTGAAAGCCCCATCCATTTCTGAATAGTTGGAAACTGAAAGATAGAGGAGAGGCTGTCCCATGGCCCCAGCAGCATCATTTGTCCTAAGCATGGACTTCTTCTTTCATGGAAACAATGAGCTCACTATCAACATTTAAAAAAGTAAAGAAGATTTTGAGGTCTTTATACCCTAATATATTGTCAATTTTTGTTTAGGTTCCATGAACTGCCAAGAAGAAAGAGTACTTCTGTCTCCATTTAATTTTCTCCAAAGGTCTATCATATCTAGTTTTTCTAGTATTCTATTTCCTCTTTAACTTCTTATTTATTTTGTGATTTGATTGAAATCTCCCACTATTAAAGTTTTGCTGTCTATTTCTTCTTGCAACTCTCTTAACTTCTTTAGGATTTTAGATGCTATATCACTTGTTGCATTTATGTTTACTACTGATATTGCTTCATTATCTATGGTATCCTTTAGTAAGATATAGTTTCCTCCCTTATCTCTTTTATTAATTTTTGCTTTTGCTTGATCTGAGATTACAATGGCTACCCCTGCTTTTTTTGCTTTACCTGAAAGCATAATAGTTTCTGCTCCAGCCTTTAACCTTTACTCTGTATGTACTGCTTTGTTTTAAATGTGTTTCTTGTAAACAGCATATTGTAGGATTCTGACTTTTAATCCAATCTGGTATCTGCTTACATTTTATGGGAGAATTCACCTCATTCACATTTTCAGTTAAAATTACTAATTCTGTATTTCCTGCCATCTTATTAACCCCCAATTATAGTTTTCTCTTTCCTTTTCCCTTTTCTCTCCTCCCCAGTATTTTAATTATGAGTACTACTTGTTTCAAGTAGTCCTTCCCTTTTAGATAACCTTCCTCTTTCTTACACCTTTCCTTTGCAATTTCTTATTCCCTTTTATTTAGCCTTCTCTTTTCCCCTTTCCCCTCCTACCTTTCTATAAGATGCGATATGTTTCTTGGTGAAATTTAATTATCTTTCTTTGGGCCAAATTTGATGAGAGTAAGATTCACATAATATTCGTCACCCCCTCCCTTTCTCTCAATTATAATGTTTTCTTTGCCTTTTCCTGAGATGTAATTTCCCTCATTTTACCTCCACTTTCCCCCATTTTTTTCTGTTACAATCCTTTTCCACCTCTAGTTTCTTTTTTATATTTTAACAGTAAAATCTGATTATACTTTTACTCTCAAAGTATACCCATAACAGAAATATAGTTCTCAAGATTTTTTTTTTTCTTTTTACCTTTTTATGCTTCTCTTGAGTTCTATATTTGGAGGTCAAATTTTTTTGTATAGCTATGAACTTTTTGTCAAAAATAAATGAAATTCACCAGTTTCATTGAATGTCCATCTTCTTCCCTGAAAGAAAATGCTCAGTTTAGCAGGGTAATTTATTCTTGGCTGCATTCCAAGTTCCTTGCCTTTCAAAATTATCAGATTCCAGGCCCTTAAATCCTTTAAAGTGGAAGCGACTAAGTCCTGAGTTGTAGAAGGTGGAACTTTGGAGAAGTATACTTGAAACAAGGTATTAACTCAGTGGAATTGATGATTGTTCTCTGGTTCACATATATACTTAATACTTAGCATGGTGATGTAATGAATCTCTAAGTTTATACATAATCAGTATGCTGTAATGATGTAATTACAATAAGGTATATAAGGGTTAAGAAGAACTGGAAGATAGACATTCTATCTTTTCCCAGCCTCGTGGTGGCTCTCCTGCCTCCTGTACTAAGATTAAGACTGGTCCAGAATAAAGGATCTAAACTTTATTCTTGACCCTTCTCATAGTGTCTATCTTGCTGAGACCTAGGACCTCCAGAAAGTTATCCTAAACATTATACTGAATAATCCTTATTGTGGCTCCTTGGTATTTGAATTGTTTTTTTTTCTGGCTGCTTGTAATATTTTTCCTTGGCCTGATAGTCCTCAAATGTAGCCATGATATTTCTTGCGGTTTTAATTTTGGGGTCCCTTTTAGGACGTGTTCAGTGAATTCTTTCAATGGTCATTTTACCTTCTATTTCTATGATATCAGGGCAATTCTCTTTGATGATTTCTTAAAAGATAGTGTCTAAGCTCTTTTTTTTCATCACATATTTCAGAGAGTTTAATAATCCTTAGATTGTCTCTCCTAGATCTATTTTCCAGGTTGATTGTTTTCCCAATTAGGTATTTTACATTTTTTCTATTTTTCATTTTTTTAACTGATTCTTGTTGTCTCATTGATTCATTCATTTCCATTTGTTCAATTCTGAATTTTAGTGAGTTATTTTCTTCCTTTACTATTTTTTACTTCTTTTTATATTTGTCTAATTGAATTTTTAAGTGATTGTTTTGTTCTATAGAATTTTTTCGATTTCACAAATTCTGTTTTTTAAGGAGTTATTTTCTTTTTCTGTTTCACAAATTCTGTTTTTCTGGGAGTTGCTTTCTTTTTCCATTTTATCCCACTTATCTTTTAATGAGTGTATGCTTTTTCCATTTCACTAAGTCTATTTTGTAGTGAATTATCTTCAGGTAGTTTCTGCGTTACCTTTTCCAGACCCTCTTGCTAATTTTTCATTTCCTTTCCCCATTTTTCTTCTAGCTCTCTTTTTAGATGCTTTGCAGAATAGAAGGGGCCAGGAACATGGTATGTACTTTGGGGCAATTACTCCACCCTTAATAGTTGGGCTGAGAACTGTTTGTGAAGTGGAACAAAGAGAGACAAAGAGTGATGTAAGAGGATTTCCCTGATAGCAAAGAGATTGGTACCAGAGATAACAACAACTTTTCTGATGCTTGGGGGGCCTTAGAAAAGCTATTTAGGCTATATCTGTTTGTCCTTTGTCTATGTGGAAGAGAGTCTGCTGAAAGCATTCAGTAATGTAGCTTTCTCTTCATAAAGTACCCAAGCTTCTGCATCTCTGGAACCATCTTATCTTATATGCTTGGAGATACTAACAGATGAAGAGCTTACTCACTTTTTTATCAATTTTAACATGGGTTATTAGCACAGAGGCTATGGACCACACAACTGAGAAATACATCCACCCTGTTAAAAAGCTGTGAGAAAGGAGCCCACTGTGGGAATGGTACAAGTAATGACCTTAAAATCTTTGGGTGGACATTGGACTGTATACTGTCCTTGCTCCTTCCTACTTTAGTGACCTCAGAACCACCATGCAGCTGGGTCTTTTCTATTACAAAACTGCATTAGCCCCGATAGAGAATCTACTCTTCCTACTTTGAGATAGGGCCAGAATTCTATGGCCCTGTATTCATCTCCCTGGTGCTCTCTCGAAAGTCTCTTTCTCAAGACTTCAGAAGGTGAACTTGCACATCCTAAACTATCAAAAACACTTGGATAGGAACAATTATGCTGCTGATCTCCTGTGTCTGGGTAGATCTGGAAACAGAAAGGAAAAGTTCTTATCTCCATGGCTTTCAGGTTTATATTGGTAATACCATATGTCAGTACTGCTTCCCAGTTGTTCTGGTTTCTTCATGAGCTAATATTATCAAGATGGTTTTCAATGCATAGCAAACAGAGGCAATGTTCCTGCATTGCGTATGAATCAAATGGCTAATTTCTCAGTGCTGACTCATGATTTCTGTCCCCATTTTTTCCTATTGTTAATCATATTCAGCAGTAAAATATCTATATTACCCCATATTATTCTAATTTGTATTTATTTATATGGAACCCATTAATTTCTAAATTAGAGAACTAGAAATATAAATTATCCTGTAATGGTTCTTCACTGTTGGAATTAGAAAAAAGTAAGAGTTTTATAAACAATGGTTCCACTTGTGAACAATTTATAACAGCCCTCCAATGTACTTAAAATACAGAACTCAGAAGAAAATCTTACATGCCAGATATTATCAAATGAGAACAAAATAGGAAAGATTATTGCTCCTGTACTATGCCTCTACTAATTAGCTAACAACCCATTAGTTTGCTTTCTTGCCTCTTATCACCCTTAAATGATATTAAACTTATAATTCATTAAAACACCATCCTTTGAAACTATCTATAGTAATATGGGGAAAGCTGCATCACTGGAGGATATACATACGTGAAAACAATATAACTTTCAGAGTTTTTAAATAGTCTCCTCTCCAAAGGCTGAATGAGGATAGGTAACATTTTTTTAATCTTAATTTTTGTGTAATATTAAATCTATTTGTCCTTATCTTGCAAACACTTTGACCCCTTAAATTTGAATTTTGGTTTCCATTAAGAGTCAATACAAGAACTGATTGAATAATTAAAGTTGATATGACTCTTCATTACTTTCCATCAATAAAAATATAGCAGTAAAGGACCATAGAATAGTTAAGAAACATATTCCATTTTAGATGTTTGCAAAAATATTTAAAACCTAGAACATATCTTATGATGTCATATGTACACCTTTTATGGAGAACTGCATCTTAATGATAAGGGATAAGAGAATGGTTAAGAAATTCTTAGGCATCATTTTCACATTTAGTACTATTTGTATAGTATCTACAATATTGTGTGCCATCATTGAATTAGACTCTCTCTTTTTCCCCAGAAGTCTTAGAAAAGGGGCTGTCTTCACTCATATCTCCAATTCTCTATTCTAAGAAACAAATCTGAGGGAATCCAAGGATTTCTTATCAGCACTAACATTGTACAAATATGGTGGGAGAAGAGAATTAGACCTCTCTACCACTGAGTAGGTAGCAAACCTGAACAAATTTCACATTACTTACCAATTCATCCTATTCAAACTTTGGATGGATGTGCATTCGTGTGTGTGTGTGTGTGTGTGTGTGTGTGTGTGTGTGTGTGTAGAAGTAAGAAGAGGGTAGAAAGAAAATGGAAGATGACAGAAGTGGAAGAAAAATAATAAAAATGATACTATTATCTGAAGTATATTATTTACTTGTTAATTACAATAGCATCTTAAAAATAAAACAAAAGCCAAAACAAACATTATTCCAAATTTACATGAAATTGGGATGGAAGTTAAGGCTTTTAAAAGGCCATATGAAAGAAGCTTAGCTTAGAATCTAGGAAGTATTTAGTATAGATTAGGGAAACCAATTTTTTTCATAACTTCTTTTACAAATAAGTTTCTTAAAGCATGAATGAAATAACTAAAATTTAGAAAAAAATTATAACAGTTACTGAAAAGCAAGGTTAGGATTCCAAGTTTGTATTGTAGACCTTTTAGTTAGAATAACTGTTTCATTGTTGAAGTATCTCATTACCAAATTAAGAGCTCTTATAACTAGAATGATTAAGATAAAAAGAAATAACATTGTGCTTTATCATTTGCAGACTAACAGGGGACATAAAAGGCATGTAATCCAGGTTATCTTATTTTATAAGATGACAAAATTGAGACGTTAAATGAGTTGCTCAAGGTTATACAGAAGTAAGTGACAGAATTCTGTGTATATTTCATGTTACATCCTAGAATATAATCCTCATGAGGACAGGGATTTGTTGCTTATCTAACATTTCTGTTTTTCTCATTGCCTAGCACATTAATAGTTTTTGAATATTCATCTTTATTAATTCAATCTTGAACTTACATTGTTATAAACAGATATGTTGATGAATCAATATTATAAGATACTACATAATATGTGTACACAAATAACCTATTATATGAGGCCAAAGGAAGAAAAAGTAAGTTGGGGTGAGTGGTGGTGTGCTATTGGGGTCACATCCATTCTCTTTTTAATATAATAGACTGCTGTATAATGCTGTAGATGCCTTGTATTTCTTGTTCCTAATTTTTCTTTCTAAAATCAATAGAACAAAGCTAAGGCCTTTTCTACATGACATTTTTTAATGAAGAAGTAAAAATGGCACAAGAGAAAACAAAGATAGAGTATAGTTGGAAAAGATAAAGTATGAAGAGAAGTTCATGTTGGAAGTAACATGGTTTGACTGATCCTCAGTATATCTATGTGAAAGGAACATATGGCAAAAGCCTGGGGAAAAAACATCTTGGACCTTATTGAGAATAAAAAACAATCAAAAATATATAATTACTTACCAATCTTTATAACATTTTTATAAAGGCGATCCTCATAGGCATCAAAGGTCCAAGGAGGAAACATAATTTTGCCAAGGCATAGCAGTTTGTATCTTTATAGTTATGCCATTAATTGAAAGGTAAAGAAAATTCAAAATTATATTTGGCTTACTGTTTGTTGACTACAAAGAAAGCATTTGATTTGATAGAGCAAGGTGTCACCTTAAAGGCTGTCTTCCAAAAAGAAAGACATATGTCTTGCATATGTTAAAAATTATCCAGGATTCCTTAGAAGATATAACTGCAGGAATTAATTTGTTAAATAGCCTTTTGATTATTATCAAGTGAGGAATAAATCACGATGATGTCTGCTTGCCAAAGGTCTTTGCCAGCACAGTGGAATATGCCTACTACATTCCCAGAGTGCAATTGAAAAGAAGGATTCTTCCAGATGCTTCTATTTGATGATGACTGTGGTAGGATCTGGAATGCAGCACTTCCTAAATGATATCCAAATTTACTTAAGAAATTTTAATCTACCAATTAAAAAAATTAAATTAAGAAAGAATAACTTTTTTTTTTGGTTTATGACATACAATTGAATGATTGGTTCACAGAGCTAGTTCATCAATATATCTATCTTGGACTGACATTGCAAATGGGCAACTGAATTAACTGAATCTGGAATTAAAGAGGAGAAGAAAGTATGGCTTAGATTGCCAATGAGAAATTGCACATTGTCTTTCTTGATCTCAAATATCTAAAATAAAAACACATCATTTTATTTTTGAAAAATTTTGAAGCTTCATTATTTTTTTATTATTACATTATTTTAAGGGAGACTCATGAGGAACTGGAAATGTAAAAAGAAACAGAAATACCACCATAGGAGCACAATCACACACACACACACACACACACACACACACACACACACACACACACATCTGAAAATATTTTTAAGATGGTTAAATCTGTACAATATTTTTAACTAATTTTTTCAAATGATCAAATATTTATTTTTATTCTTGTCCCCTTCCTATGGGTGAGGGAAAAAAAAGCAAAACCCTAATAATAAATATGAAAAACACATTTATATTTATCAAAAACATAAATAAAAATAAATATGCATACTCATATTGAATAGACAAAAAAATGAAAAGCACATAATTTTATCATTAATATTTTTCCAGTGGCACCACACAGCTTCTGTGTCATGCAACAAAATAGATGCCAAACAATTAAGAGAGGGTCATGGTTAGGGCAACTGAGGGGCACATGGTGGGCTTGAATAGATAGCAATGTATTATCAAAAAATAAAAATAAAAAGAAGCAGCATGAAAAATATCTTCAGCAATATGAATGGAAAAGGGTACTCTCCCTGTGGTGTGTTTATAGCAGTGCATGAATAAGAGATGTGGGAGTGAGAAAGTTTGGATAAGTATCGATTTGTATTAGTTGAGGGAGTCAAGAGGATCTGATTCTACATCACTCCTGATGCTTATTTCCTTTGTGGCTTTAGATAAATAGTATTATATTTCCAGGATCCCAATTTTCTCAATTCTGTGATAAGAAAACTCCTGGGATCTCTTCACATTCTAGATTTATGATTCTGAAACCTTAGAGAAACAGGTGCTCATTTCATGTCTGCTGGTTGTCAAAAGCTGAAGAGAATAACAGATTCAAAAATTAACAAGTAATTAGATGGTATCAGAAAATAAGATGTATATTTGGGGGTTATATCTGAAAATCTAAGACTGTAAGCCCCTAAACTATGACTATTAAGAAAAATATTTACTTGGAGTCTTACATTATAATAAAAAAATTAAATTCAAAGGATAGATAATGATAGCATGTACATCTTCAGACTGTTATATCCCCCAAACTTATCTCACTGACTGAAATATAGGTTACATTCAATAAATGTTAGCTGACTGATTGACTGACTCAATAGTCACCCAAATTATTCCCTTTTGTAACCTTTTTGAAAAAGCCATCCTTCATCTTCTTCAAGATCTTTAGTGATACTGCCATTGAAGGCATCTTATTCTATTTTTAGTTGTTTTAAATATTAATAAAAGTGTCTTTACATTGAGCCCCAAATACCTGACAATAATTTCTATCTATTACAAAGACATCATGGATAGAACATTGGACTTAGAGTAAGAAAGAACTGGAATTGAATTCTAACTTAGATATCACTCAAGGCAAAACACCATCTCTTCCTTCAGTTTTCCACAGACCTCCTTTGGGATATGTATCTTCCAATCTATCAATGTCCTTTCTAAAACATATGTCCAGACCTGAATACAATGCTCCAGATGTGATCTGATTGTGAGTAAACCATTAGTATAGTTTGTATATTGTATATGAGTATAGAATCTCTCCTTTTCCATCTTAGTCTAAATATGATATCATATAATATGTATGACATAAATCCTATAATCATAAGCATTTTTGAGGTCCATTTTATACTACTGAGTCACGTTAAGTTTGTGGTTCACTGAAACTATTCCCGACCTAGACCACCTCTAGTTTCTACATATATAATTGATATTTTAAGATAATTTTTGAATTTTTATTTTTCCTCATATGTTTTTAGCTTAATGATAGCAGTCTACCCTTCTAACTTGTTGAGATACTTAGGGACATCTTTTTTTTTGTCGTCTAGTTATTAATAGGGTCTGATTTCCTGCTATCTATATACATAATAAAAACATCTCTTCTTCCAAGTATTTCATAAGTTTAAAAAACTAACAGATAAACAAACAAAAATAAGGTTGAAGCTACTTCTAGAGACATCCTTCAAGGCTGACCTCAGTCAATCCACTTTGGTTCTGAGTTAACTAAATTGAAACAAACAAAATTATGTTATTATCTGAGGAATTGAATTGATGATGATGATGATGAAACAGTACAAGGCTAAGAAAGATCCCTCCTGAGGCATTTCATTAGAGATAGCTTTCCACACTGATGAACAACCATTAATAACTATTATTTTTGAGTACATTTAACCACAATTTATGAGTTCATTTAATTGTACTTTCATTTAGCCCACAGTTCGCCATCTGTTTCTATGAGCTTCATTCTGATTGTACAATATAGCATCTAAGTGAGTGAACAGCTGACTGGGTTAGGCTATATAGTCCAGTTATAGTCAGTTTGGTGAGTGTGACAGTTGTCTGTCTTAAAAGAGAACTGTTTTTAGAAGTAGTATTTTTTTTTAACTAGTCCCATTTAAGGTGGATAGTTAATTGAAAGAGCCTTAAAGACAAGATTTCTTCTGAAGAGTGATGAGTCTCAATGGCCAAGCGATGAGCAGAGACGTTTTGTGTAGTTCAGTGATTCATGAATAGACTCATAAAACTGAAGCTTGAAACAGTTATACAATCCACTAAGCTCATGTTTTCCTTTTTTTATATAGTTAATGCCAGAATCCTAATAAGTTTGTTTCTAGTATTCACTACTTCACAATAGTTACTGAAAACATAACAGAAAAACTGTGATTTAGGTTTCTATATATATTATAATATTTTGTTATTTAGCTTATTAATATATAAAATATTATTAGTTTTATTATTAAATAGGTTATTCTATTATAATCTAAAAGAGTAGTAATTGTGACTGGCCATTTTAAATAACCTTCACTGTATGGATGTATTTCCTTGTGAGTGATTGGTTATATAGATAGAAAACACATTAGAGGGGCATCAAGAGCTAAAGTAGTGAAAGAACAGATGCATTTCCATTTAACAAGATTTATCCCCTAAGAATCTGAGAGAGTTTGGATGTAAGTGTGTTGATGCTCTACCCTAGGGCACTTTAATCTGATAGTATGAGAACAGGGTGAAAGAGTGAGCAAAACTCAGAATGCTACGGGGAATCTCGCAATCCTACATAAAAGCTTGAGTCATATGTGGCACAGAAATTAAAACTTTGTTACATGAAACTATCCCATTATTGTATACTATATGTAATGAAATGGTATAAATGGTTAAAGGAAGAACTGCAAGGAAACCTGGAGAGATTTATATGAATTGATACAGAGTAAAATGAGCAGAAATAGAACAATTTATATGATGACAATGATATTTTTTAAATAGAATTGTGAAATACTTCAGATCTCAGATCACTTTGATACCAACCATAAATCTGGAGTAGCAATTATGAAGAACGCTACCTACCTTCTCCTGTCAGAGAGGATATGAACTCAATATATAGAATGTGACACATATACTTTTTGGAATGGTCAATGCAAGATTTTGTTTGGCTTGCTTATGCATATTTGTTGAAAGGATTTTGTTTTTTCCTTTTCTTGAAAAAAAAATTCCAGTAGTAATACAAAAAAATCTAAAATAATAGGTTTGGCTATCAAGGAAGCTTACCATCTCAGGGGAAACACAATGAGAATAATTATATACAGATAAGTTGTATACAGGATAAAATGGAAATAATTCATAACAGGAAGATATTAGAATTAAGGGAGTGGGAGTGTGTCATTAAAGAATTCCTATAAATGGTGGAATGTTAGCTGGAACTTTAAGAAAAAACTAAGATAGTCAAGTATTATGAGGAAAGAATACTTTATAGACATGGGCAACAACCAGTGATAATGCCTAGCACTGGAAGGCAATATCTCTGGTGTTAGTTACAACAGGTACGCCAGTACCAATTTGTGACAAAGAAGGACCTTTGTTTCTGGAGGTATTAGGGAGTCATGGCAGTTGATTGAAAGTATATTTATGTGGGGTGACATTGCTGAACTGGATGAACTTAGGGAGTTGTTTAAAAATGTAATTCTAGGGTTTTATAATTTATGATATCTTAAGTATTTGTCTTTTCTTTTAGTTCTATCCATTAAATATGAAAAACACCTGTGTCTTTTCAGAAATGCCCTTATAAGCTATCTGCTAGGAATGAGAGGTGGGCCTTTTTATTATTTATCATTAATTGTTTACTTTTATTAATTTCAATTTCAAAGAGAAATTTTCTGATCTTTCTCCCTTGAAGTTTATAGTGAAATATTGAGTATAGTGAAAAATTTGAGTAGAATCTTTAAAAAGTTTTTTCATGAAGGTTTCACATGGCAGAAAGTATTTCACACATTGCCTGGCATATACTAAATGCTCTTTGACTTGGGTTAGTCATTAATTTGCTTTATAAGTTTCTTTTTTACTCTAATTTTTATCAAGTTATTTACTAGAAGAAATGGTTTTTCTAAAATATGGAATAAGAAGAAATAGGGAATGTGGCAGAAAAATCAATTCAGAGAATACTTTGAATGCTGGATAAGTGCCAAAGAGACTAATAAATGCTCAGAAATAGTTATTTGAAGTTGAAATGTTGCTATTTAATGGATTACCTTATCAGGACAATGAACTACCATTTTAGAAAATAGAACATAAAATGAACACTGATGTATTGCAGATCCATTCTAAAATATGTGAGATGATCATAAAAAGTTAATGTGTTGATACAACACATAAAAAGATACTTAAATTATCATATATATATATGTATTCCATTGTTTCACTCTTTTAAAATATTGTATGTAATGAAACTATAATCAAAATAAGTATGACCTATGACCCAGGAATGAGAATTAATGAACTGAATTTTCTCTTTATTATGTTGTAGGAGAAACTAGATTCCTTTAAAAATCTCTGTATTATAGACAAAAGCATTGCTGACTCAAATAGTCAATGTTTGGGCTCCACATAGAATGTATTCCAGGAAAAGAAAGCACTTCTCTCTTGATTCTCACACACACAATGAAAACTACTTGCAAAAATCCCTCAATGGAATAGTAATGCAAAAATGAACTATATTCTCTGTTAAGGAGTTTTATTGCCATATATCTACTTCATATAAATAAGATAGTAAGTTCTAAGGAGGATAAGGGTTGTCCATGTAAGTGCCTATCACAAGGCACTTATTAATATACACTTATTAAATTGAATCAAATGATATCCTAGCACTCTGACCTTTACCTTCTCAATGAAAACCTTCCCCTAGACACTTCCTTTTATAAGTAACAGGATAGAATTCAGAAGGACTGTTATCTTCCTTGTTCTGGACACAATTTTATGAATGTAGCCTAATGTTATATTATTATTATCATTATTAGTTTAATCATAATTTTTGTAGCCACAAAAAACCAATTGAGCATCCTATCTCAAAAAAAAAAAAAAAAGAAAAGAAAAAGAAAGAAGAAAGAAAAAGGATAAATGGGACATGCCTTAGCTAAGGGCATTTAGCAGCTGAGCCAATAGTGAAGTGAACACGGGTCACATACATGCATTTACCAAAATATTTAACCATAAGGGCTAGCCATGAAAATAAGCAATAGGATTGATAAAGGACTGAAATGCTTCTTTATTACAAGTATGGAGGGCAATTTTTTTTTTTATTTAGAAAGAAAGTGATTGTGTTTTTACAGAAGAAAGCATGAGATCTGAAGATGAAAAACAGGAGTTGGTCCCTGTCCTAGAGGAGGTTTGCATAGCAGGGGACCTGCATTTCTATTTTTCAAGTTATCAAGGAAAATAAATTTCTCCTTGAAATAATGGAATAAAATATTTAAGTGGGAAGCAACATAAGAAAAGGAGTTGAAGAAGCAGAGGAAGATTTGTGTTAGGAGAGCCTAAAGTAAAAGGCAGCTAGGTGGCCTGTGCATGAAATGTTGCCTTGAATCTAGAAGATCTCAGTCTGAATCTTACTTCAGGTACTTACCAGCTATGGGACTCTTGTCAAGTCATTTATCCTGTTAGTGTTTCTTCATTTGTGAACTGGACATTTTCAAACTATAAAATATCATATAAATGTTAGCTCTTAAGAGAGAGTGAAATATAACTGTAATATAGTTTGGACTGTATAGGTTTTTAAAAGGAATGGAATATATAAAATAGTTTGTAGAATAGCATTCCATTCTATGCTATTCTAAGAATATATGCTTACATGAGAAAATTCAGGAACAAAGGGATGAAGTCTGGTAAAGAAGAGTTTTGTTGAAGTTAAAGGAGAAACAGATGATTTTCATGTGCATTTATTACATATCATCTGGTTAGTTGGAAGAATTATATTTTTTTGGAAACTGATCACAAAAATATAGTGGTATCCTAGGGTACTTTCTGGTGAGGAAGCCTGGGGGGTGTCAATTGTCTAGACATACATTAAAATTGTAGGTACATATATGCCCACTCTACCAAAAATAGATCATATGATACACTATTTACTTGCCTTAATGTCAGCTCAAGAGGAGTTGGAATGCTCTGAAGAATGAAATTCTAAAGGCATAATTGAGTGATTCTAGTGTGGAGGGAAAAAAAAAAAAGATTAAGTGGTTTCACAAAGTTCACCAACCAACAAAGATATTTAGAGAAAAAAAGAAATTGGAATTTAAGCCATGTAACAGATGAATACAAAAGAATAAATGATCCCACAAACAGTGTCAGGAGCATTAAAAGCTTAGAATCAACTGAAGCTGCTAACAATTATTAAGGACAACAGTTAAACTGACCCTTTAAAGGTATGTTGGAAGTAAGAAGAAAATCATAGAAGAGATGGTACTGTTGATGGATAAGGATGGAATAATGATAACAGATGAAATTTAGAATAAAGAATGGAAGAACTACTAAATCTATCTCCTCCACTTTTCACTTCTATTTTGCTCTCTAAGAAGAATCATTTTTAGATAAAAGAATAAAACTAAAATTATTAAGGAGTTACCCAATAAAAGTAGAGAGAAATGATCAGAAAACACCTTTGCTATCAGTAAGCTTAATTCATTGGAATATAGACAAACTATTTAATAATATAACCAGGTCTGTATATCTCTTCTCCTACTCTTCTTCATTTTATTCATCTTCTTTCTTCTTTAATCTAAGATTTGTCAAGACAAATCACTTTTTAAAAAACAATTTGTGTTTTTTAAATATTTTGTTTTAATTTAATTTAATTTTGTTATAACATGACAAAAAAGGATGATTACACATGAAACTGCAAATCTAAAACTTGGCAATTTTACTCAAACCATTTAAATATTGAATACCATCCATCCCAATTAAATTATTAAATAATTATTTTACTGAATTAAAAATAATAACAAAATTCACTAATCTAAAGTGAAATAATTAAGGAAGGAAATAGTGAAAAATATAAAGGAAGGAAGATAGTACCTTAAACTATATAAGGCAATGATTTCCAAAATGGAAGAAACTAAGGATTCTTTCAGCTTCAAGAATGTGTGATATTTAAGAGTTATTTGGATAATCTGTAATGTAGTCACCAATATCTGTAAATTAATCTTTGATCTGGTGATGGCTAACAAAAGATCCTACTCTACTAAGCCTCTACTTGTATTATCAAGTCCAGAACAAAATTACTTTGATTTCCCTCAGGGTAGTGAAAGACATCTTGAGAATTTTGAGTTGTCTTTTTTTGTTTTGTTCTGTTTCTTTAATGCGACAAGAAACAAGAATGTCAATTCTGTCAATTGATGCAAGAAGCTTTTAATAATTTGATATTACAATTTTAAAATAATATCTCCTATCTCCACAAAATCAGTTTAAATACAAATAAATACAAGCAGAAATTATAGTTTTACTTTTAAATGAAAATGTTCATCCTCTCTAATATGTGCAAATGCATCGTTAATAATTGATACAACTTGATAATTTGAGGTATTAAATTCAGGTGCATTTAGGGACCTCATGAGCCCACACAAATCTGTTTTCTCTCATGATTACATTTGATATCAAGCAGCCAGATTTAATTGGCTTTTAAAATGAAGTAAATAGTCAATTGACATAAAAAGAAAGATTGGTATAAACTCATTCCCCCCCCCTGCAAAAATAAAAGTCGACAAGTGCAATGTGTTTTCCTTCTCCTCCCTTCCCAAGAATGCATACATACTTGATTGGAAGGTTTTTGTTTATTTTTATTATTTTTACTGCTCAGCTTTTCAAATTAGAATATCTCTGATTTCTGAATTAATTTACTATTTTATAGACCACCCATGGGGTATGACTAAATTTCCCCATTCAATACTGATGTACTTCCTGTGCAACCTAACTCCCTTTCATCCAGAAGCTTTTAAGGGTTTCCAAATTTACAAAGAATTTTTCTTTAGTCTAAAGCTTATTATTTGTTAATTCAACATAAACATTCAGGTCTTGCTCAGACTTAGTTTTCACCTCCAATTGATTGAGTATTCTTACCAAATAAAGGGATCAGGGCATGACATCTTATTTACTTTAAGTGGATGTGGGGTAATTGATTTACTGACTCCAACTTTTATACTAGGAATGAAAAAAAGGAAATAAATGATTGCTGAACTTCTATAAGTGATCTATTAAGGATTAGGGAGAATAAAAATATATGATAGTAGTGTCCAGGGGGCAAATATTGCCCATATTTTGAAATTAGGGGAGATGGTAGAGTATTCAAACCATATGCTTGTGATCTTGACTTTGATTCTTGACAAACTTCATAAGTTATTATTAATATGATTGTAAGAATTTAAAAAAGGAAATAGTAATTAATAAAAATTAGTATAGCTTCATGAAGAACAATTAATGCTAAACCAATTTCATAGGACATTTTTTTAAACTACCTCTATATCTGAACTCAGCTATTACACTGTAATTGTGGAATACTTGACTAATGATTAGTTTAATTAGATGATGAGTACCAAATAACATTACAAAAATGAAATTTATTATGTTGTAACTTGAATACTTATTGGGGATTTAATTCTGTATAGTCATACATTTGACTTATTGGAAAGATTAGATGATCAAAGATCGAACTCAATACTACCTTAGAAGAATAAAAATGAGAAAATATGGCATGTAATTGAGATGATTCAGATTTAAATATTTTTGTTTTTCAGAAGTAGAAAATATATTTAAAATACATAAACAAATGTCACAAATAGGTTCTCTCTCTCTCTCTCTCTCACACACACATATATATATATACACACACACACACACACAAAATATATTTTTGTGCAAAAAAATAATAATTCCAGATGAGGTCATGAATAGTCAACAAGACTGAACAACAATGTGAGTTCCAGGATGACATATTTTTGTGTGTCCATAGACATAGCAAGTTTTCCAATCTGTAAAGAAACTTGCAGTTTTAAAGTTGTGTTTCCCTTAAAACTGTGACATTTCAGGGATCAGATGAAATTCAGTTTAAATAATTAAAACAGGGTGTGAAAACACAGTGCTAGTCTGCTTTACTCAGATATATGTGCTGGTATTGTGAGATGGGCTGACAAAAGCTTGCTCTTTCTGCTGTATTTGTGAGACCAGAGGTTCTTTGACTCCTGTGCACTACTTATCAGCAAGATGTCTGAAGTAGAAATACTCTGCCTTGGGGGCTGGACAGAATGGAAAACAAGTTTTTTTGTATGTGTACTCCCATCTCCCTGCACCATTAGCAGGAACAGTAAAACAAGGCAAAATTTGGCTTTGGGGAAGCAGTTTATGCTATCCGGCCACCTCTGAGACCTTTTCCTAATTATACTGCAGTGTTTCTTTGATTAAAAGCTCTTGTTATAACTCCTGCTTTGGCCATCTTGTGGTTAACATTGTGTATCTCATTGCCTCCTAAATATTGCTGGATCAGACTGAAATAGTGGATTACTTAGGGTGAAGAGTTCCATAACTTGTTTTCTTCTTCGCAGAAATGAACTTCCTTAACTTCTTAGCCCCCAGGGCAGGCAGCTGTTGTATATTGGCTGAGCAAAGGTCATGAGGAGGTGAATAGAGTTTAGAGAAACCACTTAATAAATATTTTAGACATTGCAGATCATCAATGGGACTTACACAAACACATCAATTTGGACATCTACCCTCAAGGCTACTTTTCCATTGAGAGTTCACTAGCAATAGCAATAATTGCAAGAGAAAAATGAAGTTCTTTTATTAAATTTACCTGACATACAAAACACACATTTTGCCAAGTTTAGTATACTTATATTTGTTCAAAAAGGAAGGAAACAAAATTGTTGCTATAAGTAGATGATCAAAATTTTTTACACATATACATATACATGTGTTTGTGTACATATATCTGTATGGGTATCTGTATATAAACACATGCACATACCTACATACCTCTACACATAGAGATAAAGAGAGATATATAGTGTTATTATTATTTTTTTTTTTTGAGAATCAGAGAAGAGAGACACTTATTTGGTCATGACATTGGCTTTAGCATGAAAACATTATATTATTACAGGGAAACTATATTTTATATATCAATACCAAAGCACAAAGAAGAAATATTCTCTCATATATAATATGCAATAGCTTAATATAGATTAACATGGTTATTAATAATGATATAAATATGTCTAGCTGGGAAGTGGGTACAAGGAAAAGGACTTATGTTAAAGTCAAAGGACTGGAGTTCAAAATCATGGGCCAAGTCATTCAATATCTCTGAGGTCCAGATTATTTCAAGTCATTTCTGTAATGCTGGAGAAACTGAACAAGAGAGAGATTAGAGAGTATTTAATAGTTTATTAAATGGAGAGATATATTGGGATCAAATTGGATCCATGTTTTGGTCCCAGGGCTGAACAATGGGAGTTCTGGATATAGATACACATGGCTCAGATGCAGAGGGTAGACTGAGGCAGGGGCAGAGTCAGGGTCCTAAGAGCTGAATGGGATTTTGACAGGGTGGGGTGAGCCTACGGAGAGGGGGATGACATAATCAGGGGGAGGCACCCCAGACATGGGGAGAGACATCTTGATAAGATGGTATCTGACATTCCAATAGCTTGGGATGGGGAGAAGCATTCTGGTATTCTAAAATATAAGCTCTTTTATCCTTATCAAGTATTCAGCTAACGAGGGAGGGGAGGTTTTGCGGAACTGAAAAGCAGGGAAACCAAGGCAGGACTGAGTCAGGATAATTAGGGTAACTGAGTCAGGAGAATAAAAGAGAACTGTGGCATAACACTTCCTGGCCATGCTCTTTTAAGGCCATGCTTTTGGATCTCATTTCAACAGAACCACCTGGCTTCTGCTCCAGAGTGCCTGGGCTCACATAGGTGAACCTTCTCAATTCACTACTTTAATTTCTGACCATTTCACCCACTCTTTTCTCTTCTCCCTCCTAGTTTTTCTTTATGTATTTTGTCCATTAGAATGAAAATTCCTTGAGGTCAGTAAATATCTTGCTTATATTTATTTTCCCAGAGTTTAGAATAGGATCCATTTAGAATGGGACCCAGATCTGATATTGGTTGAGTTCTCTGACTTTGCTTGGCACTTCCTTACCAATGATGTGGGAATGGTTTGCCATTTCCTTCTTCAGCTCATTTTACTGATGAGGAACTGAGGTAAACAGAGTTCAGTGACTTGCTCAGGGTCACCTACGTAAACGACACATACTTTCTCATCCATTTATCACCTGGAAAAATAAGGGGTGTGAGATCAGATAACTTCTGAGTCCCCTTTAGGTTTTACTCTGAACTGGACATCTTATCACTTAAATATATCCATGCGTTTGTGGTTTAATTGATTGACTTTTTGTATGCTTAAAAATATTAATGTTTTAAATGTAGTGTAAACATTGCCACTTTGATCAAAGAATGAATTTCTATTTAAGTCACCTCCTTCTGAGCACTGTTCTCTCCTTGTCCTTTCTAAATTTATGGAGCTTCCTTCAAAACAAAACCTGAATAACTCTTAGAAGCCAATAGAATTGAAAAGGTTATAAAGTACTGCATCACAAATGAAGCAACAAATCTTTGTAGCAGGAATTAACTGAAACTCATCTGTAAGGAGGACTTAGATGCTTTTCAGACTGGGAGAGTACATGCAAGCGCTCCAGGGCAATGAGGTTTATTTTACATACTGAGCTTAGTAGTGCTTTGGTATTCAATTGGAAGCAATGTATAAGATTGAAATCCATGCACCCTGGGACATATTAGTATGTGCAAAAGAAAATGAGATGGAGTAATGTAGCATCAGAAAAGTTATTGGAAGAATATATAAATATATGTGTGTATATACACATATATAATGTAATACATACAGAAAAAGAGGGAGAAAGAGAGCAAGAAATAATGCAAAAGTCAGACTTCAAAAAGGATATTACAAACTTCATACATACATATAAGCACATACATACATATTCACTTAAAAATCAATTTTTCTGAAATTAAATAATCACAAGGATATATTTACCAACAAAAACACAGCAGGAAGATTAGAGAAATTCCATTAAAAATAATTAAAGATATAATAAAATATTTGAGGGACTAATTGTCAAAACATAAAAGAACTATATGAACATAATTATAAAATGCTTTTCATGCAAACAGATTTAAGCAATTGGAGAAATATTAATTATTTAAAAGTAGGCTGAGTCAATATAATAAAAATAACAATGCTACTTTAATTATTTTATTCAGTGCCATACTAATCTAAGCAAAAGAATTATCAAGCTAAAAAACATGACAAAATTAATTTGAAAGAACAAAATGTTTTACAAAGGATCAGTGGAAAAAATATGTAAAGTAAGGAAGCTCAGAGTACCAGACATTGACTCTATATTACAGATTGTTACTATCAAAACAATTTGTTACTCGAAAAGAAATACAATGGTTGAACAATGAAATAGATTTAGTATACAATATGGAGATGCAAATTAGTACAGTAGCCTGCTATTTAATAAATCCAAATATCCCAGCTATTTGAGCAGTCAGTTTCTGCAACAAAAACTGCTAGTAAAATTACAAAGAAGTTAGTTTGTTAGAAACTAGGCATTGGCTAACATCTCACACTGTTTATTAAGGTAAGCTCATTATGGGCACAAGATTTAGACATTAAACATAACATCATAGACAAATTAGGTTATTGTTGAATAAATTATCTGTCAGATCTATAGATAAGGGAAGAGCTCATAACTCAACAGGAGACATTCACAGGAGATAAAATGGAAATTTTTGGAATGGCTATACAAGTATTGCTATTTGAATGTTATGGAATACTAATGTGTTGTAAGAGATGAAGGGATCAGTTTCATAAAAACCTGGGAAGACTTATTTGAACTGAAGCAAAGTGAGTGGTACACAGTAACAGTAAAGTTGTAACAATAAGCATTTATGAAAGACTTGGCAATTCTGATCAATATAATGATTCACCACAATATCAAAGGACTTTTGATGAAAAATGCTGTTTTTCTCCAGATAAAGAACTGATGGATTTTGCTTCTCTTTCTTTCTTTTACCTGTTTTCATTCCACCTACCTATTGGAACATGGGTACTATAGCAAAGTTTTCCATCACTTCATAGGTGCAATGGGTATTGTATTCTTTATGGTGGAGAGAGAAAATTCATAACTGAAAAGAAAAGAGAACATTGAAAAAGAAAAGAAAAGGTAGAGGCCTTGTGGTCTATCAAAATCTCCTTTATTCTGTGTCATTCATGCATTATTTATGCCTCCTGTTATGTGTCATCCTCAACTTTGATGAGCTTTGAATATTAAATAGCACAAAATCAAACACATTTCTTGGGAAATTTCCCTATAGTTTTTCAACTACATTAATATTAAACCACTGATGGATACAGAGTTCATTCAATAGTAATTCATTTTATTATCTGTTCACATCTTTTATCTTTTTCACAGTAATAAGATTTGATATCTTATCAAACTTTGTCAACATAGAGGTAAATTATATCTGCACTATTCTCCTGATCTATTAGTTTAATATCTTATGCTGAAAGGAAATAATGAGACTTTTCTTGATGAAGCCATGGTGAATCTTTGAAATTGTCACCTTTTTTTGTAGATGTTCATGAACTATCTCTTTAGTGATCCATTCTAGGCTTTTCTCAGAAATCAAAGTGAAGGCCAGTTGTTTATAGTTCAGAAAGTCTTAGTTTTCTTCTCATTTTTGAAAACTGGTTAAGAAGCGGGAACTAATTTTCAACAATGAGATGATTCATGCCAGTTTCAATGGTCTTGTGATGAAGAGAGCCACCTGCATCCAGAAAGAGAGGATTGTGGGAACTGAGTGTGGATCACAACATAAGATTTTCATTCTTTCTGTTGTTGTTTGCTCTCATTTTGTTTTCTTTCTCATTTTTTTCCTTTTTGATCTGATTTTTCTTGTGCATCATAATTGTAGAAATATAGAAGAAATGTACACATTTAATATATATTGGATTACTTGCCATCTAGGGGAGGGGGTGCAGGAAAGGGAGAAAAAATTTATAAAACAAGGTTTTGCAAGGGTGAATGTTGAAAATTATCCATGCATATGTTTTGAAAATAAAAAGCTTTAATATAAAAAAGAAGGGGCCGTTAGATGATTCAGCACATAGAGCATTGACCCTGGAGTCAGGAGACCTGAGTTTAAATCAGGCCTCAGACACTTATCACAGTAGCTGTGTGACTCTGGGCAAGTCACTTAACCCCAATTACCTCACAAGAAAAAGAAAGATAGATTTGAAAACTAGTTAAGAAAGCTTGTGGTCCATTAAAATTTCCTTAGAGATTCTGACTCATTGAATTATCTGTGTCTCTTGTTATATGTCATCCTTAAATTTGGTGAGCAAACTGTGTGTTATTAAATAGCACAAAACCAAGTAAAGATATTTGGGAAATTTCTCTATAGATCTCTATCTAGTCCAGTCATTTTACTTCTCCAGAATTGTCATCATGTCTATTAAGCATCCAACTTTGGTTCTTATGCCTTTTAAATGAAACTCCTGGCTTTTGTTCCCACTGGTTACTGGCCTGTGGTTGGAATCCATTCTTGTGCATCTCAAAAACAACAATAAACAGAGGAAATTTTTTCTCCTTATTTTATCCTTCTCCAGAATGGAGATGCACAAGAATGGTTGGCTTAGTTCATTGCTTCATCAACAATGCATTAATATCCGTATTAGTCCACTTCTTCTGGGTTACGGTCTTTTTGATATGGCTAGTACATATTTTCCCTTAATATGTATAAAACATGTTCCCCCCCCCCTCATCACACATCCCATGTTCAAAAATGGTGGAAAATTCCTCCTCTGGGGTGTGTTGTTTAATATTCAATTAGCCTATTAAGCAGCTACAGTAGTGATTTGGTCAAGCCAGGTCACTGACTCCAACTAGTTTGGGCTGGATGGGGTATTATTTTCAGTTTGGTGTTTTCTCAAAGCCACAACTCTTTCTGATTGGCTGAATCCATCTGTGCCTTGTTAGCCCCCAATTATATGTTTGCTCAAGGTTTTTATTGATCACTTAATTGTTCTGTGGAATCTTAACTTTGCTTAACCTCTCACATTTTGAAAACCTCTTGGTCAGTGGTACCCACTATCCCACAATATCTTCAAGTTTGTAACACTATGGAAACCCAACTTTTCAGCATTTCTCACATGAGCTAAAGTGGTGTGTGAGAATTGATACTTCAGAATAATTTTGATTTTCATTTCTCTAATTATTAGTAATTTAGATAATTTAAATTTAGACTAATTAAATTAATTTAATTATATTATTTCTCATTCTACATCTTTGCATCTTTTCCACAAGAAGATGTGATATTTGTTTTCCAGACCTGTAGCACCTTCCTCTTTAGCTATTGTGTTTCATATACTATTGAAGTGATTTATTAACTGCATATGAATAATTTTTTTAAGAACCTTAAAGTATAATTCTTCTGAAACAGGTGACTTGAATTCATCAAGGAACACCCAGATGTTTCCTTACTATCACCTTACTATATGACAAGTATCAAGTTTCTGTTAGCCCCGTCTATTCTGTCACTTCTAATGCAAAGCCCATTCTCTTTAGCGGTACAAAAGCAATGTCCATTCTTTAGCAGTACAAAAACAACCAATATATACATTGAGTAGCTCTGTTTTTTCTCTGATGTCAGTTATCCACTAGAAGCAGTGGTACTACATTTCTGTGCATTTCTTCTCTCCTTAATATAGTTAGGAACACCTTTGTGATTATGTTTAACTTTCCTTACCAATCTCAGCTTTATTAAGAGTACTTATCCTGCTCTGCTATTCACTTTGTTATCTGCCCTTTCTTTCATATTTATGCTTTTAAATAATATTCCAGGTTAAGAATCTAGATATGCTGCTATGGTGACAAATGCTAAAGAAAGCCTTAATTAGTTGAGTGGTTCAAGTCAGATCAAGGGCCATGTCATCTAGCAGAATCCTGCTCATTTGTTTTATACTCATTTGCAGTACTGGTCAGAACATATCATTTCCCAGTGACTAGAAAGACTATTAAAAGGGAATCATTAAGACCTTCATCATTACTGTTAAGCACTGGACTTTGGTTCTTAAGCCTCTCAGATAAAACTTTTGGCTTCCCTCCCTACTGGCTTTCTGCCTGTGCCTGGAAGCCATTCTTGTGCATTATTAGGGGTCTGCCCCTAAAGCTACAAGAAACAAAGAATGATTCTCTTCTTATTTTTTCCTTGCTTGGTGAAACTAAAACTGTACTTGACAGGAACCCTAATCCTTACTTCTTTACTTTGCCCTAACCACTCCTTTCTTGTAATCAGGTTCCTAAAAGGTCTTTGCTTCCAAGCCTCTTCTGAGATTTCTTGCTCTATCATTCAATTTGCTATCTGCTCTATTAAGAGATTTTGATGTAGACTCTATTACATTATAGATAAAAGAGATTTCCCAAGAGAGGAACCTATTGTGGCATGTGTTCTGTAGCAAAATTATTTCAGTGAAAATGCATTAGACATTCTTTTGCAATGATAATGATAATAATAATATAACTCCTTCAAAAATAAAATGCCTGACAATAAAAAAGAAGTTCATACTTAAAGAAAACAGCTGAAATAAGGAAAGAATATTAAAATGTTCTTAGGCACTAAAAATTAAACCCATAAGAGAAATTCTGAGTTATAGATGTTGCTCTACTTTTGAACTGGGAGCCATTGCTAGGTATATATTTCAGGATATCTCTCAATAAACTTTTTTTTTTTTTCTATTTGGCAGATTCTGCATTATTTCAATTTACTCTTGATATAAGAAAGTACAGTGCAGGGGAAACCTGCAAAGGATTGAGGTTCAGGGCAAAGGGTCCTACTCCTATTTCTGTCTTAATTCGAAGTGGAATAGTAGATTTGGAAAGTCACTTCATGCTTGGGAATCTCACTCTCCTTATCTCTAAAATGAATAGATGGAGTTGGATGAAGTCTGTATTCCTTTCTAGATTTAAAATACAAGTGGTTAAAGAAAAACAAGAGGGAAAGAGAGAGAGACAAAGAAAGGGGGAAAGAGGAGAAAGGAAGGGAGGGAGGGAAGGAAGAGGGAAAGAAGAAAGGAAGGAAGCAAGGAAGGAAGGAAGGAAGGAAGGAAGGAAGGAAGGAAGGAAGGAAGGAAGGAAGGAAGGAAAAGGAAAGGAGGGAGGGAGGGAAGGAAGGAGAAAAGGAAAAAGGGAGGAAAGGAAGGAGAAAAGGAAGAAGGGAGGCAGGAAGGAAGGAAAGGAGAGAGGAAAGAAGGGAGAGAAAGGAGGAAAGAAAAGAGAAAGAAGGAAAAATAGTAATCAAGGGAAGAAAAGAGAAAAAAATAAACTGAACACTCATGTTTTTATAACAATCAAATCTGACCTCTAAAAATAGAGGGGAAAAAACGACCCTCTCTGCCTTCTTTGCAAGAGATAGGAGACCATGGGTCTGAAATATTTTATATACTATGAAACTAGGATAGTTTTTTTTCCTTCCTCTTTTTTTTATTCTTTATCACAACAGATTGCTTTTTTGGAGGATACAGGGTAAAGGTATATATTTGGAAATGAAGATGGTGAAAATATAAAAGATAACATAAATAAAAAATGTTTGTAATAGAACATGAATTTTTTGTCTGTCAGCTCTTAACTATACTATTCTTATAAAATGGGCAGTTATAACTAATTCCATTGTACAATAGAAGGAACTTTGATATTATTAAATGGTATGCCCAAGAGCATACAGTAACTTGATGATAAAACAGTAGCTGAAATTTAGAAAGTCTCATTCAACAAGGAGGTAAGTAGGTTTCTGGGTCACAGGGAAGAAAGTCATAAAATCATAAAATTTTCTAGCTAGAAGAGACCTCAGGGACTGTCTAATAATAGTAGGTGGCACTCATATGGCACTGTAAGGTGTGTGACACATTGTTTGCACATTATTTCATTTGATCTTCACAACAACTTTGTAAGATAAAATAGGTCAATAGTGGGAATCAATCATAGCTCCCTGTCACTTAGGAGTTACATCTCAGAAAAGTTAAATGTCTTGAACATGCTCATTATGTACCTCAAAATGCTGGTTTTGGAGTCAGAAGCCTGGAGTTTGACTTTTCAGCTCTGGCATTCACTATCTATGTGACACAAATTAAATCTCTCTTGGCTTCAGTTTCTTTTTCTGTAAAATAGAAAAGTTTGTATGGATTACCTCCAATGTCCCTTTTAGTTTGAAATCTTGAATTAAGTCTATCTGTCATTCAAGGTAAATAATATAGTGCTTTGCAAACTTTAAAGCACCATATAAATGCTAACCTTATTTCTTCTCCTCCCATATATGGTTTCTAAGTCTACCACTCTCTTAGTTTTATTGATGAGTAAATAAAAGCCTGGAATAGTGAAGTGACTTGTATAAGGTCACATAATGAATTAATAAATTAGTAATCTGGTTTTAAAGTCAATTTCCCTTTTAAATATAAATAATTTAAATTGCTACATGGAAGGTCTTATATTTTAAATTATGCTTTCCTTTGGTGTATTTCAGTTATCCTTTTAGTTTGTCAGAATTTGCAACCTGAGAGAATCCTATTCCCTGTTATATTTCAGATACTGAATTTCCACTACCTGTAGGCATTTCTACTCTGAGAAAATAACTGATTCTCATCCTTCTTACCCTGAACTTTTCAGCTTTCTTTAAGACATGATGAATTAGGAAATGAAATGACATGACAGATGCACTTTGGGAAAACGATATGTGGACTTCTGACTCACTACTAAGTTATTGTAAGAAAAACTGAAAAAAAGGAAAAAGTGGGTTTTAACTTCCCACCAGGAGAGAACTGCAGTCAGACTAGTAGACAGACAAACAGATCACAGAAGAAACCGGGGGTTCAGCTTAGTGATGAACAGTACAAATGCTTGTTCTATGTTGCTCTCAAAGTATAATGCTGAGTATAAAATTACCTGACTTTTCTAAGGTGCATTTCAGTTGGAAAACTAAGAAAAGAAATCAAATTTTTAAATATATTTTCCCATTCACCTCTTAACTATAGGGATGCAGTGTATTATGGTGGGAAAAGTAGGGAATTGGGAATTTGGAGATCTGGGCTTTTTGTTTTTGTGACTATGAGCAAATCTATTTTTTTTTTTAAGAACTCAATTTCCTTTTCTATAAAATGAGTGGGTTGTTGGATTAGATTATCTCCATGGTTTTTCCTAGCCAAAAGGATGCTAGCATTGGCTTATAAAATTTTTAATGTGAGCTTTTATAATTAAATGTAATTCAATAAACAGTTATTATGTGCTTACTATATGCCATCCTCTAAGTTTTGGATATACAAAAAGAGACAAAACAGTCCCCCTAAACACCAAGGAGGTGACAGTCTAATAGAGGAGATAACATACAAGCACACATATAAAAAGATAAGCTATGTCCAGTTTAATTTTTAAAAGGAGAAAGTCACTAGAATTGTGAAGCTGGGGTTATCTTCCTCTAGAAGGTGAGATTTTAGTTAGTATTTAAAGGAAGCCAAAGAGGTCATTAATTTGAACACAGAAGGCAGAACATTCAAAGCTTGGGGGACAGCCAGAAAAAAAAAAAGCCAGGATCTGAAAGAAAGAGAATATATCTTGTTTGAGGTATATCCAGGTCAGTGTCACTGGATTTAAAAGTACAGAGAAAATAAGATAGAAGAAGACTGGTAAAGTAGGAGCGATCGAGGTTATAAAGGGCTTTGAATGTCAAAAAGAGCATTTTGTATTTGATCCTGGAGGTAATAGGGAGGCACTGGTGTTTATTAAATAGGGGGTGATATGATCTAACCTCTCCTTTAGGAAAATCACTTTAGTGACTTAATAGAGGGTGGATTGCAGTGGGGAGACTTTGAGGCAGATATATCCACTTGCAGCTATTGCAATAGTCTGAGTGGGAGGTGATAAGGCCAGCATTAGAGAAGAAAAGAAGGTATCATATTTGAGAGATGACACTAAGATGAAGTTGACAGTTCTTGGCAACAGATTGGATATGAGTGATGAAAGATGTGAAGAATCCAGTTGAGCCTGAGGAAATAGAGTTGCCTTCTATAGTAACAGGGAGAGTAGAGGGGTGGGGAAATGGTTTAGGGTAAAAGATAATTTATTCTACTTTGTATGTAATGAGTTTTAGAGGTATACTGGACATTGTGGTTGAGATGTTGCAAAGTGAAATTGGAGGTTATCAAAGAGTTTGGGGCATGAAAGGTAGATATGAGAATCATCAGCAGAGAAATGGTAATTAAATTCTTGGAAAGTAAAATGAAGTAGTATAGAGAAAGAAGAGAAAATGGCCCAGGACACACTGAGGGTTACCTATGGTTAGAGGATTCCACAAATGAGACAGAGAAGGAGCAGTTAGTTATCTAACTTGGTAGAAAAACAGGAGAGTGGATGTCCCAAAATTAATGACAAAATATTATCAAGGAGGAAAGAATCATCAGGGGCTGCAGAGAGGTTTGGAAGAATTTAAACTGGGAAAAGGTTTTGATAGCTACCAGATTATGAGTCTCATTGGAGGGAACAGTTTTACTGGAATGATTATATTGAAATTTGAATTGTAAGAGAATGAAAACATAGAAAGTGGAGGCATCTATTCTATTTTCTTTTGGAAACAATAGGGGTTAAGTGACTTACAGTCCCATAATTAGTATCTGAGACTGGATTTGAACTCAGGTCCTTGTTTCCAAGGCTCTATCCACTGCCAACTAGATGCCCTTGGGAGACATCTATCATAGGAGGTCCTTTCAAAGAGTTTAACTACAAAGGGCAGAAAAGTTATAGAATGGTGGTTAGCAGGAATTGAAGGGCCAAATGAGGGTTTTTCAGGACGGGAATCAGTAAACAGGGGGAGGTTGAAAATTCTTGGAAGAGGGAATAACATAAGAAGCAGCATAATGGAGGAAAGAAAATAGAATGAAATTACTTGAACAAGTAGAGGGGGTAGGCTTTGTAAGGAATAAGGGAACAATACACATGTATTTAACACACACAAATACATACACATTTCATTAGGGAATTAATTAGGGGAAGATCCATAAGATCAAATGTAACATCTGTTACTATTTCGCAATTTAAATTCTCTAATTTGAAGAGCAAAAAATAAGCATTTCACAAGCCAACAAAAGCATGAAATGAAAATTAATGTTGGGAATTTAATGTTGGCATGTGTAAAAGAGGAAAAAGTAGTAGAAGGCATCTGAGTGATAAGAAATGAGGAAAGGGGGCAGGAAAGGAGATTATGGCAAAAGGCCTATTTTTTTCTGTAAAATATCAGGCAAGTTTTTTAGTTGAAAAAAATGGGGGTAGGGAAAACCATGGAAGGTTTAAAGAGGGATTAAAATGTTTGGAAGAGATACAGTGGAGAGTGGGATAATGTGATAAGAGAAGAATATTAAGATTTCCTAGTAACAGTGAGATTCCAGTTAAGGATGTGTAACATAAATTTTTAGTGAATCCAATCAGAAGAGTTGCAGAATCTTTATTCAGCAACACATTTATAGGAGCAAGGACAGTAAATGGTGGGAGTCATCCTAGGCTGAGGTGTGGCTGGGTATAATTCATGATATATTAAAGCGTGATATATTATAATTGGTGTTATATTAAGAGGCATAGTGATTCAAGAGAATAGAACAGTGTAGAGTTGAATTGATTAACCAAAGGGTTAAGATAGGGGGGGAAAAAATGGAGTGACTAGTACAGGGGAGATGACCTGGGAGAGAACTGAGAGGTTAATGGATGGGAGATCATAGTGTGGGTGAAGAATAGTGTTTTGTAAGGAAAGTGAGAGGAAGAGGTGAAAAGCCAGTAGATTATGGTAGGATTTAGAATTCTTGAACATGAAGGGAGCTATCACAAGGTCAAGGATATGCCCATCTTTAAGTGTATACTTAGATTGAGTGAAGGAATAGCTCATAGGAGTTTAGAGGATTGAGGAATTGAGTACTTAAAGTATTTTAAAGAGAATCAATATGTATGTTGAAGTCTGCTAGTATGAGAGCAGGAGTTGAGGAAGAAAGAAAAATTGTTAGCCAAATATTGAACTCATTGAAGAAGGAAAGGAGTGACATGGGGGAGGGGAAATATGTCTACAACAATTATTATTATGATTTTGAGTGGGTGGTAGATATGAATTGTGTGAACTATAAAGGAAGAGAGATGAATTAGAATCATCTCATGTAGAGAGCCAAAATTCTGGAGAAGTGTACTTGAAACAAGGGTTTTTACAAGTGCTAACTCAGTGGAATTGATAAGACAATGGTTATCTAGTTTAACATGGTGATTAATAGTTCTCTAGTTCAGTATGATTGAATTAATCTTACACCAAATAATGATTCCCTAGTGATATAATGATTGGCTTATACTCAGTATGATGTATGGATTTAATTGTAATAGAATATTTAAGAGGGCAGAGTCAGACCTAGAGACAAACTTGGAGATAGACCCAGAGAGAAGACAGAGGATTGGAGGCCGGAGCTCAAGCTCTCGGACTCAGAGAAACTTCAAGAGAGAGACATTCCATCTTCATCAGCCTCGTGGCGGCTCTCCTACTTCCCCCACTGAGATCAAGGCCCATCTGAAGGGCTTCCAGAAAGCTAGCCCAAGCTCCAACTATTGAAAGGAGACAGACTGTGGAGGAGACAGTAAAGAATTTGGACTTTATCTCTGGCTATTTTCATAGTGATTACTCTGCTGAAAGGAAGGCTGGTCCCAAGACTTCCAGAAAACCTACAAGATAATTACAATCTCAGGTGATGGTGTATATAGATACTTTGATTATAACTATAAGTTTTAAGCATGAACTACAGTATATTTGATACTTGGGATTCCCCACTCCTACCCCTTCCTCTCCCTCAGCCTAAAAGGTAATTTCCTTCTACTTGGACTTGCCTTTGCTTCACTCTTGCTATGACGTTAGTCATCTAGGGCTTCTATTCTTTCAGTTCTCCAGAATCAGCTTTTTTAGTCTTCATTCATGGAATACGAGAATTCAGATTTAAACATCTGTAAACTGGAAGCATTTGAGGGGAGAGCTACTTTCCTTTTCTAAAGGTGTTGTGAGGAAAAGTCTTCACGAACCTTAAGAAAGATCTGTACAAATATGAAATTCTAAAAACAACAACAACAACAAAAGATACTTTGTTTAAAATTAGGGAAGAAAATTGACAACATTAATTTTCATTTCATGCTTTTGTTGGCTTGTGAAATGCTTATTTTTCACTCTTCAAATTAGAGAATTTAAATTGTGAAATAGTAACAGATGTTATATTTGATTTTATGGATCTTCCCCTAATAAATTTCCAAATGAAATGTGTATGTATATTTTTATATATGTGTATGTATACATGTATAATACATACAATATGCATATGTATCTATATTTATATATGTATATGTATACTGAGTTGCTGTAAAAAAGAGGTATACATACCTAGTTTTAAAGATTAAATATTAATCAAGATAGATTAAAAAAAATAAAACAAAAAAACACCGCACCTCCTGCTTCTATGGTCATTTCTTTAGCCACAGATGATATTTAACTCAGGGTCATCAGCAGAATATCCTGGGAATTGGTTTATATGAATTGAGCAAAAGAAATCAGCCGCAGTAAATGAAAAATAAGCAGTAGGATTTATTTACACCACTTTTCTCAAGCTGTTTATGATCAGTCTGAAATAAAAACAGTGTGATCAATTTTAAATATCTGTGTATAAAACACATTCCACAAGAAACACAAAAGACAAAGTGGGGGATTGGGGAGCAATAGTTCTGCTGTCAGGGAAAACCACAAATTTGATGGGTTGTGAAAAATATCAAATTAGACTCGGTTCTTTGCATCTGCTCAGCATACAGGTTTCTCTAATCTTTCTGGCAGAAGTAAAATCTGTTAATTCCCTAGTTAAAGGTTTACTTCTAAAGCATCCAAGCAGTGAGGAGTCCAACAGGCTCCAGCTTTAGCTGAAGTTTATAACTAGCAACTTGAAATTAGTTTTGTGCTGGGAAACGCTTAAAGGAAATAGTGTTACCAAATATTTTTCTCAATGAAAACATAAAGAGATATTAAATTTAGAAAGTTTCTCCAGTTCTTATTAATGTGCCATATTCTTGAGACTTTTTGGAGACTTTTGTGAAATCTTGTCTCCCTCTATCCCCCTCTCCCCAGTTAGCCCTTCCTCTCAATCTCCAACTTAGTTCTTCTACTTATTTAATGTAAATATGTATGTATATACATATTATATAGATATATACCCATATATATGTAAGTATATGTATATTTTTGTTTTTGTTTTATATCATTTTAAGGTTTGAAAAGCACTTCAAATAAACTATTCATTTAATCGTAACATCAATGCTGTGAAGGTAGGTGCTATTTTTTATCAATATAGGGAGGAACCAGTGAGAACTTTCTTCTACTAATGCAGATTGGAGTCTATGCTTTAACTTTAGGTCTTAGAGAGTTACTTGGAATAATTAGAGGTTAAATGAACTTCTCATGGCCATACAGCCAATATGTCTCGAGTGCTACTTGAACCTAGGTCTTCTTGGATCTAAGACTAACCCCTCTATCCACATCACTTCTGCATCACATCCATTTTATATGAGAAAACTGAGGCTCAGAGAGGTCAAATGATTTGCCTACAAATAATTGTAAGTGTCTGAAATTAAATTTGAACCCAAATATATTCCATATTACACTCTGATCTTAAGAACTATAAGATCATAATTAGAAGAGATCTTAGAGGTTATCTAGTCAAAACTGTTTCTTTCTCATAAGAAAAGACAAAGGAAATTGAATGACTTACCTAGTGTCACACAGGTAGTAACCCTCAAAAGTGGAATATAAATCCAGGACCTCTGCCATGAACATCCAAAATATATCATTGTAACATTCCCAACAAGGGATTGCTACATTCAAGTCAACAAGTATTAACACTGAGTTAAGCTCAGTATAAATTGTGAAGTATAAATTGCTTCAGTAGCTCAGAGCCTTACCATGAATGTAACATTTAAAAAACCACATATCACTTGCTTAATGTGTACAGAGCAGTGGAAAGGAAATATGTATTGCAGCACAAAGAGTATATTTGTATTCCTATTTATTTCATTGTGACCTTAAATGACTAACTTAATATCCATGTGCCTCAGATTCCTTTTATGCATATTAGGGAATTGTACTGGATGATCTGTAGTGTTTAAATATCAAATCCCATGGAGTTACCAGCCACAAAAAAATAGTTAAAGAATAAACTGTGGAACTTTTAGCCTATTGAGAGAATAGTGGGAGGATAAGACTTATACACACAAAAAAATTAGACACTTGATGAATGAATTAAGGTAATAATGAACAAAGCATAAATGAGGTCCAAAGATAAAGGCCATTGTTACCAACAATGAAAGAAAAAGGAAGTCTTACAGGGAAGAAGTCACATTCAAATTATTCTTAAAAAGAATAGCTAGGGATGGAATACGCACAGAGCTTGAGGACAGGTATTCCAGACATAATGAGAAGAATAATGAAGAAAAACAAAAGATACAAAAGGTGGGAAAAACATAGAGAATTGTTACGATTCTTACAAAGTACTAAGACAGTGGAATTGATAGAGACAATACTTATCTAATTTAGCAGGATTCACTATGATTGATCTGATTCTAAAAGGAGATGTTAGGGGCCAGAACTTGAAAAAAGTTACTAAATGGAATTAAGGAGACAATGGTTTAATCTAATTTAGCATTGATTTAATCCTACAACAAATCATGGTTTCCTATTGATGTAATGATTGGAGTATACTCAATGCACAGCATATAAGCAAGAAGCTCTCAGGGCCAGACACAGACCCACAAGCCCACTCTCTTGGAGGTGGAGTCAGATTCATTTCAACTTCCACTTTTGTGCTGGCTGGAGACATTGGAGAAAGAGAAAATAAAGGATCTGGACTTTAACTCCTGGCTGCATTTGGGGTGATTATACTGAACTGAAAGGAAGGCTGCTCCCAGAAGCCCCCCAAGAAACCTGCTCCCAGAGAACATTATAATTTAGAGAACATCATTACATTTTGGCATCCAAAAGTAGGACAGACAAGATCCTGATTTCAACAGAAAAGTCTCCTCCACCCAGAAATTAGGATGAGTACAACAAGGAAACTTTGTTAAAGGGCTAAACTAGTATTTCAGCTAAAATGGAACAAATGTTTAGAAAACAGCCTTCTTTTCCTCTTCAAGGAAAATGTGTAGAGAACATTGTCAGGGTTATGAAATGCCAAGTTTGCTTATAATTTGGGAGCAGATCGCTGAACTTTTATAAACTGTATAGTACACATCTCCTTGGTTCTTTATGGAAAAGAATTGGATCTAGTGGAGTGGAAATTAGTAGGAGAGCAACTTTGTCAATTCTACAATAAAAATGGACCTGACTCAATTTCCAATGACACACTTAATACATATAATTTAATACAATGGCTTTAGGGAATTATATAAGTTATAGAATAAGGAAAAAGAAGAAAGAGCAGGAGGGAGAGGTACCAACTAAACAAGGTGAAAAGGGTGAAGAATCAGATAAGAATGGAGTTAAGTACAATTCTGATTGTGGCATTTCACAACAGGAGCATTTCCCAGCCCCTGACCTACCTCCCTCAATTAACTCTTCATGGGTGGAGGCAGAAGGAGGAGGGGGAGAAGCAGAAACACAATCAGCATCTCCTATGAAGCAGCCTGTGACAAGATTATAAAAAAGCATTGGTTAAGGCAAAAAATGAAGGACAGGATATATCTAATTTAAAAATAAATGCATATCCTGTGATTGAAGAGCTTGACTCTTCAGATCAAAAAAGGAGAAGATTCACCCTTTTTGATCTGGAAAAAATCAAGGATTTGAAAAAAGTTTGCACTCTTTATGGGGCTACATCGCCTTATGTTAAGATGTTACTAGATAGTTTGTCTTATGAAATCCTAACCCCCAGTAATTGGAAATCCATAGCAAGGACATGTTAGAACTTGGACAAAACTTCTTGTGGATTTTGGAGTATCATGAATGAAGTAGAATTCAAATAAGATGCAATAGGCAAACAGGAGTTAACACACAAGTCACTTTTGACCAACTAACAGGTTAAAGTCAGTATGGAGAGAATTCAGAACAGATAAACTATCCCATAACAGTGTATGAGCAAATTTCTAAGGCTGCAATAAAAGCTTGGGGCTCCCTCTCCAGACAAAAAGATCAAAACTTCACAAAAATAGAGCAAGGTCCCAATGAACTCTTTGCAGATTTTGTAGGATGTTTACAAACATCTGTCACAAGAACCATTGGAAAAAAATGCAGCTACAAAAATTATGACCAGACATCTGGCTAAGGAAAATGCTAATGAGATTTGCAAAAGAATTATAAGGGGACTACACAAATATGCTCCTTTATAGGAGATCATAAGATGCTGTGCCACAGTGGATACAAGTGCTTATTACACTCAGACTATGATGAACATGGGAAGACAGAAGTCCCTCTTGGCAAGGGACTTCTAGAGAAAATCATCGATGTTTTCAGTGTGGAAAGATAGGACATATGAGAGCCCAGTGTAGATATAGAGATAGAGTGAGAGGACAGGCTGAAAGAAGACCTAAAACCCTATGTCCAAAATGCAACCGAGGCTTCCACTGGGCTTCAGAATGTAGATTGACCCAGGGAAATGAGAGGCAGGGCCCAGCTCCAAGAAATCATACAAAAGAAAGGTGGGGCATGACCCAGAAAGTCTTTAGAAGTTCAGGACTCTGATGTGATCTGTCAACCAAAAAGCAATCACATGGCAGAAAGGGATTACATGATTAGTCAGCAGAAAAGCAATCAGACAGCAGAAAGAGATTACAATTGGGGATAATACAAACTTTTTAAACCAACAGGGCAGTGTCCAGTGCAAACAATGTAATTGCCAGATGATGAGGAGAGATCTTGAAAGTGGTAAATAGAAGGGACTAGATAGGTTAACTGCCTGGGAGAGAGGGTTTGCTTGTATTCCTACAGATGGAAAAGGAAACAGATGGGTGGCAATGAGCACCTGGAGAGAGACAGAAAAAAGAGAAAAAAACCTCAAAACAAAGGAGAAGATCTAAGAAACATCTGACACTGAAAGAGCATGGCTGATAATGAGACTGTTGCAGGATTTGAAAGCGATCAGGAATCATTGGATTCCCTAATACAAGATAATACTATTGCAGGACTTCAAAGCTTGCAGGAATTATTGGATTCCTGGCATATGACCTAATAGACAATAGATTCCTTTTGGACTTTTGGAGTCCATAGGACTTATGTACATGTATAATTCCTCATGTTGATTTCATGTTATTTGTTACATCATTACTAGTCTATGTTATATTACTATGTGCTTATGTAATTTATGTAATTATGTGTAATACCTCCCATATTGATGGATTTAGGTATATCTGTTTCAAATGAGCCCTTCAGAAACCTGCTAATTTGATTTGATCTCCCATTTCCTCTGGTGTTTTCATCTCCCTTCCTGAGATGTCAGGGAGGGCGTGATCACCTCTTCTTTTTATGGTGTTTTCACTCCTTTTTTGAGCAGTCAGGGAAGGTGTGATCACCTTCTTTTTTGGGGTTCTCACCTCCTTGGAAGTCAGGGAGGTCATGACCACCTATGTTATAAATCAAAAGAAAGCGGAAGATGTTATGATTCTTACAAGGTGCTAAGTAAATGGAATTGATAGAGACAATAATTATTTAATTTAGCATGGTTCAGTATGATTGATCTGGCCCTATAAGGAGATATCATGGGCCTTGAAACAAGGTTCTAAGTGGAATTGAGGAGACAATGGTTAAATCTAATTTAGTATTGATTTAATCCTACAACAAATAATAGTTTCCTAGTGATGTAATGATGTAATGAGCATACTCAGTGCACAGCATATAAGCAAGAAGCTCTCAGGGCCAGACACAGACCCACAAGCCCACTCTCTCGGAGTTGGAGTCAGATTCATTCCAACTTCCACCTTTGTGCTGGATGGAGACATTGGGGAAAGAGAAAATAAAGGATCTGGACTTTAACTCCTGGCTACATTTGGGGTGATTATACTGAACTGAAAGGAAGGCTGCTCCCAGAAGCCCCCAAGAAATCTGCTCCCAGAGAACATTATAATTTAAAGAAGAATATTACAGAGAATGATCACAGAGTAGTCTAGTTTGGCCGAGTCAAAGGATGAATGAAATGTAATAAGCAGAAAGTAGAATTAGATTGGACTGGAAAGGTAGAGGAGCACTAGACTGTGGAGAGCATGGGATGGCTAACAATAGAGTTTAAGCTTTTTTATTGGGCAATGAGGAACCCTTGGAGTTTTTTAGAGAGACTGAATATATGCACAAGAAAATAAATGGTATGATGGGTATATTGGAAGAAGAGAAACGTTGGAATAAATGATAACTAGTCTTTTTTTCACTCTGTAATTTTCATATTTTATGAATACTTTACAATTCCAAAGATTTCTTCAAAACTTAAAAACTATAGTGACATTCTGGCACTTGTCATTTTTTTTAATATACTAAAGACATAAAGAACAGAGTACTTCCCTTTAGTAATTTATAGTGTAATATTAGGGGATAACATATCACACTGTCTTATATTACAGTTATGCATACATATGTGCCAGCATTTGTGTGTATGAATGAGAAATTACATGAAGTGCAGAGAGTAAGTGATTATAGAATGTGAGTTTAGTAACACAAGCATTTCTTTAGTAGTTCAATGAATATATCATTGATTTTGGTGTTCTCTTCAACAATATAGATCAAAACAATCCAAGCCTTCTTATCTTTATGCTACTCTTGTCCACATCCTCCCATAAATCTTTTATAAGGAATTCAAGCAACTTTCTGGGAGCCTCACATTTGTTCTCATAACATCATTCAGACTCTCACTATATGACTGACTCATCTCCATTTCTGCACATACATCTTATTTTTTATAAATCTTTATCCCTGTACTTACACACCACCATCATTAGTGATATATTACATCTTAATGACATCCATCTTATGTATCCCTTTGAGTGACCTGTAATTTCTAAACTCTTTGGAAACTCTAGTGTTGTATGATTCATAGTCCTATGGTATTAAGGAAAAAAATATTTTAAATAGCATTTTCCCTCAGTTACATGTCAAAAAAATTTTAACATTCATTTCTGCAAGATTTTAAGTTCTAAATTTTTCTCCTTCATTCCTTCTGTCCCCTCCCCTTTTCTGAAGATGGTAGACAGTTTGATATAGTTCATAAATGTGCTATCATGTAAAACATTTTCATATTGGTCACAATGGTGAAAGAAGAACCAGATCAAAAAGAAAAAAATAACACAATAAAGTGAAAAAATATGCTTCAATCTGCATTCTATATCTATCCATTCTTTATCTAGTGATGGATAGCATTTTCTATCACAGACCATCGTGCTGCTGGGAAGACCTGAGTTAGTCATAGCTAATCATCACACAATGTTTTTGAGACAGTGTACAGTATTTTCCTGATTCTGCTCATTTTACTTTGTAGCATTTCATACAAGTCTTTCCAGGTTTTTTTTTTGGAATCTGATTGTTCATTATTTCTTGCTGCACAATAGTATTCCATCACACACATACATAGCTTGTATGGTCATCTTCCAATTGCTGGTCATTCCCTAAATTAAACTGTAGGTTACTTTTGTTATTTACTACTGTGTCTTGTGCCTTTTTCACTGATCCATCACTCTATTTCCTAGTAAGTATAATACTCCTAGTAAGAATAATTTTGAGGAATACTGCTTTATAATATAGTTTGAGGTCTTCTGAGTTGCCAGGCCACCTTCCTTTGTATTTTAAAAAACTAAACCCCTTGATATTCTTGTCCTTTTCTTCTTTCAGATGAATTTTGATTTTTTTTTTTTTAACTTTTGAGATTTATTTTTTAGTGATTGGTATGGCACTGAATAAGTAAATAAGTTTAGGCAGAAATATCATTTTTATTATATTGGCATGGACTGCACATGAGCAATTGATATTTTTCTGTTTGTTATAACATACTTCAATTCTGTGCAATGTATTTTGTAATTGTGTCCATTTAGGTCCTGGGTTTGTCTTAGCAGGTAGACTCCTAAATATTTTATCTTGTTTATGATTATTTTAAATAGAATTTCTATTCCCTGCTCCTGGATTTATTGATCATGTAAAGAAATGCTAATGAATTATGTGGGTTTATGTGGGTTTATATCCTGTAGCTTTGATAAAGATGTTAATTATTTCAAGTAATTTTTAACTGATGCCTTTAGATTCTTTAGGTATATTATCTTAGTTTTGTTTCCTCATTACCTATTCTAATTCCTTCAATTTTGTTTTCTCTTTTATTGTTAACGTTTCTAGTACTGTACTGAATAATAATGGTGTTAATGGGAATCCTTGCTTCACTCCTGATCTTTTTAGGAAGGGTTATTTCATTACAGGTAGTGTTTACTGATGGTTTTAGATAAATACTGCTTATTGTTTTAAGGAATGTTCCCTTTATTCCCATTCTTTCTAGTCGTTTTAAAAGGACTAGATGTATTTTTTCAAAAGTTTTTTCAGCACCTATTGAGATACTCATAAGATTTCCGCTGACTTTTTTATTGATATTGTCAATTATGTTAATATTTTTTTCTAATATTGAGCCAATCCTGAATCCTAAATAGTCCTTGTAATATATTATTGTAATTGCTTTGCTAGTGTTTTGTTCAAAATTTTTGCATCAATATTGGCCTATAATTTCTTTCTATCTTTTAGCTCTTCTTGGTTTAAGTATTAATGCCATATTTGTGTCATAAAAGGAGTTTCGTATATAGTATATCTCATTTAATTATTTTTGTTTTTGATTTGACTGAGATTAGGATTTTTTTTCTTTTTACAACTGAAGCATAATAGAGTCTGCTCTAGGCTGTTACTTTTACTCTTCTGTGTCTCTCTGTTTCAAGTGGTTTTTCTTGTAAACAACATATTGTTGGATTCTGTTTTTGATCTACTTTGCTCTATACTTCCATTTTATGGGACAATTTATCCCATTCTCATTCGTGTTAATAATCATTACCATCAGATCTTTCAATCAAATCTTTCTTACTGTACAGGGAAGTAGTAGAAAAGATTTCTATATTCAATTGATTGTATATATTATTTCCTGTTTGAGTGAATAAAGATGAAAATAAGGTTCAAATGATGATTATAACCCATTTCCCTGCCATTTTCCCCTTCACAATATTAATAAATCTTTTGTGTCCCTTCATGTAAAATAACTGTTTTTATTCTACCTCTTCCTTCCTGCTGCACCCAGTATGTTTTTTTTTTAATCATTTTTTAAAAAATGGTGTTCCCTCAAGTTTATTATATGCTCATGGCTTCTGTCTATGCATATTCTTTTTATATATACTTAGTGACATAATTATTAAAAACTACAAGTCTCATTTTCTTATGAAGGATATAAACAGTTTAGCTCTCTTGAATCCCTTGTATTTTCTTTCCCTTTTGTCCCATTTTATTTGTCTCTTGGATTTTGATATTGAGAGTTAATTTTTAAAAATTCTGGTTTTCTTATAAAAATAGAAATTCTTCTATTTCATGGAATGACCATTTCTCCCTTTGAAGTATTATGTTTAATTTTGCTGGATAGGCAATCCTTTTTGTAATTCCTAGCTCCTTTATCTCTGGGACAATGTGTTCCATGACCACTAGTCCTTTTATTTGCAATTACTAGGTTCTGTGTAAACCTGATTGTGGCTCCCTGATATTTGATTTTTTTTTTCCTGGCCACTTGTAGTAATTTTTCCTTTGATCAGATAGTTCTGAAATTTGACTATTATGTTTCTTGGAGTTTTTATTTTGCATCCTCTATCCTGAGGTGAATGGTATATTCTTTCAATGTCTATTTTTCCCTTTAATGCCAGGATACCAGAGGAGTTTTCTTTGATAGTTTTTTTTAAAAACTCTGTCCAGGTTCTTCTCTTGATTATGGCTTTCAGATAGTCCAGTGATTCTGATATTGTCTCTCTTGGATCTATTTTCCAGTTCACTTGTTTTTCCCATGAGGTATTTAATATTTTCATCCATTTTTTCATTTTAAAAAAAATTGATTCTTGATGTCCCATAGAGTTATTAGCTTCCATTTTCCTCATTCTACTTTTTAAGGTGGTTTTTTTCCTCCATTAACTTTTGTACTTTGTTTTCCATTTGACCAATTGATTCTTTAAGGAGTTGTTTTCTTCAGTGGATTTTTGCATCTCCTTTTCCATTTGTCAAATTCACTTTTTAAAGAGTTTTCTGTAATAAGCCAGAACTGTGGAGAAAGGTGTTAACTCAGTGGAATTGATAAGACAATTGTTATCTAGGTTAGCATGATGATTAATAGTTCTCTAGTTCAATATGATTGATTTAATCTTACAATAAAGTATGGCTCCCTAATGATATAATGATTAGTTTATACTCAGTATACTGTAATGATGTAATTATAATAGAATATATAAACTGGGGACAAACTCAGATTGAGAGAGAGAAAGAGAGAGAGAGAGAGAGAGAGAGAGAGAGAGAGAGAGAGAGAGAGAGAGAGAGAGAGAGAGAGAGAGAGAGAGAGAAGACTCAACCACCATCCTTAGTGGCTTTTCTGCCTACTGCATTTTTCCATTGAAACCAAGACTCATTTTGGAGGGCCTCCAGAAAGCTAGCCAGGCCCCAGGCTAAAGACACAAACTGTGAAGGAAATAATAAAGACTTTGGACTTTACCCCTTGTGGTGATTATTCTGCTAAAACCAAGGCCCACTTGGAGGACCTCCAGAGAGCTAGCTAGAATATTACAGTTTTCCAAGCTATTTACTGTTTTGTATCACTTTCATTTCTTTTCCCAATCTTCTTTTTACTTCTTTTATGTAATTTTTAAGATACCTTTTGAACTCTTCTATGTGTTCTTTCTGGACTTGGGTCACTTCCCATTTATCTTTGAGGTTTTGTCGATAGGTGTTTTGACACTTTGTCTTTTGTCATTTGTTGTGTCTTGGTCTTTCTTATCACTATAATAATTTTCTATGGTCAGAGTCTTTTTGTTGGTCTTTGCTTCTGTGTCTCTGTCTCTGTCTCTGTCTCTGTCTCTATCTCTGTCTCTGTCTCTGTCTCTCTGTTTCTGTGTGTGTCTCTCTCCTTTTCTGTCTGTGTCTCTGTCTCTCTCTTTTCCTTTCTTTTAAAATTAAGCTCTGCTCCCCAGGTAGAAGTATTGTACTATCTCAGACTTTTTGTGTCAGTGGCTGAAGAATCTGCCTGATTTCCTGGTGCTGCACTGATAGGTTGTCCTGAGGCACCTGTCAGAACTTTCACATTTGGTTTGAGTAGTGGCTGACACTGCTGGAGTGTGTAGGGGTTCTGTCAGCTCACCTGATGCTGAGCTGGGGTTCTAGTGTCTGACATGAGCTGAGGCTAATTAAATTATTTCTTTGTTTCAGGACTACACTGATGTACATGGTTGGCATTCTCCTACTCCACCACCTAGGATCTTCTACTGATTTATTGAGGTGAGACTTACTGCTGATTTGCTGGGGAGCTTTCTGTGAGCCCTATCCTTAACCTGAATGAAAGAGACCCTTCCTGTTGTTAATTTAGCTAAAGGATTGTCTCCTTTTTGATTGTGACATTCAAGACCTTGTCTTGGGACACTGTTTCATAATTGGAATATGGTAGGAATACAGCAATTCACTGCGTATTTCATCATCTTGGTTCCTGAAAATGAAGCAAAAATAATTATTTAAAAAATGGATTACTTTTTTAAAAGGAGAATTAGAGATCACTGAAAGTTTTGTTGATTTTCCCAATTCAATGATTTCCCCAACTTTGTATTTCTGAAATTATTTCTCAAACTTTTTGTCTATCTATCAAAATTTTATACATCAATGGACCAATAGAATATCATTTTTCTACCAAGTCTATTATATTATTTGAGATAAATTTGTGAAGTAATTTTAATTTGTAGTTATCTTATTGCAGGTGAGTTAGAACGTTAAAAAAATTCTTGAGTATTCATTTCACCAGGCAACAGATGGTGCCCAGAGCGCTGGGCTTGGAATCAGGAACATCTGAGTTTAAATTTGGATTCTGACACTTACTGCTTGTGTGAACCTGAGCAAATCACTTAATCTCCCTCCTCCATTAGAAAATGGAGATAATTATAAGCACCTAAATCCCAGGTTTGTTGAAAGGATCAAATGAGTTAATAATTATAAAAAGCGTTTAGCCTAGGGCCTGGCATATTGTAAGTGCTATTGAAAAACAATCATTCTAAAATTATTCTATTCTGTTTTGCCTCTTTTGTAAATTTTATCCATATTCTTTGATGACTTATCTGTTTCTCTTCATCTATTGCTACATTTCAGACTTTTTTCTTTCATAATAATTCCCCTAGTCTTTAGACTTCAAAGCACCTAAACCCTATATAATACTACGTATGTTCATAAACCTTGGTCTCAGCTCCAAGTGACTTCGAAGGGAAGGAAGAAGAGAGGGAGGAAAAGAATGGATCCCAGCTTGATGCTCTTTTCTTTAGGTTTAGTGAAGTGTCATAATCTATCTAGTACCCCACACCACTGACATACAAACATTTGTCCTGTTCTTATTCCTTCTGATCTTTAGTCCATTGGAAAGAGCTGTTCCATCATACTATTGCAATCTCAGCAAATTCCTGTCATTAGGAATATACATGTCTAAAACAGTGGGAGGAGGGATGGCATAGAATATGAAGTTGAATATTAATACAAATTATAGGTACACTTGTACAGAAATGTAGAAGTGTAAATGGGGAGCTTTGGTGGGTGGTGAAGATAAGCTTTCTGACTGAATTAATACATAGTGGTAAAGGATTCTTTTTAGTTCATAGGTTTTCAAGTTTTTGTCTTGTTTGGGTTTTATGTGTTCTAGATCTTAGAGAGAGTTAAAATTGCTTTATCTCTAGCGTTTAATTCCTATTTTGAAGAGATCTAAGAAGTAATGAGAGTTAGAGAAAAAGATCTAGTCCCACATTTAATCGACAACATAATCTGGAATCCCTAAGAAATGACATTTTATTTTATATATTTTTGTCAATATTCTGCATGTTAAGAGTTTTATTAAAATATTGGATGAATATTTCTAATTCTAAAGTGGTTGAATTGATGTTCTTTGTGCAAAAGCTTTTAAATTTCATAGAATTAAAATTATCTATTTTGCATTAATATGTTTTTCCTTCCTCTTTATTTTTTTCATTACTTAAATTATTTAATTTTTTTTTCCTTCCTTCACCTTCCACCACCTCTCTACCATCAACTAAATCTCCACATCAGGGCTGCACAAGTCGACCTATAACTTCTTTCCTTCCTTCCTTTCTTGCTTCCATCTTTCTATCCTTCTTTCTATTCTCTTCTTAATGAAAGGAAAACAATATATTTTGTACACAATATTTTGACACAATGCTTCCAGATCTTCTACACAGTTTGCTTTTTTATTTCTTTTTATTATATCTACCTTATAAATGAGGAAAGGGCATGGCAGGTCACACAAAAAATTAGTGAATTTCAGAGGCAGGAATCCAATCCAAGTTTATCCTTAATCTGAGTCTATTGTTCTCATTTTACATCATAGTTGTGTTTTTTTTTTTTTCAACAGTACATTAAATATCTAGTTGATACTGCTGTAACTATACTGTTGTTTCAGTTATGTCTTATTCTTAGTGATCCCATTTAGAGTTTTTCTTGACAAAGATGTTGTAGTTGTTTGCTATTTTCATCTTCAGTTTCTTTTACAGATGAGAAACTGAGGCAAAGTTAAGCAACTTGTCTAGGATCACACAGGCATTTGATGGTACTCATAATATATGATAAAAAAATCTATTTTCATATATATTATACCGGCATATAATTATGTATATATGGTATGTATATAACTTATATACACACATATATGGGCAACAAGTGAGCCAGCTAATTGACATAGTAGAGTGCTTGACTTGCAATCAGGAAGATCTGAGTTTAAATCCTCAGATAACTGTGTGACTGTGAAGATCATTTAATCTCTGCCAGCTTCAATTTGCTCAGATAATAATACCACCCACTTTAAGAAATTGTTGTGAGGATCAAATAAGGTAGCATATATAAAGCATTTTGCAAACCTTAAAGAACTTTATAAATGTTAATTATAATTTTTATTATAAAAATGCTCCTGAGTAGACACATGTGCATTACACTATATAATTATGTGTAAGGTTATATATGCATAAATAGAAACAGAAATATGTATACATGAATATGCATGTATAGTAAAACTCATGTATTTATATATTTTTATATTTGAACATGAAATTGAAAATGAACAAAATTTTAAAAATAAGACCTTCAGTTATCTTTTTCTTAAAAAGTCTCTTTGCATTTCAAAATATTAGAAATAAAAGACTGTTTAGAAATTGTTTAGTCAACTATCTTCACTTTGAATATAAAGCAAGTAAATTGCTCAGTCACACTGCTAGTTGGTAAAAGAATTGAGCCTAGCCTTCCAGTTTTCCTGCCTTTATGAAGTTTCATTTCACTACTTCCAGTTTTAATTCCTGTAAAATCTTTTTCTATGAATTACAAAATAATTTGACTGAAACTTACCCTTTTCCCTCTATCAATGAAATCACATTCTCTCTCTCCCTCCCTCCCTCCCTCCCTCCTTCCTTCCCTCCCTCTCTCTGTCCCTCCCTCCCTCCCTCCTTTCTTCCCTCCCTCCCTCCCTCCTTCCCTCCTTCCCTCTCTTTCTCCCTCCCTCTTTCCCTCCCTCCATCTCTTTCCCTATTCAATTGAATAATACTTTGGGAGAGAATGTTCATTTATTTGTCTGAACTCAAATCCTCTAAATTTATGCAGTTGTATTTTGGGAAGATTAAAGACAAGGCAATTCGATTTAATTTAACCAACACTTATCAAAATCCTATTATGTGACAGACACAGTGGTTCACACCATAAACACTGCATATGACTTTATATTTATGAAAACAAACAAACAAAAGGAAATCAGGAGTTTCTTAACTAGTATTCTAAAGAGCTACATTTGGAACTCAATCACATGAACAGTTTTCACTTTATCCAATAGCATAAAAAATATTACTTATGCTATCTTTTATCTATTCCTTGACATGTTGCCAAATGGTTTGCCAGGAATATATTTTCTAAACAGTGAAGTTGAGAGTAGCTGTTTATGTTTTAAGTGCTGTTTGGTAAAAAATCCTTTGTTTCCACCCTTTCTTCCTTTAATGTATTTTAATTAAAGGTAAGAAGAAAATAAAAATGTGATGAAAAAACCAAAGGCAGCTGTAATGTGTGGGTATAAAATACTATATGTGATTTCAAGTTGGAAACTGCTTTCTGCTCAATTTGAAAAGAGAAAAACAGTGATTACAAATGTATTTCTAAATGAGATTTCACATAAATCTAGTTTTGCACATGTGACAGCATTTGTGAGAAAGACTTGACTCCTTAGGAAAATGCCCTGGATTTTCTTGAAATTTAATTAATTTTAATGATCCAATTCTGGGATGTAAGCACTCATTTAAGGGACAGACTAGTCTGACTTACAAAAAAAGATAAAATACTGAGCCAATAACTGCCATATACATACTTATGGTTAAAAATAGTGTTAACAATTTAGATAATGAAAAATGCAAGGGTTTTAGGGCCCGGAATTGCTTAATGTATGCAAAATAGTGTTGGTGAAGGTGAACTAGAACAAATAGGGAGGCAGTGGAAGTTCTGTTTCTCAATCTCTGGCAGGTATGAACTACTTTGCAGGGTTTTGAAAGAACTTACAGATGATATTGTTAAGCTACTATTGGTGGTGTTAATTTTTTTCAGAGAATAGGAGAGATATTGCAAAACAAGATATTACCTAATGTTTTCATTTTCACAAAAGTGAAGTTGGATTTTTGATGTTACAGACCAGGGAGTTTGATTGAAATTCTGTTGTAGAGTCCTCTATTGAAAGATGGTTTTTGAACCCTTGAGATGCAGAGATCAACAAAGAGTTAGGAAGGCTTCATAAAGAACAGGTTAGGCCAGACTAAACTCATTTCTCTTTTTGACAGTTACTAGACAGATGATATATTAGGGGAATCCCAGAGACATGGTATACTAAGATTTCAGTAAGGCATGGCACAAAGCCTTTCACCATATCTTGATAGAAAAGGTAGATTGGATAATAGAATAGTTAGATGAATTCAGAATTGATTGCTTGATTAGGCTCAAAGGGAAGGAGGTTTCAGCTCTTTGGAAAAGTTCTTGTTACAAAGATCTGCCTTTGGCCCATTTTGATGAAATCATAATACCATGAAAGAATCAGGACATGTTAATAGAGCTCAATGGTGTGCATACTTCACTGGTTCAGATTACAATGATCTACATGTCATGCTGGCAAATTCTTATTGGTGCTTTCCCATAAAGTTCTTATAGTGGCTTTACTCAATGCATTAAAGTAAATGCTTTGTTTTTTTCCCCTTATGTCAGAGTTCCCATTTTTCATATTTAATTCTTGGTACCTTATAAGCTTGCTGTATTTCATAGGCTTACATGTTTGTTTTTTTTTTAAATGTGTTTTAGTCCATTTCTTGGAACAGGTAATTGTTGTTGTTGTTGTTGTTGTTGTTGTTGTTGTTGTTGTTATTAATATGCTGTGACTAATTTATATCCACCATAGTTCTTTCAATTTTGCTTCAGGATGCTTGCATAGTGTCCCAAGATTTGTAATATATAACCAGTCTATAAATAGAATACATTATGGTGGGTAGGATGCAGAGCTGATCATGGAATCAGGAAAACCTGGGTTGAGATCTTACTTATGACATATGTTGAATAAATAATCTTGACAAGGTTACTTTAATCTCAAAAATGCCACCTGGTATTCTCTAAGACTATGTATTGCATTGATGGGAGTAATTTTCATTAGGAGAAATTCCTCAATGAGAGGGATGTAAAGGATGTAAGATATTGTTTCTGTCATAAATGAATAGGCCTGGAAGGAGGAAGAAGTTTGGCTTAATAAAAACTACAAAAAATATGTGTCTAAAGAAATACAGTATTTAGATGAAATTTAAGCAATTTGGGACAGAAAACAAACTGTGATATTCAAATTACCTTGTAAGGATGTATATATACATGAATTATTGTTTAAAAGTCAGAGAAAAAAAATTTTAAACTCATAATATACAAATTTGAAGAAATGATGTTAAGATTTCAGAATATGATGGAGGATAATTTTGATAATTGATTAACGGTTGAAGCTATACGACATAAAGGTCTCTCAATTTATTTGCATGTAAGTATATTAAACTTAAAAAATAAGACAAAAATGAAAAATAATATTATTTATTGGATGCTAAGAGATAATTACATATAGACTGTTGATTTCATGGATTGAAAGTTTTTTTTTTTTTTTTTTTTTTTTTGCTTCATAGCGAAAGATGTACCTGAATATTAGTAAACTCTTATTATTTAAATTATTGAAAATAGGCTTAAGAGTCTGAGGGTGAAGATTATGGTAGAGATTCAAGCATGTGGCAAGAAAAGAAAGACTGGGGACAGGGAGGAATGTCAAAAAAGCAGTTTTGTTGGAGCTAATTGGGATCAGCAGTAGGAATAGTCAGCTGAGAAGTAGGTTTGGGCAGCTAGTTCCTAACTGGTTCTATGAAGATGGGGACTTATTGGAAGAGGCCTTTAGTTCACAAGTGCAAACTCTTAATTGAACCTGTTGCTCTTTATTGCCCCTTGTGGTTTCAAAGAGAAAATCAGAAAGGAAAAAGTTTGTAAAATCTGTGTTAGTACATAGGAAGTGATTGAACATCACAGAATCCTAGGAACTGAAGAACTGACCAGACTGATTTGAATTGCCCAGATATTTAACCTGACCCCTTATTCTATAAACTCTGTTTGCTGCAATCTGATTGAATGGCATAAAATCCTATTGAGTGGAGGATTAGGCTTGTATATATCCCAGACATAGCCAGGTAGGTGGAATTTGAAGTTCATTCGATTTTCTGGCTTTTTTTTTTAATTGTTACTTTTATTGACCTTATCCATCAGAATAAAAATATGTTGGTACAAAATGAAATATTTGTTATTGTAGCTTTTGCATCAAAAATCTAAACAGATTAAAAAAAAACAACAGTAGTAAACTCAGTCAAATTGAATACATAAGAATCAATAATTTCCCCGAAGCCACAGTAACATTTAAACAATTAAACATAAAACAAACAATTCAATGCAGGACTGGAAAGGTAAGTAAGCTTCCAACTTAAACAACATGGAATTCAAAAGAGCAAAATTGGGTTTTTTCATAGAGACACAGTATACTGAAAACCATCAATACCCAAATAATTGATAGATTATTTAGAGTCCTAAGATAACATGTAATCTAACCAGCTTTTAAATAATCTGCAGTTATTGGTTCTTTTGAATCAGAGATTTATTGATGTATGGAATCACACTATTTCCAGCAATCATTCTTTTAATAAGAGAGTCCAATTCTTTATCACCATTTATGCTGCAGGTGACAAGGAATAATGTGCTTTACCTTTAAGTCTCTTGATATATTTCCTGCCAGTTTGAGCAACCCAATAGTTAGTTAAGTATTCCAGGATGGTAGCACTACATAAAGTGCATGTAGTTGCTTCCACACACCCATGGCTTGTACTTTCTATGATGATGGAGTTAGGTGTTAGGAACTATAAGTTGACTCTTTGCAAGTGGGAATCTGCCATTATCCTTGTCCTTTGTAACTTTATCACCAGCTATTTTGAGTTGTTCTTTCTCTCATATACTCATTACAGAAAGTAGACTAAGCAAACACTCAGATGAAATCCTGCTGGCTATTATTCCTGCATATTGAAATTTAAACTGCCAAATTGCTATCCAAAGGAAGATGAAACACTTCCCCCAATGTTCTTTTGGGAGGGACTGTTGTTTGGCAGAGTTTATAAATGCTTTGGTGGTTTGAGAGTAGAAGGAAAGGTGATTTGCATAGCTGGAGAGCAATGAGGACCAGCAGACAAGCAATAAACAAGGAAGCGACTTCCTGCACTTCAGATGTTCATAGACAGACAAGAAAGGGCATAGTTGCTAATGTGACTGATGTGAGGCTCCACATAGTGAGAAAATGCCCATGAATGGACTGGACTAGCATTGGGAAAAAGACATTTTCTACCAGGGCATTTCTTAGGGACTCACCTCACCTCATCTTTATGATGATTTCATGACTTGTCTCACTGCTCAGCATAACTGCTACCCCCAAGGCATATAGGCTATGGTGCCCATCATCCAGTCCCCACTTCCTTTTTCAATGCCTGTGGGGCAAAACCAAATTACTCTCTCTATAGGTGTTAACAACCCCTACAATAAAAGTGTCCTTTGTAATATCTTCTTCCATCCCAACTGTTTTTTTCTTTCTGGTTATGGTTTTACATAAAACATTACAGGGAGTACATGGGTTATTAAAAGATCCATCTTTTGTAGCAGTGAATAGCTTGGGATAATTGAAAGTACTTTGTAATTTCCAAAATGCAATTCAACCTGATCTCTTCTGCCTAATCAGTTGTGAGAGGTGTAAAGAATATAAATTGATCCTTCTGTGATTTTTTTATTTGATCATTATAAAAGAACATTTAACTTGGTAAAATAAAATATAGCCTTAAATTTTCTTCTCAAAAAAAGTATATGTTCATATCAAACAACTTTCCATAACACTTAAAACTGATGGCACAATCAAGCAAGGTAAAACATAATCAGAAAAGGGATCCTGAAACTGTTTGCAGGTTTCTTGGAGGATGGTAATAGTGGCAATATCTCTGGGATTCAATTTTCATATAACTACAATAAAAATAGTATATATGATCTCTGGTATCCCTTTTGTATGATTCTATTGTTCAATAACTGCTTCTATTTGTAAATGATATAGTATTAATGGCATAGAATCCTGGAAAGCTACAAGAATACAGAGGGTATCAAATTCATATGAGACATCCATATGAGAAAAACAAAGTGGAATAGGGATATGCATTGCAGAGATTATGATATGTAATTGGTCCTAAACTCAATCAGATTCCATCACATATGTGGTAGAAGACTTAATTGACTATTTGTGGACCCATTAAGTTTTATACTTTATAAAAATTGGAATTAAAACTTACCTGAAACAGAGGTTCCTAATCTAGGATACCAGGATTTGTTTTTATATAAGAAATGTTTTTATAATAATTTCAATGTAATTATTGTTTTTTATAATTTTATATATCTATGTTTATATTTTAGATATAATCCCAGATATTTAGATATAGATTGATCAAATGATCTACCTATCTATTGAATCTATTGTTGGTTTTTCTGAGTCCAAAAACTTCACTGCATTGTCAAGGGGTTCCTAACAAGTGATATGATAAATCTCAAGTTCATCCAAAAGTAAAAGGGAAGCACAATGACTCTCTAACAAAACACTTTCAAATATTGTATAAATAGCATTATTTAGGGAACTAAAAAGACTCAAATTAATTCTGATCTACTTTGTGAAAAAAAGAAGTTGATTAATTTAGTTCTGAATAGAATTGTTAAATCCAGGATAGCTCCCTGGAGGCCTTAGGATCAGCCAGAGTTAGGAAAAGTAAAAATCCTTGGTCTTTAGGAGAAGTGAAAGAAGAAGGCAAACTGCCATAGGCTCGACGAAGATGCATTCTTGATTTTCTATTCCAAAGTCACCAACTTCTCTCCTCCTTGTCCTGCCACAAAGTGAGTCTCTGGCCTCTGTCCCTCCACCCTCTAGTCCTTGCCTACAATTATCTGAGTACCAAACATTCAGCCAGCATAAACTATGAGAAGAGCCATTTATCCAAACATATGCTAATAGAGTCATTGTCTCATATTGAATTAGTTAATTAACCTTAAAGTGTTTGGTTGTCTGATTCAAACATATCTTTTTCAGAGTTTTAGCCCTTTACATAGAATATGTAGAAAGTAATTACTATTGAAGGAAACATAAGTTTGTGGCCAGTTTTTAGTTTTTTTTAAGAAAAATTTTGATTCAATGAAAACAATAATTCTCTATACATGATTAGTTTCAGGAGCAAATTGTTGTGACATTTCAATTCTTGTTTCACAATTCAGCAGAAACATTTCCTTTCTCCTCCACTCTGATTAGTCTCTTCACTTTAAATTTAAATTTCAGCTAAATTTTATCTTTTCTTGAAAACCTTCCCTATCTTCTATTAATTTTTATGCCTTCCATAATTATGTTTCCAATTATTTTATATAGTTTGCTTAGTAATATTTGTTTCTCCTCTTCTGAGATTGTAAGCTCTTTAAGACAAGAATTATCTTTTGCCTCTTTTTATATCTGTAATACTTAGCACAGTTCTTGGCACATAATAGGCTCTTAATAAATATTGATTGATTGAGACAGAAAATTATTGATCTTTTATATATTTTAAATATGTCCCCCATCCCTCCTGGTCTTTTCTTCAGTTCCCACTTAATTTGATGGCCTAGCTCTCTAAAGAGTGATTAATTACTAACCCTTAGGCTCCAAGGCATGACTTTGAGCATGTTGGTTTATAGCATTATCATTCAGAAACCTTCAATATATGCTTTTTATTGCCAATTGTCCAGGCAGTTTTAATTGGCTTTCAGAAAATTTATTTAGTGAGAAATTATTGAAAAAACAGTACCCACAAAGACTAATTGCCTTCAAACTAGTGGTATACCCTCCACCCCTCCATTCTGTACATAGAAAGGCTGTGGACTCAAAGTTACAGTACAAAGTCGTGAAGCACAAACTTAGAAAATACACATGAAAAAAGGAAATGACACAGATGCTTGTTACATGTAATACTTTTTTCTCTTTATAGATTTTCTTTTTAATTTTATTTTTTATTATAGTTTTTATATACTAAACATATGCATAGGTAATTTTTTAACATTGACCCTTGCAAAACCTTCTGTTCCAACTTTTTCCCTCCTTCCCCCCACCCTCTAGTCTAGATGGCAGGTAGTCCCCATACATGTCAAATATGTCAAATATATTTATACAATTATCTTGTTGCACAGGAAAGATTGGATTTAGCAAGAAGGTAAAAATAACCTGAGAAGAAAAAAACAAAAATGCAAGCAAACAGTAATAAAAAGAGTGGAAATGTTATGTTGTAGTCCGTACTCATTTCCCAGTGTAGCTGGTTCTGTTCATTACAGATCAATTGGAACTGATTTGGATTCTCTCATTGTTGAAGAGAGCCACATCCATCAGAACTGATCAAAACATAGTATTGTTGTAGAAGTACATTTCATAATATATGTATAATGATCTCCTGCTTCTGCTCTTTTTACTTAGCATCAGTTCATGTATGTCTCTCCAATCCTCTCTGTATTCATCCTGCTGGTCATTTCTTATAGAACAATAATATTCCATAACATTCATATACCACAATTTACTCAACCATTCTCCAATTGATGGACATCCCTTCAATTTCCAGTTTCTAGCCACTACAAAAAAGGCTGCCACAAACATCTTTGTACATACAGGTCCTTTTCCCTTCTTTAATATCTCTTTGGGATATAAGTCCAGGAGTAATACTGCTGGATCAAAGGGTATACACAATTTGATAAATTTTTGAGTATAGTTCCAAATTGCTCTCCAGAAGGTTGGATCTCTTCACAACTCCACCAACAATGCATCAGTGTCCCAGTTTTCCTACATCCCCTCCACATTCATCATTATCTTTTCCCGTCATCTTAGCCAATCTGACAGGTGTATAGTGATATCTCAGAATTGTCTTAATTTGCATTTCTCTGATCAACAATGATTTGGAATACCTTTTCATATGACTAATAATAGTTTTAATTTCTTCATCTGAAAATTGTTCATATCCTTTGACCATTTATCATTTGGAGAATGGCTTGATTTCTTATAAATTAGAGTCAATTCTCTCTATATTATATATATATATGATATGGATATATATCAGAGGCCTTTAGCTGTAAAAATGTTTTCTCAGTTTATTGCTTCCTTCTAATCCTGTCTGCATTAGTTTTATTTGTACAAAAGTTTTTAACTTAATATAATAGAAATTTTCTATTTTGTGATCAATAATGACCTCTAGTTCTTCTTTGGTCACAAATTCCTTCTTTCTCCACAGGTCTGAGAGGTAAATGATCCTATGTTCTTCTATTTATTTCTAATCTCATTCTTTATGCCTAGATCATGAACCCATTTTGATCTTAACTTGATTTATGGTGTTAAGTATGGGTCAATCCCTAGTTTGTGCCATACTAATTTCCAATTTTCCCAGAAATTTTTGTCAAATAATGAATTCTTATCCCAAAGACTGGGGTCTTTGGGTTTGTCAAACACTAGATTGCTATAGTTATTACCTATTTTGTCCTGTGAACCTAACCTATTCCACTGATCAACTAATCTATTTCTTAGCCAATATCAAATGGTTTTAGTGGCTGCTGCTTTATCATATAGTTTTAGATCTGGTACAACTGGGCCACCTTCATTTGATTTTTTTTTTTTTTTCATTAGTTCCCTTGAAATTCTTGACCTTTTGTTCTTCCAGATGAATTTTGTTGTTATTTTTTCTAGGTCATTATAATAGTTTCTTGGGAGTCTGATTGGTATAGCACTAAATAAATAGATTAGTTTAGGTAGTACTGTCATCTTTATTATATTTGCTCAACCTATCCAGGAGCACTTAATATTTTTCCAATTATTAGATCTGACTTTATTTGTGTGGAAAGTGTTTTGTAGTTTTGCTCATATAGTTCCTGACTTTCCCTTGGCAGATAGATTCCCAAATATTTTATACTATTGACAGTTATTTTAAATCGAATTTCTCTTTGTAACTTGCTGTTGGATTTTGTTAGTGATATATAAGAATGCTGAGGATATATGTGGATTTCTTTTGTATCCTGCAACTTTGCTAAAGTAGTGGATTATTTCTAATAGCTTTTTAGCAGAATCTCTGGGGTATACCATCATATTATCTGCAAAAAGTGATAATTTGGTTTCCTCATTACCTACTCTAATTCCTTTAATTTCTTTTTCATCTATTATTGCTGAAGCTAGCATTTCTAATATAATGTTGAATAGTAATGGTGAAAGTAAGCAACTTTGTTTCACTCCTGATTTTACTGGGAATGGTTCCAGTTTTTTATCACCATTACATATGATGCTTACTGATGGTCTTAAACAGATGCTATTGACTATTTTAAGGAAAAAGTCCATTTATTCCTATACTCTCTAATGTTTTTAATAGGAATGGGTGCTTTGTCTTTTTGCTCATTTTGAAAAAAAAAACCAAAAACTAAAACAAAAACCTACGATCTGCTTATCAGGGGCAGTGGGGTATTTTCAAGCTGCCTCTACACTCAATAGGAAATGGCAGTGAAAGGGCAGTGGGATAGCACTCCCTGGCTGCACTGGGACCTGAAATCAGGGCCTGAAATCAGCAGGAGTGGAAAGGCAGCTATTAGGGTTACAATGGGACCAACTACTGAAGCTGTGCTTAGATCCTGCTGAGTCACTCCGGGTACTGTGTGAATGTGGCCAGGTCCCAAGAGACTGTAGTGTTTTGGGGTTATAGCCTTTACCCCCTGTGTTTATAGCTTCTCTGGTGATCTAATGGCTTGCTGCCAGGGCAAAGTAGCTTACATTGTAATAAAGTTCTCCCCAAAGATTTTCAGCCAGCAGACTACAGCTGTTTCCTGTGCTTGCACTGCCTGCCTGAGGTCTGTGCCTGGCCTACCTCCCCAACCCCTCTTCCATCTCCTTCTGGGAGCAAAACAGGCCTTTTCTGGTGAATTTTGAGAATATCTTCTATTGGTAATATGTTGTACTCCCAATATTTGTGAGTTTTGACAGTCAAGTCTAAGAATGAATATTGTTAAAATAGATTGAGGGAAAAGGAGAGTTTAGGAAGATGCGTGTGTCCTCTCTGCCATCTTGGCTCCCCCCACCCCACCTTATGGCATTACTTTAAGGTAAAACTTTCTTTGGGGCCATGAAATTGTGTCTCATTGGTTGAGTCTTTAACCTGTGTTTCTCTCATATATAAGGAGTTCTGGCCTTTGAAGATCCTTCTTCCCTAAAGTGGATTTCCTTTTAATTCCATTCATTTGTATTTGAGTTTGTATGTCCTAGATGTATCTCCTTCTGCTCTTTGCTAGTATCTTATCTCCTAATTTTCTCTCTCTCCTGATAGTCAATGAATCAATTTCCTTTCAGGAACTTAACTTGCAAATTTGGAGTCTACCACTTATGACATCAGGGAGGTGATGGAGAAGAAAGGACAAATAACAATCTTTGTGAATAATGCTGGCCCACAAACTGGAATTGGTCAGCTGGAAGACTCCTTCCTTCCCTCCATTCTTTTCCCCTTCCTTCCTTCCTTCCTTCCTTCCTTCCTTCCTTCCTTCCTTCCTTCCTTCCTTCCTTCCTTCCTTCCTTCCTTCTTTCTTTCTTTCTTTCCTTCCTTCCTTCCTTGTTTCCTTCCCAAATCTTGGGGTTTTCTGACTTCTTAACCAGTCTGATTCTTATTGTCACTAACAGCTCCTAGGTCAAGCCCCATTTGATCATTGTTTAAATCCTGATTGACTGAGGTTGAATGTAAATACAATCATTTTTGCTTTGACCTGGAAACTTAGAGGATCTTGGTCTCCTATATACATCCAGTTATGTATTTATTTATTTATTTGTTTGTTTGTTTGTTCATTTATTTATTTATTTATTTGGATTAAGTGAAAAAGGAGACTCTTTACCTCTGTCTATTAATCACTGAATAGGTGCAGCCTCAGTCAATCTGAGATCTGTGGAAGATTAAAATTTTAAAAAGGCCAAAATATCCCATTGCATCTAGAGCCATCTCTTGATCTATATCTTGCCACTGGACCCAGATGACTCCGGGAGGGGAAAGTGAGGTAGATGACCTTTTATAGGCTTGTCTCATTTAAATCCAATTTACTTGCATGTCAGATTAAACAAAAAACAACTTTCAATCAATTCTCATTTGAATGAACATCTGCTGGAAGCTATGGAAAATTACCAATAATATAGTTTGGACTTTAGTCTTTTTTTTTTTTTTTTTCACTTTTCTTTTTTTTTATTGAATTGAAGAAGGCTTTGTACTGATAAAGTGATCAGAGAATGTAAATAATCTATTTTTAAAATGTAATCATGTCTCTGGATGACTTAATTGAATGAACTGATTATGACAAAACCAATTCTTTCTGTAAGGGATTAGCAACAAGATTTACTATTGGAACCAAATAAACTAACAATTAACAATGGCATTAATTTGGTACTTTTTGGATGCATAATTGTTATTATGTCACATGAAAATTAAACTTAATTACAGTAAAATATTTTCTCATCTATATTTAGAAAAAACTTCAACTTTTCTCCAAATGAATTATCAATGATTATTCTTTGACTTGTTTGTAATCAAAATTATTGTTATTGTATGCTTCTCTGTAAGATTTTGTTCAGGAAAACTTGCCTCTTAAATTACATGGGATCATTAGAATTTCAGAAAAATCAGCATACATTGACACCATAAATATGCTGTGTACAAATGTACACAGAAAAGATGATTGAAGGAAAAAAATGTTCAACAAACACATTCAGGTTACTGATGTTTTTATTTGTTTGGGAAGATTGAGTAATTGAATTTGCAGATGATTCTCTGGAAATCACAAACATATTAAAGTATCTACAGAGAAGCCACCAAATCATTAAATGGAGGATCTTGCCTCATGTATCACCAATCCTTCCCTCCAAAACAAACACAATAAAACAAAAATCCAACCCTGATTCTTTCTGTCATGAGCTCCCTTTTCTCATTTCCTTCTCATTTTACATAACTTCTTTTCTAATGATCTCATTACTTCTGTTTATATAACATGATGACTCTCTTTACCCATATGAATGCTCTTTTTATGCCATTCTCTTTCATATGCTTCTGAAGATTGCACCTACTATTATTCTTTTTCTTATTCTGTCTCTGACTTTCTCTGTGTATGTGTCTTTTTGTTTCCTTGCCTCTCTGTGTCTCTGATTTTTAAATTTCCTTATCTATCGGCTCTTTCCTGCTGCTTACAAATATACCTTTATATAAATCCTTACTTGGTCCTACCATTTCCACTAGCTAAGATTTTATATCTCTCCCCTCCTTTTCAATTAAACTCCTTGAGAAAGATGCCTATACATGATGCCTCCACTTCTTCTCCTCTCTTTCCCTGCTGAATTTTCAATCTGACTGTAAACTTCATTGTTCAACAGAAATTGCTCTCTCCAGTTATTAATGATGTTAATCCTTTTCACCATCCTCATTCTTCTTTGCTTCTCTATGGCACTTTATTAGTCATCACATTAGAGTTCTTGTGATAAAACTCTTTTCCTGATTTCCCTCCTGTCTATTAGCTCTAAATTTTCTTTTCTAGTTCTTCATCTATTTCATTTCCACTAATCATGGATATCCCCCAATTTCTGTCCTAGGTCCCATTCTGTTTTTGCTTTCTATATTTTTCTTTATAATTTCATTAGTTACTAGAGGCTTAATGATCCTTTTTGTAAAGATGATTCCTAAATCAATAAATTTATTTCTAATCTTTCTTCTAAGTTGCCCTTCCACTACTAGATGCCTTTTGGATATAGCTTCTAAAGGCATCTGTTGTAAGTGAGCCTAATGCCTACTTTCTCTGAATTTATATCAAGTCATTGAACAGTTAACAAAATGAGATTTACTTTGCTCAAAAATGTAAGAATAGCTAACAAGAATATAATGGCTTAATTTCTCAGAATCTCTTTCTACTTCCCTCTCCTTATCTTCATATGGAAATTTGTCTGATCAATGGGGCAGCCTATGATAACTCATGTGGTTTTCAGAAATACACCCAACTCCACAGAATTAGGATGTTTTATGCACTTAGGGACCAGAAAATTATGTCAATGGAGGAAAAGGCCAATCAAATCCCAGGAACAGCTTTGCTATCTTTTAAGGAAACCTAATTTCTAGAATGTTAGAATGTAGAACTAGCTGGCATAGTGCGTAGATTTTTGGACCTGGAGGCAGAAAGACCCAAGTTTAAATCCGGTATCAGATGCTTAGTAGCTGTGAAACCATTTGGAAGTCAGTTCTTGGACTCACTCATCTGTAAAATGTAGATAATGATAGCACCTATGTGCTATTTTATTGTTGTGTTGGGGTTTTGTGAGGATCAAATAAGATAAAATTTACAAAGCAAATTTGAAAAAAGCTAGCTATTATCTAGTTCTGTGCTCTTCATTTACCAATGAAGAAACTAAGGGGCAGAGAGGGAATCTGAGAGAACTTGTCCAGGGTAATATCTTATTAGTGGTAGGCACAGTACTTGAAGCTATGTCTCTGGACTGCAATTCTTTGGTTCCATAAACTCCACTCTGCTATATAATGAGTAAATAGTTATTTGTTGATAATTGTCAATATGGATGGCTATATTGAATTGTTTTCTAAAAATAAAATAGAATAATTATTATAATGTGTATGATTAATGCTAAAGAATTTGAAGATTTTGCTGAATGACAATTAGGTGAGTTTTCTTTCTATCTGGCTCATGTATCTTTAAATAAATAAAGTTTTATTTAAAGATAAAAACATACATATATATTTTCCTGTGTAATCATTCACACTATTTGATAGCAGATATGTTATTGTGTATATTAATTTCAGGCACAAAAATACATATTTGAAATCAATTCTCATTTTGTGAACATTGATAATTAAAGTATAAGAAATAATTAATGGTTGTAGTAGAATAATCAATGTTTTGTCTAGGAGGACAATTTTTAAGAATAAAGACTCTATTTTAGTCCTTTCAAACTACTGTTGTTGGAGAAGGAAAGCTAAACAAACAGGAAAATGTAAACAAGTTGATTTTCCCTTTGGTTCCTGTAGTCCATGTTTTGCAAATGTTCGGATGAGCCCAAACTTGCCTTTTAGCAGATTAGAGATATTTAACCATGTTTCAAATAATGTTCAGAAAATTCCTGGGAATGGGAATCACTTTTCTGAGTTCATCCCCTTTTAATATTTTACAGTTTAGTGTGCATAGAATTACTGTGCTTTGTTTTCTTCATGGTTCAGTGCATGAATTTGATTAGTATGAATGCTTAGCAATCTCAATTTTTATTCCCCCAAATGAAATAAATTAGTGGTGTAAATATAACGGCTAATATAGGAAATTCATATGTATATATCTTAGATTATCTGTACTGTTTTAAAATGTGTTTCTTCTCATTAATTAAATTAAATCTCCTTTTTCTGTAATTGAATTCAAATGGAATATACCTAAATAATTAAATTTCCTCAATAGAGGAATGTCTCAAGTAACATTTGAAATACATAGGGTAACACAATATTTGAGTGACGTGGAATATTTTCATTGCTTATTCCTGCTGTTTTAGCATACCATGCAGTATAGTGAAATAATCTAAGAACATTTTTTTAAAATTAAGTCTAATACTCTTTTAAAGCAATATCCAGATTATGATTTCATACCAATCTGGAGGATTATAGAATTTTTGATATAGATTTAGTAGGGTTCTTTGAGGCAATCTGGTTCAATCTCATCATTTTTTATAATGAGGAAACTGAGATCCAGGGAGGCAAAATGATTTTGTTCAAGGACAAATATCAAATGGGGGAAATTTTGTGACTTTACTGATAAGGGATTTTCCCTCTACTAATAATCAGAGAAATCTCAGCTCTTCTTCTGTAATTAGGGTCTCAGAAATTTGTCTGAGTAAGTAGGTAATTTACTCTTGTTCCTAGTATATCAGAGGAAAGACTTGATTTTGGCTCTTCCTGACTCTGAGGATGGCCTTTTATCAGATATGCCATGCTGCTTCTCAGAAAAGACAGTGGTAGGTACATAGTGCAACTACTACAAATAAGGCATTATATACAGGATTCATTTGAAGCAGTTCCTGCCCATATGGTCACTGATACATTTGCCAGTAGTAAATGTTAATTTTATAGCTAGTGTGAAAACATACATTTTTAAAAATAGAGCCACTTCTGATCTTAGAAAATCATATGAATCTCTTTGTGGCTATAATCTACCTCTATTTCCTTATTCCTTCATATCTTCAAACAAAGTTAATCACAGAGCCATGTATAATTATATATTTCCTCATCTCATTTTGTACTTTATGTAAATATCATGACATGACTTTATTTTAAATTTAGAATATAATTTTTGTTTTTGTGATAGTAAAAATGTAATTGAGAGAATCAACAGATAAACAGTATTTATTAATTACCTTCTATATACAAATCATTGTATTAAGTACTGGAGATTATATCAACTACTATTAACCTATATGTGTGCTTTCTCATTAATCTAAAATTGTTTAAATAAAATGTATTCCTGTTCCAACGACATCCTTACTGAGAATATTATTAGAAAGCAGGCAATTTTCTTTTTTGGGGGGGAGCAGGGGGTTGGATAGTGTTACTGATGCTTCCTTTACAGACTGAAAAGGACAGCAGTGAGGCACTAGCAGGACAGCAAGGGCTGCACTGTGTCTGCTCTCTGAGACTCTGAGGTTCTAAGAGCCTGCTGAGACATTCTGGGTGGGGTAGCCAGGTCCTGAGAGACCCTAGCTTTTCAGGGGCTATAGTCTTTACCTTCTGTGTTTACAGCTTCTCTGCTGATCCTGGCTTGCTGCCAAAACCAAATATCCACACTATGGTAAAGGAATTTCCACAGAAACAGCAGCAATCACACCCCTCCCCCCTCCAGTCTGCTCAGTGTGAGCTGCCTGCCACATTCTTGCTGCCTGCCCTCAGTCTGTGTTCAATATAGCAGTCCCAGCCCCCAGGCAAAAAACATACCTTTTCTGGTGAATTTCAAGGATGTCTTCTGTTAGTAATTATTTGTGATTTTTTTCCAATCAAGCACTAATTGTGAGGCTTGTCATGGGATAAATTCTGAGAGCAAAGACAGAGATTAAATAGGTGTGTGTGTCCTCTCCACCATGTTGGCCAGAAGTCCTTTCTGCTTCTCTTTAGTTCTATAGTTGGTGTTCAAATGTTTTGTTTAATCCTGGTTTTTTCATTAGAAACAAATGGAATTCACCTGTTATTTCAATGTCCATTTTCTTCCCTAGAAGAAAATGCTCAGCTTAGCTGGGTAGTTTATTCTTGGCCACATTCCAACTTCTTTTGCCTTTTGGAATATCAGATTTCAGACCCTTCAGTCTTTTAATGTGGAAGCACCTAGAAACCAAGTGATCCTTATTGTGCCTCCTCTGTATTTGAATTGTTTTATTCTGGCTGCTTGTAATATTTTTTCCTTAGTCTGATAGTTCTGAAATTTAGCCACAATATTCCTTGGAGTTTTTATTTGAGGGTCTTTTTCAGAAGGTATTTGATGAATTCTTTCAATGCCCATTTTACCTTCTGATTTTGTTACATCTGGGCAGTTCTCTTTGATGATTTCCTGTAAAATAGTGTCTAGGCTCCTTTTTTCATTATAATTTTCAGGAAGTCCAATAATCCCCAGATTATGTCTCCTAGATCTATTTTCCATGTCTGTTGTCTTTCCAAATAGATATTTAACATTTTTTTCTTTCTTTTTTTTTTTCATTTTGCTTGACTGATTCTTAATGTGTCAACAAACTATTCATTTCTATTTGTTCAGTTCTGATTTTCAATGAGTTATTTTCTTCATTAGCTTTTATTTTACTTCTTTTTGTTTATGTCCAATTGAGATTTTAAATGACTTGTTTTCTCTATGGAATTTTTTTCAAATTCACTAATTTTTTTTTTTTTTTTTTACTGTTATTTTCTTTTTACAATTCACAAATCCTACTTTCCTGTGAGTTCTTTATCTTTTCCAATTCACAAATTCTGTTTCCCTGGGAATTCTTTATCTTTTCTAATTCACATTTCAGGAAGTTGTTTTCTTTTTCCACTTCATCAATTTTTTTTAAATATGAATTATATCCCTTATATACTCTCTTGCATAATTTCTCTTTCCTTTCTCCATTTTTATTCTAGCTCTCTTTTAAGATCTTTTATAATTTCTTCTAGGAGAGCCTTGTGATGGGGACCAGGTTACATCCCCCTTTGGGATTTTGTCTGGAGACTGTCTGCTATTAGTCTTCTCGGGGTTGAAAACCTCCTTTCTTTACATATAGAAACTATTGATGGTTAGTATAGGTTTGGCTTTTTTACTCATTTTTTTAAAAGTCCTTACAGTCTGTCTTCAGGGCAAGGGGGTTGCCAGCATCCTCTGCAGAGCATGTAAAGATATATGGCCAGTAGCTGTTCTGCAAATGGGCTGCTAAGAGTGGCCAAGCTGCAGAAGTGCCCTGGGAAGAACCCCACTGTGGGGATCAGTTGCTGCTCTGGGAAGAGCACCACACTGGAAGTATTTCTGCTCTGGGAAGTGCAGCCATGCTGTGGAAGTTCTATTGCCCCAAGCAGAGCCCCCCCTGCTATGTAGATTTGTGGCTGCCCTGGGCAAAGCCCCATGCTGCAGAATGCAGCTACACAGCTATGTCTGTGCTAAGTCACCTCTGGTAGTGGGTGAGTGTAGCCAGATGCTGTTAGCTTCCGGGATTTTTGGAGTACACTCTATGTTTGGCCTTTTTGTAATTTCTTTGCTGACCAACCAAAGCAGAGCAGCCAATCTTGGTAAAATCCTCCCTGCAAAATCTTCAGTGATGGAGACTGGCCCTCTCCCTATCTGCTCAGGGTGCTAGCCTCTGTGTTTTACATCCCTGCCTATGCTGCTCTAGTTCTGTCGATCAGGACAAACCTTTTCTGGTGATCATCCAGATTATCTTTGGTTGGTAGTTTGTTGTACTTCTAATATTCGTGGATTTTACTAGTCAAGCACTATTTCTGAGGCTGGATTTAGTAATTAGTAGTGAGGGTAGGAAAGGAGATTAGAATGATGAGTATGTCTTCTTCACCTCTTGGTTCCATCTCCCACAAATGTTTTTTTAAAAATAATTCATGCATAGGGAATGAATCTAGATTGTAATCTAGTTATCTAGTTTTATTTATCTATATCCTCTAATTAATGTGACTTTTATCCTTTAGAAGGGGGATTTTCAAATAAGATGTAATTTTAAAAAGGCACACAGAATATATTCAACAAAGGAGAAGGAGAAATGGCAAATTTAAAGCTAAAAAAAACCACTAACACTGTAATACAAATGCTATGTTTATCTTCATATTTTCCCCCACCTAGTGGGCATCCATTTTTTCTTTCTTCTATCAACCCACTGAAAAAAGAAAATACAACCTCCCACCATATATCTTCTAATAATTCAATGTATTCAACTCCACAAACATTTATCAAGTATGTAAAAACTGTATCATGCCCTGAAGAAATAAGACAAGAGTTTAACAGTTCTTGACCTCAATAAGCTTGAAATTTATGGAAGAATGGCAGCATATTTGTGTGTAGGTTTAGCATGTGTGTGTGTGTGTGTGTGTGTGTGTGTGTGTGTGTGTTTGTATGTACACACATATACATATTTTTTGAAAATATTTCATACATATAATATAAATACACAAAGATATTGATAGACAATTATCTGATAGATAACAAGAATGGAAAGAGAATATTATCCATGGATTTTATGGACCTTAGAAGTGAATGGTTGATTGTAAAACAATGGTATGAAAAATGAAGTAGGTAGCAAAAAATATTACTCATCATTCTCTTCTCGCCATTCTGGCCTTATAAATTAAAATTTGCAGATGAAAGAGAAAAGACAATTAAAGGGACTATAGTATCCTTGTGAGGTGGGTGGAAAGAAGCAGGTTTCTACTAAAGTGAGAAAGTATAAAATATTTTGGCTGAAGATTTTGGGGTGGTAAAAAATTTTGTTGAAAATAGAGTTGGTACTTTAGAGAGCACATGGGATGTATTATGTAATAAAATGATGAAGATGGACTTTGAAATGAATATGACTGATTAGAATATCAATGAGATGAAACTTTAAAAGAATATGGATGTGCTTAAAAGTTATTTGTCAAATGTGTTGTTATAAAGTTTCAAGAAACTTAACACCAAAATTTTTCTAATTTTTTTAAAAAAAGCCTTGTCTTGTCTTTTATTCCAATGTAAAAGGTGTTTCAATAATGTTACAAATTTAACTTATAATACTGAATTATAAATTTTATTAAACACCATGCCATATAGAATAGTGAGGGGAGATAATAGTATTTATATAATGCTTCTTATTTTTATTGAAATTAGCAGGTAGTAGCAGAAGTGTACTTGAACCATTTCAAATTAGTTTGATTAAGCCAATTATTAAATTATCAGTATGATCATTTATATCTTGAAAATTGTGGTAAACTCTACAAATAAGGACTTGATTCATTGTTTTAATCATTATTTAAACTTAAGAAAATGTTAGCTAGTGGATCCAAGATGATGGAGAGGACACACATTTCTTTCTGATTTCCTCCCACCACCCTCAGATTAATTACCAAATCCAGCCTCTGGATTGATTGATTGATAAAGCTCATAAATATTGGGAGTGTAACCAATTACCAGCAGAAGATAATTTCGAAAATCTCCAGAAAAGGTCTATTTCAATCAGGCACAGAGGGAGGTGGGCCAAGAGCAAGTACGCTAAGTTCAGAAAGTTAAAAAAAAAAAATAAAAACTATTGAATTAATAAGTAAAATTAAGAATTGGTTTTATGAATAAAACAACAAAATAGATAAACTTTTAGTTAATTTGATTAGAAAGAGAAAAGAGAAAAACTAAACTGTTAGTCTTAAAAATGAAAAGGGAGAAATTTCCACCAATGAAGAGGAAGTTAGAGCAATAATTATGAGTTGCTTTGCCCAACTTTATGCCAATAAATTTAATAATCTAAATGAAGTGGAGGAATACATACAAAAAATATAGATTGCTCAGATTAATAGAAGAGAAAATAAATTACTTAAATAGTCCTATTTTAGAAAAAAAAAAAAAAAAAAAAAGAACAAACTATTAAGCAACTCCCCAAGAAAAAATCTCCAGGACCAGATGGATTTACATGCTAATTCTACTAAACATTTAATGAACAATTAACTCCAATACTATATAAACTATATAAAAACAAGAAAAGAAGGACTTCTATAAAATTCCTTTTATGCCACAGACATGGTACTGATACCTAAACCAGGTAGGATGAAAACAGAGAAAGAAAATTATAGATCAATTTCCCTAATGAATATTGATGCAAAAAACCTTAAATAATATATTAGCAAAGAGATTGTAAAAAATCATCCTCAGGATAATACAACATGGTCAAGTAGGATTTATACTAGGAATGCAGGGCTGGTTCAATATCAGGAAAACTATTAACATAATTGACTCTATCAATAACCAAACTAACAAAAATAATATGATTATCTCAATAGATGCAGAAAAAGCATTTGATAAAATCCAACACCCATGAAAAGCTCAGTAGCATCCATTAAAAACCATCAGCAAGCATCATCTGTAATGGAGACAAGCTAGAACCATTCCCAATAAGATCAGGGATGAAATAAGGTTGCCCACTTTCATGATTACTATTCAATATTGTATTAAAAATGTTAGCTTGGCAATAAAAGAAGAAAAAATATTAAAGTAATTAGAGTAGGTATTGAGAAAACCAAATTATCACTCTTTACAGATGATATAATGGTATATTTAGAGAACCAATAAAAAAGCTATTAGAAATAATCCACAACTTTAGCAAAGTTGCAAGATACAAAATACATCTGCATAAATCATCAGCATTTTTATATATCACTAGCAAAGCTCAGCAGTAGAAATAGAAAGAGAAATTCCATTTAAAATAACTGTTGATAATATAAACTATTTGGGAATCTATCTGCCAAGGGAAAGTCAGGAACTATATGAGCAAAGTTATAAAATACTTTTCACACAAATAAAATCAGCTCTAAACAATATCAATTGCTCTTGATAGGTTGAGTAAGTATAATAAAGATGACAATACTACCTAAACTAATCTATTTATTTAGTGCTATACCAATCAAACTCTCAAGAAACTATTTTGCTGACCTAAAAAAAAATAACAACAAAATTCATCTGGAAGAACAAAAGGTCAAAAATTTTAAAGGAATTAATGAAAAAAGGCAAATCAAGGTGGCCTAGCTATACCAGATCTAAAGAAATAGAGTAATCAACAGTGGAATAGGTTAGGTTCATAGGACAAAATAGTCAATGACTCTAGTAATCTAGTATTTTACAAACCCAAAGACCCCAGCTTTTGGGATAAGAATTCACTGTTTGACAAAAACTGTTGATAAATTGGAAACTAGTATAGCAGAAAATAGGCATTGACCCACAGCTAACACCAAGATAAGGTTGAAATGGGTTCATGATCTAGACATAATGATATTATAAACAAATTAGAAGAACATAGGATAGTTTATCTCTTAGATCTGTGGAGGAGGAAATAATTTGTGACCAAAGAAGAATTGGAAATCATTATTGATTACAAAATAGATAGTTTTGATTATATTAAGTTAAAACATTTTTATACAAACAAAACTAATGCAGACAAGATTAGAAGGGAAGCAATAAACTGGGAAACAGCTTTACATTCAAATGTTCTGATAAAGACCACCTTTCTAAAATATATAGAGAACTGACTCAAACTTATAAAAATTCAAGTTATTCTCCAATTGATAAATGGTCAAATGATACGAGCAGACAATTTTCAGATGAAGAAATTGAAACTATTTGTAGTCATATGAAAAGGTGCTCTAAATCACTATTGATCAGATAAATGCAAAATAAGACTACTCTGAGATACCACTATTCACCTGTCAGATTGGCTAAGATGACAGAAACAGACAATGATGAATTTTGGAGGGAATATGGGAAGATTGGTACACTAATACATTGTTGGTGGAGTTGAGAACAGATCCAACCATTCTGGAGAGCAATTTGGAACTATTCCCCCAAAATTGTCAAACTGTTCATACCCTTTGACTCAGCAGTGTTTTTACTGGGCTTATACCCCATGGAAATCTTAAAGGAGGGAAAGGGACCCCGATGTGCAAAAATGTTTATGGCAACCCTTTTTTGTAGTGGCAAGATATTGGAAACTGAGTGGATGCCCATCAGTTGGAGAATGGCTGAATAAGTTTTGGTGTGTGAATATTATGGAATATTATTGTTCTATGACAAAGGATTAGCAGGATGATTTCAGAGAGGTCTGGAGAGACTTACATGAACTGATGCTAAGTGAAATGAGCAGAACCAGGAGTTCATTACACATGGCAACAAGTTATGTGATGATCAGTTCTGATGGACATGACTCTCTTCAACAAGGAGACGATTTAAACCAATTCTAATTGTTCAGTCAATCTACACCCAGAGAGAGCACTATGGGAACTGAATGTAGTTCACAATGTAGCATTTTCACTCTTTTTATTGTTGTTTGCTTGCATTTTATTTTCCTTCTTTAAAAAAAAAAATTGGTTTGATTTCTCGTGCGGCACAATAATTGTATGAATTTATATGCATATATTGCATTTAACATATATTTCAACTATGTTTAACATGTATTGGACTACTTGACATCTAGGGGAGGAAAGGGGATGGGAAATTGGAACACAATTTTTATCAAGGGCTAATGTTGAAGAATTGTCCTCACATATGTTTTTAAAAATAAAAAGTTTTAATAAAAAAAAGAAAAAATGTTAGAGAAAAAAGTGAATAATGCAGTTATTAAACTTAAAAAAGTGTTTGCTGAATGTTTTTTTCCTTCATGAAGTTGATTATTGAACATTCAGTAGCATATATCTGCTAATGGGGGATATGAAAACTACCAAAATTACTTTGACACATAATTTTAAGTGAATGAAAGATGCAAGTAAAGTGCTGTGTAAAATTAGAATGGTGAAAAGGGGAGGAGGGACTTTTGTTAAGGAAGTAAATGCCCCATTAGTATTTTTTCAATTTCAATTTCTGTCTTTCAGTAATTGAAGATAAGAATAGTTATTGTTGAGAAGAAAATATTCAGGAAGAGGTATATTAGCTCTCTTCAATTACCTTTGACCATCTCCTTATAGTTACCAGCTCTCTCTGGACCTGTTGTAGTTTGATAATGCCCTTCCTGAATTTTGAAGTCCATTTTCTAAATAAGTATTCAGTGTATGTTCTGAATAAAACCAAGTATAGTGGACTTATAACTTAATTCTTTTTGGACACTTTGCCTCTATTAATGATGCCTAAGATTAATTGCAGAGGCAGAATGCCATAGTAGATAGAAGACTAGCCTTGGAGTTAGGAAGAACTGTTTTTAAGTTCTTCTTCTTATGAGGAATGGCTCTGTGATGCTGAGGAAGCATTTAACATTTTTATATCCCAGACAATGTCCTGAGGCAAAAAAATCACAGAAGAAATGCTGAACTGTATCAAGTGAAAGAAGTTCATATATTTGTGTAGCAATGTTCAACATTGAAAACAAAATCTTAGTTCTAGACCATCTAAATAATATAAGTTTTTTGGCTACCATACTATATTTTTGAGTCATACTGAGTCACATGAAATCTCCAAATACTTTTCCAATGAACTTTTGTCCAGTAGCACCTCTTCCTAGTCTGCATTTGCATCTGAATCAAGTGGATGACTTTGTTTTATTTTATGGTCCTATGCATAAATTTCAGGAAGTTCATTGATAAGAATAAGAAACTTTATCTATATTTTGCAAACCCTTCTTTTCTAATTCTGCATATTTTATCTTCTACATCTAAGATATTGTAAGAGGAAGTCTAGTGACATAGAATATCACCCAAATGGTTAAGAAGTCATGTCCTAGACTGTCAATATCCTTTGGAACCATAATTGTCATCTGACAGATTATCCATTTCATCTTTATGTGACCTGCATAACTAATAACTATTCAGTCTATTCTTTCTTCCATGTGATTGATAAAAAAAATCTACTACCCTAATCATTAGCATTTATTTAGTACATATAACTTTGTTAAATACTTTACATGGAAGACTTCATTAGAGACGTCTTGTAAATTGATTTCATGTCATTAATCACTACTCTGTGGGGTTAATAGATTAGGGCTGAGTCAACTTACCTCTCTCATATCTCTTTTGTTGTCAACAACACAAGAGAACTTGTTAAATGTCTTGCTAAAATTCAGGAATATTATCTACCATAATTTCTAATGTATCAGTTTAGAACTCTACCAAAAATTTAATGTGTTAATCTCATAGAATTGAATCTAAAAAGGGTCATTATTTACCTTTCTAGAAGCTCACACTTTTACATATATTGATATATGTTCAAAAATGTCATACTGAATCAGTCAATTGTCCAGTTTAGAGATCTTCATTTTCTTCTCTTTTGAAAATAATAATGCTTGCTCCTTTTCTGTATAACAGCACCTCTCAACATTCCCTTTCAATTTTCCAACTATGGCCCATTACTACAATTGCTTTCTAACTGGTCTTCCATAATCCCATATAGTTCTCTTTTAATCCAGCCTCCATAGTTCCATATTCTTTACTTGTTTATAAAATGCTTTGAACTTCCCATTTTCTATTGATTAAAAGATCTTCAGTTTTCAGTTACATTATTCCATTATCTGGCTCTAAGATTCCTTTATAATTTTGTTTTACCTAATATAAAGTGTCTGCTATATCTTCTCATCAAACCATTACTGTTGCCTAAATTTAACCTTTTTTCCTGCAGCTTACTGATGTTCCTTATGGTTGGAATACCATTCTGCATAATATTTGTTTATTTTTTTAAAGTAGGGCTCTGGTTTTGGGTTGAGGATGCACTGTTCCAAGCAGCTGTTTCAGAAATCCTTCTAGGGACCTGACAATGAGCACTCCTTTCTTCCCTGGAATTGTGAGGAGTGTCCCTGCTCCACTGTAATGTAAGTTCTAATGGGATAAAGCAGCAGGGTCCTTCCTCAATGCTAGTAAAGAGACCTTCCATGAATTCAGTTCATTGTGCAGTCCCAGCACAGGCCACACCAGTGCAACCCTGTCCCCCAACTCTGGCAGAGTGTCAACAAAGTAGGATTCTTGCTTTAGTATGCTAGAATTTACAGCCGCAGTGTTGCAGGGACACTGCCCAGAATTCCTGGGTAGAAAAGAGAGCTTGTGGTCAGGTCCCTAGAAGACTATATGAAAACAGCTACAAAAAATCCCTGAAGCATGGGACATTGCATTCTCCACTGGAAACAGAGACCACAGAAAAGGATTATAATCATAGAAAGCTATTATGGTGACAAGGAAGATCAAAACACACACTCAGAAGATAAGAAAGTCAAAGATCCTACATCCAAAATCTTCAAGAAAAATAAGAATTGATCTCAGGCCAGCGAAGAGCTTTTTGAGAGTGATGCAGAAGGAAATACAAAAAGCTAATGAGGAGAAAGAAGAATGTCTTAAAAAGCAAAATTGGCCAAATGGGAAAGGAAGTACAAAATCTAAATAAGAAAATAATCCCTAAAAATTGCAAATCAATGGACTTTTTGAGAAATCAAGATATAATAAACCAAAAAAATGACAAAAATAAAAAAGTGAAATATCCCAATGAAAAAACAACTGACCTTGGAAATAGATCCAGAAGAAAAAAAACTTAAAATTAATGGTCTACCTAAAAGACATAATTAAAATAAGAGCCTGGACTACATCTTTCAAGAAATTATCAAGGAATACTATCCTGATATTCTAGAGCCAGAGAGTAAATAAAATGCAAATAATCTATTAATCACTTCCTGAAAGAGATCCCAAAGTGAAAACTCCCAGAAATATAAGTCAAATTCTGGAACTCCCAGGTTCCAGGAGAAAATATTACAGGCAAACAATTCAAGTACAGTGGAGTCACATTTAGGATAATACAAGATTTAGCAGCTTCTACATTAAAGAATTGGAGAGCTTGGAATATGATATTCTAGAAGGCAATGAAGTTAGATTTATATCCAAGAATCACTTATTTAGTAAAACTGAATATAATCGTTCAGGAGGAAAAGGTAGAAATTCAATGAAATAGAAGACTGTGAAGAAAACACCAGAGCTTAATAGAAATTTTGATTCTCAAAAACAGGATTCAGGAGTAGCAAAGGAGGTCATCAAGGAAGAGTTATCATAAGGAGCTTAATAAGGTTTATCTGTTTACATTCCTACATGGAAGGATGCTACTTGTAAGTCATAAGAACTTTCTTCATTATTGTGGCAGTTAGAAGGAGTTTATATAGAGAACACAGGTGTGAGTTGAATATGTAGGGATAATATCTTTAAAAATACAAGTAAAGGGTGAGAGAGAGATGTATTGAGAGAAAGGGAAAGGGAGAGGTGGAATGGTATAAATTATTTGCCATAAAAGAGGCAAGGAAAACTTTTACAATGTAGGGGAAGAGGGGGAGTGAAGGGGGAATGAGTGAACCTTACTCTTATCAGAATTGGATCAAAAAGGAAATAACAAACACACTCAATATGGGAATAAGAATCTAAGTTACCCTGCAGCAAAGTAGGAGGAGAAAGGGATGATAGAAGAGAGGGCATACTGGGGGAGAAGTGATCTGCAACAAAATACTTTTGAGAGGGGTCAATGTGAAAGGAGAAAAAATTAAATAAACAGGGAGGTGAGGATACAGTTAGTAGTAGTTATTGAGAAAATAATTTTCAAGTTTTTCTGATAAAGATCTCACTTCTCAAATGTATAGGGAACCAAGTCAAATTTACATAAAACAATTAGAACCATTACCCAATTGATAAATGATCAAAAAACATGAATAATGCCCAAAGGACTATAAAATCACACATATCATTTCACCTAACAATATCTCTAGTAGGCAGCAATCCCAAAAGAGATTTTTTTTTAATAAAGGAAAAGGACCTATATGTACAAAAATAATTGTAATAGTTCTCAAGACAAAAATTTGGAAATTGAGGAGATGCCAATCAATTGGGGAATGGCTGAATAAATTGTGGCATGTGATTATGATGGAATATTATTGTTCTATGGGAAATGATGAGCAGGATTCCCTCAGAAAAAACAGAAAAGTCTTTTATGAACTTATGCAAAATGAAATGTACTATCTACAAGATAATAGCAATGCTATTTTCAATAATACATCTATTACAATATATACAATATATAATATATAATACAATATATCTACAACTATTCTGAAGGACTTTTGTGATCCATACTCAGAGAAAGAACTGCTTGTCTGAATGTAGATTGAAGCATATTCTTTTTTTTACATACTTTTTTTCTTGAGAGTTTGTTAGGAGGGAGAGGGAAATCTATTTTTTCTTTCATAACATGACTTTTATAGAAATGTTTTGTATAACTACACAAAAAATCATCTAGAATCCCAAAATTTTACAAACAAATGTTAAAATTTATTTTAAATATAATTGGGGAAAAATAAAAAAATAACAAATAAAAATATTTACTTTGCTTTTGGGTAGACACAATATAAATATTCTTAGTTTTCATCTTTTTTTTTATTAGATTAACATTTTTCAAAGTCTTACTTGTTTTAATTTCTGAAATTTCCCTGTAAAAAACAAGAATTCCATGAAAATGCTAATGATATTTTCTGTTTAAAGTATTTAATATAAAATTATATATGCATTGAACATAGAGAAAATTTCCTCTTATTTTGCTCCACAAAAAGAATAAATTGCTTCAAAAAAATTTGCACCAAAATCCCTTGTTCTCCTTTATCAAGGGAGCATTCTTTGATTCTAGACCCCCTGAACCAGCATTTGTGCATTGCATTAATATTTTGAATCCAAAAGTATTCTCTAGCCAAATTAGTGCCTGAAAAGATACTCTATGATGTTCCAGTGGAGCCTTGGAAGTGGTACAAAATCTAACATAAAAGGGAATGAATGCTAGGCAAAGCTTGAGGAAAAGACTGATAACAGAAACAATCATCTCTCATGCATGGCTAGGATGCTATCCATGAAAAGGAGAAGCACAGTGCAGTTTTCAGACTGGATCACTGAAAACTCAGGGATAATCATGAGAATAGTGTAGAAACCAAGCCTCAGTAAGATAGTGATTCAAAAAATCTAATTTCATGAAGTATTTCTATTACCTCAAGGTTAGTCAAAGAAGTTACATGACTTTAAGTTAAATAACAAAAAATATTTAAGTACTTATAGAAATATGACTATATTCTAAGGCTAAAAAAATTAACTGAGTAGCAAAACTCAAAAATCTTACTTAGACAAGCTACCTGGAAACATTGAAAATATATTAGAGATCTGCAGCTAATCATACTTTCAACCATTTCCAAATCTTATTTAGTTCAAGTATGGGGATAGGGATGAGATCAGTGATTTTATCGGTACAAAAAATTCGCTGAAGGAAACCTCTTTTTTTAAAAAATAAAATTTATTTTATTCTAAATGTAAGAAGTTAAATAAACATTTTCATAACATAGTAAAATAGAAAAAAGATGACTATACATGAAACTACAAATTTATTGTGGATTGCTATTTCTTTTAAATATATAATAATTATGTAACTTTCTTTTTTTTCCCTTTTTTCCTTTCCCTTTCATGCAAGAGATGACTACCATTAGACATAAATATTTATATGTGTACATATAAACAAACTTATGTAAATAATTCTATAGATCTACTTATCAGTTCTTACTCTTGCTTGCAGATAGCATTTTAAAAATAACTGTGTAAATCATTTGACTATCATAAATATTCATATTAATTACGAAGGATCTATGAAGAAAGATGCTATCTGTATACAGAATAAGAAATCTTTCAAAATATGTTGGAACTTTCTCTCTTAGAAATTTTGAGTATTGAGTAGAGCAGAGATGTTGTACACATGGGCCAGAGTATTAAGCTGGCAACATTCTCAAGTGAGAATATCTGATTTGGAAATACTTAGGGAAATAAACAAAAACACAATAAAAACACACAATTTTTGTTTTCTAAATCTATATTCAGGGTTCCTTTTGTATACTTTACTGGCCTGTTTCTATTAGGGTTGGACACCAATTGAATGAGAGCTCTGGAATGAGAGCCAGTTATAGAAGCAGCATCTGTAGGAGGGGGGACTTGAACTTGGGTCGAAGCTCTGAGATAGGTTCCACTGGACCACACCATTTCTTTTCTTTTCTTTTTACTTTTTTATTGCTTTATTTTTTTCTGGTTATACATGTTCATTAATTTTCTTTAAATACACATTTGTTTATGAATGATGTTGAGAGAGAAAAAGCAGAACAAGAGTGAAAAATCATATGAAGAAAAAAAAACAAATAAAAAAGAAAATATTGTGAATATAGCATGTGTTGATTTACATTCATTCTTTCTAGTTCTCCCTCTGAATGCAGATGTTTATTGAGATTACCTTGGATCACTGAACCACTGAGAAGAAGTAAGCCTTTCATGGTTGATCATCTTACATTCTTGCTGTTGTTGTGTACACTATATTCCTGGAACTTGTTTTGCTCAGCATCAGTTCATGTAAATCTTTCCAGCTCTTGCTAAAATCAACTTGTCTTTCATTTTTCATAGAATAATAACATTCCATTTTCTTCATATATCATAACTAATCCAGCCATTTTCCAACTGATGGGCATCTACTCACTTTCCAATTCTTTACTACCACAAAAAGAGCTGCTACAAACATTTTTGTACATGTGGGTCCTTTTCTCTCATTTATAATTTCTTTGGGGTACAGGCAGTAATAGCACTGCTGGATCAAAGGGTATGCACAGTTTTATAATCCTTTGGGCATAGTTCCAAATTGCACTTTAGAATGGCTGGATCATTTCACAACTCCACCAACAATGCATTAGTGTCTCAGTTTTCCCGTATCCCTGCCAACAATTATCATTATCTTTTCCTGTCACTTTAGCCAATCTGAGATGTGAGGTGGTACTTCAGAGTTGTTTTAATTTGCATTTCTCTAATCAATAGTGATTTAGAGCATCTTTTCATATAAGTATAGATGGCTTTAATTTCATTATCTGAAAATTGTTCTTATCCTTTAATTATTCATCAGTTGGGGAATGACTTGTATTCTTATAAATGTGACACAGTTCTTTATATATTTTAGAAATGAGGTCTTTATCAGAAGCACTTACTATAAAATGTTTTTCCAACTTTACTTTTAATCTTGTTTGTGTTGCTTTTGTTTGTGTAGAAACTTTTAAATTTAATGTAATCAGAGTTGTCCATTTTGTATTTCATACTTCTTGCTCTCTTAATTTGCTTATGATATCACCTTTATGCTCAAATCATGTATCCATTTTGACCTTATTTTGGTATGGAGTATGAGATGTAGGTCTGTACTGAGTTTCTAACATATTATTTTCCAGTTTTCCCAGGAATTTTTATAAAATAGTGAGTTTGTAATCCAAAGCTGAAGTTTAGGGGTTTATCAAATAGAAGATTACTATAGTCATTGATTATTGTGTCACGTATATCTAACCTATTTCACTGATCCACCACCTTATTTCTTAACCAGTACCAAATAGTTTTGATGACTGCTGCTTTATAATATAGTTTTAGGTCTAATACTTCTAAGCCACTATTTTTTAAATATTTTAAAAATTTCCTTAATATTCTTGACCTTTTATTCTTCCAGATGAATTGTTATATATTGTTTCTTTAGGACAAATATTACAGCACAAAAATGTGTGCCATTTTAAGAGATATTTCAATTTACTTTTGGTGATTCTAAGCAGGCTGTAAGCATGAATATTTTAACTAGTCAGAAAACATGAACTTCCTGGGGCAGCTAGGTTGGTTCAGGTAGCCCTGAAGTCAGGAAGATCTGCGTACAAATCCAGCCTTAGATACTTATTAGCTGTGTGACCCTGGGTAAGTCACTTAGCCAACCCTGTTTGCCTCAGTTTCCTCAAATTTTAAAATGACTTGGAAAGGAAATGTGAAACCACTTTAGTATTTCTCTCAAGAAAACCCTAGGTGGGGTCACAAAGAGTCAGAAATGACTGAACGATAACAAAAACATGGCAAACCCTGTGTTAAGCACTGGAGATACAAAAAATAGGCAAAAGAACATTTATGTCCTCAAGGAGCACAAGTTCTAAAGAGCAAAACAAGTAAACATTTATATACTGACAAGTTATGTGCAAGATAAATAGGAAAAAATTAAAAGAGGGTAGGCACCAAGATTAAGAGGGGTAGGGAAAAGTTATAATTTCATCTGTTCATTTGGATATTTCAACAATTTATTTATTTATTTTTTGTCTTGTAGTAAGTAGTTGAGAGGCAGCAATGAGGCAGTGGTTAGAGAGTTGGTCTAAGACATAGAAAGACTTGAGTTCAATTCTTTCCTCTTATAGATATGAGCTTTATGCCCTGGGGTTGGGGCTGGTTCTCATTTAACTTCTCAGTGATGATATAATGTTTTTAAGGTTATTTGTTACAGAAAGGTTCCTATCTCCACTGGCAAAAAAGGAGTTTCTCATAGGGAATTTTGATCATAAAAAAAATCACAGATTTAGTAAAAAAAAAATACATAAGATTACTTAGCTGTTGACTATATTGTGGGTATCTTTACTATGAATATCTAATTAACTATTAACTGTTTCTATTCTGCCATAGTACAAAGAAGTAGGACAATACTGGCAAAAAATGAAAAAAAAATACTATCTTCTATGCTTTATGTCATTTCATTTTAAATACTATATAAAATATGAAATATTTTATTAAATATCACCAGTATATGTAGCAAATAGATCAGAATTCAAAAAAGAAACCATTTTAAGTGAAAAGATGCTCAGTGAAATGAGCAGGGTGATGGTAGCTAGTATACTTTTAACTAAGCAATCATTACATTATCATTGGAAGAGCATATGGTACAGGGGGATGATACCTTGATCTGGAGTCAGAATAATGAGGGAAAGGAAAGGGGGAACCCCACTTCTCGGCTCATAGATATAAGATAATCCCATGAGGCGCAGTGTCCCCTGTAAATGAATTTACAGGCCCCAAAATCTAGATTGATAAATAAAAGGTTTATTGTAGAAATTTGGAAGTAAAGCTCAGTTAGAAAAAAAAAAGCTTTGCCACTTAACAGCTTAACTGAACTCAGTCTAGTGACTCATCTCTGATTATCAGTTTCCTTATCTATAAAATGAGTGGATTTGATTAGATGATCTCTAAGGAAGATCCCTTCCAATCCTAAATCTATGAGATCATTTATTGTATCTGGTAGCATCTTTCTGCACATACCAATATGTAAAGTTTTATAATAACATCTTTTTTGAGTTATTCTAGGTGCCAGACACATAAATATGGAAGCAGCCCTAGTATGCAAAAGAAATGACAATGGATATGGGAATAGAAGACCTGAGTTTGAATCCTGCATTAATCAGTTGCTGTCTGTGAAACCTTGAGTAACTCATTTTTCTAAAACTGTTTTTTTCATTCTCTAAATGAAAGCATTAGACTAGATTAATCTCTTTAAAATTATTAAAATCTTTTTATTTTCAAAACATATGCATAGATAGTTTTCAACATTCACCCTTGAAAAACCTTGTATTCCAATTTTTTTTCCTCCATGCCTTTCCCCTACTCTCTCCCCTAGGCAGCAAGTCATCCAATATATGTTAAACATATGTCGTTTTTCTATACATATTTCCACAATTATCATTCTGCACAAGAAAAATCAGACAAAAAAGAAAAAAAGTGAGAAAGAAAACAAAATACAAGCAAATAACAACAACAAAAATGAAAATACTATGTTTGTATTCCACATTCAGTTCTCACAGTCCTCTCTCTGAGTGTACATGGTCTCTCCATCACAAGACCATTGGAATTGGCCTGAAACACCTAAAAACCTCCCTGTTGAAAAGAGCCATGTCCATTAGAATTGATCATTGTATAATCTGTTTCTGTGTATAATATTCTCTTGGTTCTACTCGCTTCATTTACCATCAATTAATATAAGTCTCTACAAGCCTTTCTGAAATCATCCTGATGATCTTTTCTTATAGAACAATAGTATTGATGAGGTTTGGTGCAGGCCAGAGAGTTGTGGGAGTTGTGGGAACCCCTTCTGGTCAGTGTAGCTCCAACATGAAAGAATTCACAAACCTGAAAAGTTAGACTGGCAAAAAGAGGTTTATTGGCATTGTGAAGTCAGCTTTTGCTAGGAGGCTGACTTCCTCAGTGGCAAGGTCCTGAAAAGAAATAAAGGTCTAGCAGAGAAATCCTAGCAGAGAGAGAGAGTAAAGAAGGGTTAATGCTGAGAAGAGAATGTCTTCTCAGTGCGCAGGGGGTCCTCGCAGGCAGCTATGCCAAGGAGAGGTCCCTTAGCCTGGCGTGGGCCTTTGCAAAGAAATAAGCCCCAAAGTTGCCCTTTAAAAGAGAACTGAATTGAATGAGATTACTTCCCCCAGGCCTAGATTTCCAGTAGAGAATACTGGTAGTGGTCCTGAGCCAATTTTCAAATCAATAGAGATATCATGTCCACATCTCCAGCTGGGGCTAAGTAGGAGTGGTTCTGGACTCAACTCAATAAAGGGAGTAGCTAGTCCCATCAAGATAACAGGATGAAACCACTTTATCTTGATTCTCTGAGACCGGCCTGTCCCCGAGAAGAGTTTCTCCAGAGTTCAAGGACCTATCAGTATTCCATAACATTCATATACCATAACTTACTCAACCATTCCCCAACTGAGGGGCATCTACTCAGTTTCCAATTCTTTGCCCCTACAAAAAGGACTGCTACAAACATTTTTATACATGGGGGTCCTTTTCGCTTTTTTATGATGTCTTTGGGATATAGGCCCAGTAAAGGTACTGCTGGATCAAAGGTATGCACAAAGTAGATTAATCTCAAAGGTTATTCCATCTTTGAAATACATGATCCATTTATTTTTAAGTTTTGAATTCCCAATTCCATCCTTCCCTCTCTCCCTCCTTTCCCTCCTCCCTGAGATAGATACAGATTAAACATTTGCAATCATGTGTAACATTTCCATGTATTCCAGGAATTTTCTGACTTTTCCTCATTTCTGAAATATTCTTTCTCTTCTATTCCAAATACTCATTTCCCTGAACTCCTTTACTTTCTATTTAAAATCCTTCCTTCTATAGAAAGGAATCCTTTCTGTCCTCAGTCTCTCTGAAATCCAGTGCTTTCTCCCTTTTAATGATTTTCTGTCTAAAAAATGCTATATTAAAAAGGCCAAGGTTTCCACTGCATTCAGCACCATCTCCAGTCATCCTGATCTATAGTTTTCCATAGGACCCAGAGACTGGCTGATGGAGGTGGGAGGAGCAATTCCTAGTACAAAATACAAGGCACATGAGAAAAATTCACAGTCACATTATATTCTCTTTGCCAAAAGTTACCTTTATTTATGAGAAGAGGTTATGGATGAAATGAAGAGGTATAATACACACTAGGAGTAGTAAAACTGAAGTAGATGTGGGAGAGCAATAGAAAGAATATTATAGTCAGTAAGGAGGAAGAGTGGAGTAAGAATACCAAGAGACAAGACTGTAGGCTAAAAAGGGATTTTAGCCAAGATAGTGTGTAGGCAAAGAGCAGATTTACAAGGGAAATTTCACCTGGGGAGGTTTAATAACATAACTTGGCTTTCTTATTGGATGGTGGGGTAAGTAAGGTGGGGTTTCCAAAGACCTCCACAAAATAGGGGAGAGTTTGAGCGGATGAGGATAGAACTATAATGAAATTCCACTTGGCCTATTTAACAAAAGGCCTACTTAAGAACAAAAGACTTAAGCAAGGCTGAGATGATCCTATCAGTGTCTTCTGTTTCCCTCTAGGAGCATTATAATCTTATCAGTGTTTCAGTTTTTCTCAGCTAATATCCACTTTGATACCCAAAACTTCATCTTGGTGACTTTGCAGGGCTTTCCCTCATTTAAAACCAATTCACTAACCATTCATGGTATTATTTTCTAGATGTCATGTTCTTCCACAAGGAAGGACAAAGAGCAATATATCTTGAACATTGCTTCCTTTGTATATATTTGTTTGAATATTGTCTCCTCCACTAGATTGCTAACTTCCTTTAGGACAGAAACTATCTTTAGCCTCTTAGGAAAGTGTCTGAAACCTAATAGGTACTTAATAGACATTTATTGAATTGAATTGATCCTACTTAATATAAATTAGCTAAAATTAGCCTCTGACAATCTCCTAAATTCCACATTGCTGTTATAAATTCAACATATCTTTTCATTTAATGCCTCCCATGTTACTGATAGAAATCATATTAAAGTGAGGATCAGGATCTCTTTAAATCTCCCATTCAGAATTTACCTTGATGGTCTTGTACCTTCTCCATTCCTTTATAGCCTGTTTGATTAGGGATAAATCACCCTAGCTCTTTTTAATTTGACTTCTTAATCAGCAAAATGAGATTTGACTTATAGTCTCTTTCAGCTTTAAATCTATCGTCCAAGAGACTAGTCCTAAATTTCAATTTCTACTGCCACTGTTTTTTCTTAAAAAAGAAAAAAAAAAAATCAGTGAATTTCATGACATGAGGAAAGGTAACAAATTGTCTTCTGATATGACTTTTCTTTAAAATATTTGATTCCTCTTTTTTCTTTGTATGGAGTCCTGGTATCTATCTTCTATAAAGAGTATATTTTTTGAATCTCAGAGGTAGTAAAACTGTCCCACATTATAGCAATTGTTGTAAGTCTAGATTTCTTAGTGAATAGCAGAGAAGAGTTGTATGACTTCTGTAACTTGATGTTGTCTAAATGTTACCCTGGGGTCGCTCTATGCTACAGTTTGTCTTTTATATAAGCTATATTTATTTTCCATAAATACAAATGCCATGTGTTATGCCCCAATGCCAGGCAGATTGTCTTTTATGTTTGACTTGACACCTCCTTAAGGTGAACTATAATGCTGAAAAAATAGAAAGGGACTACATTTTGATGCATTATATGCTAGAGAAATTTACAATGGACTGAAAATAAAACTAAAGCAAAACCTACAAATCACATTATTCATAAGAAATTAAAGATCTAGAGAAAAACTTTGGAAATAATTATTTTCATCATCTTTTGGGGGAAAGTCCAAAGAACTTCTACAACAACCACAACTCATATCACCTTTTTTTGATAACTTAAATATATAATGCAGCTAGTTGGCACAGTGGATAGAGTAGGAAAGAAGTCAGGAGGACCTGGGTTCAAATCTCACCTCAGACACTTAATACTTCCTAGCTGTGTGACCCTGGACAAGTCACATAACCCCAATTACCTTAGCAAAAACAAAACAAAACAAAAAAAAAAACAACAAAACAAAACAACAACCAAAAAAACCCCTTAAAGATACTTTTATTTTATACAAAAATAAATTATAATGTAATGGTATGAATGACCATTTATGTTATAATATGGAATGCAAATGGATACATAACTTAAATTGTCACATGTCCCTCCAAGATCTCAAAAAAAAAAAACCTAATGTTAAAAATCATAATTTTCACTGAATGCTTTTCATTTCCAACTTCTCCATGTCTTTTTGTGGTGTCAACATTCTTCTAGTCACTCAGGATAAAAATTTAGGTGTCATCTCATGCATGCAATTAGCAAGTAATTTCTAAGTGTTCTTTTGCTGAGGATTCTTACAGATTTACATTTTCTTCTCTATTTCCATTGCAATAACTCTGACAAGAGTGGAACATGGCAGCTGGAAATCTAATAGTATCTTAGTGTACAAGGATTTCAGATTTCTTTTGCTATGCTTGGGCTGCAACCAGAAGAACAAGCTACATTCCCCCTTCCTCCCACCCACGCCTACCCGCATAACATGCCACTATTGGAATATCACTTTTATGTCCTCATGAATAATACTATGAACTCTGTCCTTTGTTTCTCACATGTCTCAGCTCTAGTAGATCAGCTTTTGCCTAATTTTTCTAGATTCAAGTCTTCCACTCTTTGCCAGCTCCATATCATGCTAAACATATGCATACTATCTTTTCAACCTCTCCTTTCTTTTTTTCTATATCTAGCTCTCCATCTTTGTTCCTCTGGCTCTCTCTCTATATATAGATATTTGTCTCATCATCATAATCATCAATATCATTATGCTATCTGTTATCCTTCATTTTCAGTATAGGAGCAGTAATTTCCTTTTTGATCATATATTTGGAGGCCATGTGGAACACTGAGATTCAAAGAATGAATATGTGTGTGTCAAATGGCATCGCTGAAACTATTAGTATAGTACTTTGCACATAGTAGGTACTTAATAGTCACTGACTACTTTGTTACTACTATATGTGATGTTTGATAAATCATCATTACAGTTCCATTTATGCAAATTCTTATGAATAAAACAGAGCAGAAATATGGGTAATATACTTAAGTTATAATGTATCTTTTGGATCACCCACAATTTTAATTTTTCTAAAAATGTGGTATTCCAGGCAAAGATTGACTAAATTTGTCCATTGGTGTCAAGTTTTATATTCTGCATACAAAGTCAAAATAGAAGAAGGAGTCCCTATTAATGGAGAGATGCTATACAAGATGCTATTTCTGAATAACTTTGTGCTAAGTACACTGAGTTCTGGAACAATATAGTCAGGAATAATAAAGTTTCCTAAAGAAATATATAAAAAATGCTCTAGCAATCTACAAGTTCAAAACAAAGAAAAGGAAAACATTTTCTAAATGCTGAAATGCACTTTGAAATAAGACCAATTTACTGAATTAATCTGCCTCTATATGCATGCATAATATTTTATATATATACATATATATTTCTTTATCTATCTCAATATTTTAGACATGTACTGCAGATGCCTAAAGAGCTATGACCAATATTTAATAGAAAGATAAAATCAAACTAGAGTTCATTTGGAATTTTTTCTAACAAATTTAATTTTTTTAAACATTCTTCTTCTTATATTTTGAATTATAAATTATCTCCCCCTCTCACAGTCCTCTGCCTGCCATTGAGAAGGCAAGCAAAATTATATCAATTATACGTGTGAAATCATGCAAAACATATTTTCTATTAGCAATTTTTTTTTTTAAAAATCAGAAAAAACAATGTTAGAAAATCATACTTTAATTTGCATTCAAGAGTTTACCAATTCTCTCTCTGGAGGTAGACAGCATTTTTTCATCATTAATCCTTTAGAATTTTCTTCCTTTCAATAATCCCAGGTGCTTGGTTCTGGAAGAAATTATCTTTTAAATAGCAATATTGTCCTTGTGATGCTATATGGAATAGATCATGACCTCCATCCAATATTGACCCCAGTAATATTTTATGCTGTCTTAACAAAAGTAAATTGTTCAAAACAAAGAAGATTATATACTTGGAATAATTTTATCTTGGCAAGATATTTTGTACTGTTTTTAAAATTGAATCAAATTGATCTGTGGGCCCCATTTTTCAGGAGAGAGATTGGCAAACCAAATTGTTTTCAGAGGAGTATGATCATGATGATCTTGGGACTAAAAATCATACTATGTAAAAGTTCTTTGAAGGAACTGGGGAACTAAGCTCAGAAAAAAGATTTCTTTTTTTTTTTAATTAGGGGGGTTATGATTTTAAAAAATTTGAAGGACAATAGGTGGAAAGAAAGATTTGGAGAGAAATATTTATTTGTAATAATTAAAGGTAACCAAATGTAGAATGAATTACCTCAAGTATAATTAATCCCTAATCATTTTAGGTCTTCAAGAAAGTATTGGAGAGAGTTTAACAAAGATGCACAACATAGAAGGATTCAAGATCAGGTATAGATTGAATAGTATAATGGATCAGTAAAAAGGAGAGTTGGATCTGAAATGAGAAGAACTGAGTTCAAATCCCAATTCTGCCATTAGGTTACAATCAATTCAACAATTGGCAAATTGAGATTCTTTCTAGCTTTGGACTTCTATGGTTTTAGGAAACACTAAATAAATGCTTGTAATTAATTATTTATTATATAATCTATTTTAATTAATGATTTTTTTCCCCTCACATTTATCACTTTCTATTTAATAGCAGGTCAACATGATATAGTGTTTACAAATTACAAATTATTTCCCTTTCAAATAGATAGTAGCAAAAGTATTGTTATTCCTATTTTACAGATAAGTAAACCAAGACTCTAGATTATGTATGTTATTCATGATTGCATATAGTAAGTGCTAGAGTTGGGACTAGAATTCAAATCTGCTGGTTTTATGTTCAATATTCTTTCAACTAAACACACTAAAACATAGTCATATATTAAAAGTGTAATGGCCCATAGCTGAAGCTGGGTCTTTCTTGTAACAAGTAAGAGTTGACCATTGAACTACATGTCCAATCATCACTTTTCTACTTTTCCTTCTTTTAGTTTTCATTGAACTCCTTTCCTCATTCATACAGTTGAGGGAGAAGGCAAGGTAGATGAAATACAAGGCAAGTTGAAGCTGAGGAAAATAAAACATTGATTTCCTTGCACTGCATCTTCTCATCTATCCCACTTTTCCTGATTACATTTATCACCAATTGGAGAGCAAAGATTTTCTGACAGAAATGTTTCATGGCAAGTTAGCCTTGGGTGGTTTTTCTGTAGAGCAGATCCATGTGCTACTTATTGTATTTCTTATAAGATTTTCCTTAATTAATATTCTTAATGAATGACATGACTTTTGTTAATAAGGAAAAAAAAATATTTTTGTACTCTGAGATTTTTATTTCTCCAATTCAGAACTCTCTAGGAAATGGTGAAATAGAGAATTCCTTTCCTTTTTGATACCTTAGAAAACAAATTAGAATAATATCTCTGCAGATACTATGGTTCTTTGGCCAGAAAGTACAGGACTCTGTTGTGAATTTCTGACAGACTTGTTGCATTATTGAAGTCAGATATTCCCCTAGGAATTTACACTTTTTCAACTAGAAAAATTAATTTCTATCTACTGTTGGCCGGGAGGCATTCCTAGTACCCTAGCTATGACAGATACCACTATCCCAGCATCACTATTTCTCAACATATGTATATATATATATATATATATATATATATATATATATATATATATATGTGTGTGTGTGTGTGTGTGTGTGTGTGTGTGTGTGTGTGTGTGTGTGTGTGTATGTGTGTGTGTGTGTGTTTGTGTGTGTGTGATACACATACAAAAGATTTCCTAAGCAGCTCCCAGACTTTATGCTATTTCAAGATCCAGACAGCTCTCTGGATATTGTTATCATTTATTAGCCTTCTCAGTATTGAAGATTGTAGAGTTGTACTGGAAAGTAGTCAGCCTTTGAGATACACACAAACACACACACACACACAAAGAAAAAGAAAGAGATAGAGAGGCAGAAACAGAAACAGAGACAGAGAGATAGATAGAGGGAGAGATAGACTGAGATGGAGGAGGGGAGAGGGAGAGGAAAGAAAAAAGAGAAGAGGAGAGGAGAAGAAAAATGAGAGGAAAGGTGACATATGCCCACATAGGATAGATATGTATATTATTGTATGTGTGTAAATATATATATATATATATATATATATATATATATATATATATATATATATATATATATATATATATATATATATATATATATATATATATATATATATATATACAAGATGTCCTCAAAAAAAGCTATACTTGACTTTTGGAACACAAGACATCTTGTATATTATGCATATATACATGAATGCCATTGTTCACATACACACACACACACACACACACACACACACATATATATATATATTTATATAAACACATTCACTATAAAATATGTAGATAGGTAATATACATATAAACTTACATAGCTTTCCCTCTTTCTGTTTTTCTCTCTATATATACAAATTCACATACACAGATAAAAGGGAGAATGATATGGAAAAGAGAAAGTGGGAGAATGGAAAGAGACAAAAAGTAATTGGGGAGAGAGGCAGAAGCAGAGAAACAAATAAGATGCACCAAGCAGAGAGGATTTTTTGGAATTAAACATTCATAGTTTGCAGATATCAGGCTGAATCCCAGATTTCTGACCTTTAATTATCCAAGTGACACCAGATAATTCATAGCCATTATAAGATCTCATGGATTCTCCTTTGCCCGAGTTTCAGGTAAGTCTTACATGATGTCAAAATAGCTAGATTCTTGTATAAAAAAGGAAAAGATTCAGGCAATGAATTAGCTCTTAGGCCCATGTGATCAGAACTAAAAAATCAGTGAATTCAAGGTGTTGAAACACAAAACACCAGAGCACCAAAACACCAGGGTATCAGGGTATTTTGTACTGTGTGGAATTTATGTTTGTACTCAATATTGTCCTTTTACTTTTGTTATGAAGTAGATATAGGCTATAATACAGAAATTAAGTTTTTACAACAAATATTACATTTGTGTTCTGCTTCCAAAGTGTTTTACTTGTATGGTTAAGAAATAGGATTAAAGAATTATTTGAATCCAATACAAACCCATTTTGTAAGGCACTAAAATAAGTGCTGAGATGAGAAAAAATAAAAAACAAATCAGAGTAGACAACAAAACAAGTTCCTGTCTTTAAGAAATTTATATTCCATTGAGTCAAGATTTAGGGAAAGAAAAGTTAGACTTGCTGCTCAAATGTTTTTCATTATTCTACCAAAATGACAGAATTTTTTCCCCTAAGAATCTCAATACTCATATTCGGTGAGTTTGATTTTCAAGGACCAAAGACAAAGGTACTAATTTGGAAGGAGAAAAGATTACAGGCACATCAGTACCATGTCATGATCTTTTTTTTTTTTTTTTTCAAAAAATGAAAACAGAAAAGCAAACCTAAGGGTGAATTACAGGGCATGCTTACAGATTTTTAGAGAAAATTAAATTCTACATATAGGGGATCTGACCCTGCAACCAATCAGAGAGACACAGATATATTCTGAATAGTGAGTTTCTTCTTTGTACAGTTCAGAGTATTCTCATGGCTCCCAAAGTGCAGCTAAAGTCCCAACTGGTGTTTGGAGAGGCATAAATGTGAATTTATGCTTCCTGGTGCAATGTGGCCCCTCAACAACAAGTGCCACTATCCTTTGTGCTTGGATGGAAAAAGGGTAATAATACATCAAACAACCAGGGACAATCTAAGAGAGCAATATGGAAGTCATAGTGTTATTTTCACTGGAGAATTGAGAGGCCTCAAAGTGAGTAATGAGGTCAGTTTGGCAGGCTACATATTAGCCAGAGAAAACCTGAAAGAAAACAGGGATAGGATGAATACTAATGGAACACAAATCTGTGTCCTTTTAGCTCTTTTAAAAGCTCTTTAAAAAAGCACAACCTAGAAATTCTTATGCAATACACGTACACAGATATACCATCGGCAACATCTGGCCAAAAGAGCAAATCAGACACAAATAGTATGAAGTGAAACTGAGAGAATGGAAAAAAAAAAAACAAAGGATGCGGATCAATCCTCCAGTTTATCACATCAGATGAAGCACTGACAAGGGGTGACATTGATGAAAAGCTACTGCCAGACACATCATGTGTTGATTTCAATGATTGTTCATTGTTAGAGTCAGGTAATTTCCAGCTTAAAAACAGAGGAAAGAAGCAATGTTATCATTATCCTATCTGGTTCATGCTTTTTCAAAGACTTGGGCTTATGATCTAAATTAATCATGAAACCTCTCTTTGAAAAAAAATGTTTTACTGCATCTGAAGTCATGACTTTTAAAGTAAATTTGAAAGCTGGAAAAGCCAGTTAGTCTATTTAGAAAATGCTGCCATGTGAAATAATAGATCAATATTTAAAAAAAATTTTTTTTAAAAACTAAAAATACAATTAATCATATCAACAAATCTAATGTGATTCTTTTAAAGGTATAGGGAACCTAAATGCAGAATTAAAATGGAAAATTGTAATAGAATAAAATTAATAAATAAAGGAATAAGGTAGAGTGGATAAAATTAATCTTGACACCAGAAAGATGTGGGTTCAAATAATGACTGAAAAATACTGACTTGGTTATTTATTATTTAATTTCCTAGTGCTCTATATAACTCTCTAAGTCTATAATTGCAGAGAAGGTGCTCATCTGCATTAGTAAACTTGTGAATTCCCAATTCCTAAAACAATCACAAAAGTCAAAATAGACTTTAAAAGACATCTAAGGCATCAGTATAGGAACTATGAATAATGGCAATAAGTTACATAAATGGCACTTAATCTGCCAGATATTTTGCTAATTGCTTTACAGATATATTATCTCATTTGATCCTTACTTGTAAGTCATCATTATTATTATTGTTCCCATTTGACAGCTGAGGAATCCCAGGGATCAACACAACTAGAAAGTTTTGACTGTAGGCTTTATCCACTTTATCCACTGTGCCAACTAGCTACTTCAACAATTTGTTTGACAATTTATTCTCCAATCTTGGTTTGAAAGTTGCCACTGATGAAAACTTTCTGCAGCTAATTGTTCTTTTTGGTCATCTCTAGTTTAATTTTTTTTCCTCCTTATATCAAACCTAAATCTATCCCTTATTAAATTCAATTAATTACTCCCACTCTTGATGCAGTCAAGCAGAAAAGATGGAATCCTTATTTCTTATAATTTGATTACTATTATTATGTCTCTTAATATCTTCTTTTATCTACGATAAATATTCCTAGTTTTTTCACTTATTCTTCCTATGGCATGGTTTCCTTATTCCCTCTTTCTTTCCTGATGTTGCTCTTCTGGAACTCCAACTTATTAATATCATACCAAAAATATATAACTTAGAACTGAATACCATGTTCTAAATATAGTCAATATGTTCAGGATGGAATACAGTGAAATTCTCATATCTCTTATTTTGGACAGTGTATACCTTTTTGTGCATATTAAGATTACATTTTGGGGGGTCTGCTATGTTATTCTGTTGATATATTCAACTTATAGGACATTAAAACTCAGATATTTTTCTTAAATGAGCTGACTCTTCAACTTGTACATATGTGACATTCAATATATTAAGTATCTCTCTAAGCTTTGTCATCTGAAAATTTGACAAGCATGCCATGTTTGCCTTCCCAAAATTGACTGATGAAAATGTTGTTTAGTACATAATCAAAGACATATCACTGGAGTACTCCACTTCTTCCAATTAGACATTGATCCATTAATGATTTTGCATCTGGCCATTCAAGCAGTTGTGAACTCTCTTAACTGTATCTTCACTGAGTTCTCTTATTTCCATTGTAAGAATGGTGTAACAGACTTTGTCAAATGTCTTTGTAAAGTCTAAAGATTCCATCTGTACAGCATAACCACAAAGAAAATGAGGCTAGTCTCCTGTAACCTGATCAGATCAACTCAACAAATATTTATTGAGTACCTACTATTAGCAAAATGTAGTTTAGAGAAAAAATACATATCTTTGCTTCAAGAGAATTTACACTGTACTGGGAAACATGCAATGTACACAGAAGCATATATGAAGAGTACTTTCAGGGAGAGGAAATATCATCGATTTAGTGGTAGCCTCTAATAGAATATGAAATATTTTCTTTCATATAAAATAGAAATGAAAAACTATGGAGGAATAAATTGGGAATATATCCAAAGACAGGTTGAAGGTGGACCATTTTTCCCCCAAAGCAATAATACTTTAAAGCAACTGTTATTTGATAACCTAGTTATCAGTTCCTGCAGGGCAGAGACATAATAGATAATTTTTGTGTAATTACCCTATGGTAACAAAAATAATTATGAATCTTGTTAATTGAATTGAATTACTGAGAAAAATTAGGTTAAATTACATTTCTGTTAAGAGAATTACATTTACTCACGAGCTGGTTTTTATTTTATGCGAAATATTCTATGGAAACTTTAAATTTACAAACCCTCTATGTAGGTTCTAAGAAAAGCTTATAAAAATAGCCTATTTCAGAGAAACCTTACATATAACAATCAAAGTTTTTGAAGAAACAAGGACTCATACACTACAGAATTCATTTCACATTACAACTTTGAGACATATGCAAGATTTTTTAATCATGTTTTTTCTCAAAATTACTAATTATATAAAACATATCACATATATTTAGACTATTTAAAATTAGACTATTTAAAACTAAGCTAATAAAACATCAAAACATTTCTTTCCTACTGTATTCTTTAATAAACCTTTTGTGTTGTGTGCTTTTTAAATGAAAAAACATTGCATTGAACTAACTTGGAACTTTGGAAACCTATAATATGCAGTTGGTAAGAGATTATTTCAATTCAAATATACACACACAAACATGTATATGTTTATATACATAAATATATAGATAAATATAACCACATGTATATATATATATATATACATATATATGTATATATAACATATACCTTCCACATAAATATAAGACTATATATATGTATGAATGTATATTTATATTAATGAAATAATTATTATTTTTAAATGCTGCTAATGCTTTACATATAGTAAACTAAAAAATGTTAGGAGATAACATAAAAACTTATTTCTTAGAGATTGTTGAAGCATCATGATACAATGTCTTTTGGGGGCATTGATCCAGAGCATCTGGTAAACCAAATGAGTCAGAAGAATGCTTCTCATGCTCTATGACCTGAGTCAAGTCAACTAATTTCTCTAGCCTCAGTTTTCTTATTTGTACAATGAGAAAGTTAGATTACCTGATCTTTTATTTAGGGGCTTTCTATCTTTAGACTTATTACAATACTCCAAATGTTAATTTATAAGTGTAGCAGAAGGGTAGATACAAAATGCTATGTAAGTTACAGGATTAAAAGATGTGGGAATCAGAAAAGGAAAATTTCTTCTAGGATATGACATCTGAATTGGATTTTAAAAGTTGGGTAGGATTTTAATAGGAGGAAATTAGAAAATGTGGTGTTGGGGATTATATCTATGTATAGGGGGTAGTAAGAAATACATTTTGTCTTAAGAATAGAGGAAATGGGAAGGAGTTGTCTGAAATAAGCCTGGAAAATCATTATCAAATTAGAAATGTCTTTGCCAGGATTAAAAAGTCTGAATTTTATTCAGGAAGCCATCGTGATTCATTGAAGGGTTTTGAGCAAAGCAATATGACAAAAAGTAAGATTAATGTGGCAGCAGTATAAAAGATGGATTAGTGTGGAAAGGTAATGGAAATTTGAGGTTATTTGATAATATGATGAGGGCCTAAATTAGGGATGGTGGCAGTAGAAAAAGTAGAAGATATTAAATTGACACATTAATGCAAAAGGAATTTTTGGAATGGAATTTTAAAAATCAAGCACTTAAAATGTGCTGAGTATTGTGCTAAGCATTGGCAATACAAAAAAAAATCTAAAAAGTTTCTGATTTAAAAGAACTCAATTTCTAATTGAAGGAGTTGATTGGTTTTTGTTCTTCCTTATTGAAGAGAATCAAAATAATATCACTATGGTAGAGCTTAATTATATAGCATATCTGGCTGTGGTTGATCAGATCAATATGATCTTGAAATGGTTTACTACAGGTTGTATACAAATCGTCTATGAACTTTGGGTGATTTGTCTAAATGTGTACATCTTGTACTTCTTTTGAGATGTTTCATTTCTGCTTTGCTCATAGAGCATCTTTTTGGCAAGCATATGTTTGGCATTTGAAAAATGTGACCTGCCCAACAAAGTTTTGCTCTCTGCAGGAGAGTTTGAATGCTTGACAGTTTAGTTCAAGAAAGGACCTCAGTGTATGGTACCTTCTCCTGCTAGGTGATCTTCAGAATCTTCTTAAGACAACTCAAATGAAAGAGATTCAGTTCCACAGGCTACAACAATTGAAGGAAACAACATGTTAAAAAAGAGTATAATTCCAGTAAATATAGACAATTCCAGTCTCAGTGAATTGTATCAGGATGCATGCCAAACCCAAATTCTGAGATTGTATTTTTAAGAAACTGGGATCATTGTAGATCAAATGTAAAAAAATGCAACTACAGCATTAAAAAACAAAACTTTTCAATGAATTATTGTAGCTTGCAAATTAAAAAAAATTGAGATAAATTAAAAAGAAAATCAATAAAAAAGTGAACAATTAAAAAAATTGCTTTAGTGGTAGAAATCACATAGAAAAACATCAATAAAGTAAAAGATTATGCCAAGTATTGAGAGATGGTAAGAATGATATTACCATGCTATAATCAAAAGGAGGAAGAGGTTTTGGTTGGGAGATAGTAAACTTTGTTTGAATGTTTATTGATAGGATGAGTTATCATTGGATTATGAGGCTTTAAATGTCTTTTAAGAGTTGCAGATATGGAGCCTTGAAGAAGAATCAAAGTTTAAGGTTGAGATTTGGCAATCAACTGTACAATGTTGACAATAGAAACCTTAGAAACGTATGACGTTATAGTTTAGTGAGAGAATAGGACCCAAGTATAGAATCTTGAGAAAGAAACATTATAAATAAAAAAGAAGATATAGATTAGATCTTAAAATGGTAGGAATACAACCCTAAGCATGTGGTGAACAGAGACCAAAGGAGATGACATTATCCAAAAAAATGGAGAAATAAGGAAATCAAATGTACAGAGGTCAAGGAGAGGTCATAAAATTTTCAATTACAAGGTCATTAATGATTAATTAAAATAGAAGCCCTCTTTTAATAAGCTAAGAAGAATTTGGGTTAAATTTAGAGAGAAAATATATAAGACAAAGGTCTAGGAGACAAAGATCTATAATCTTAGAGTGTCCTATATAGATTCAATAAAATAAACAATTCATAAAGATAAATAGTCCAATTAATGAGATGAGGATAAAAGGTGTTGATCTGCAGATCTTATCAGCCAACATGTTAAAAACTTGGAAAGATTTCTACATAAAATAAAGTTAGAAAAATGCAGTGGAAAGCTTTGCCCAAATAAATGGTGAATAAGGGATTGTTCCAGACAAATTCTCCATAAGAGATATTGTATTTTTATTATAGTAATGCGCTAGCTTCACCTGTTCCTCCATTACCTTGAGATACATATAGATTCATAAAGTAAGACTGAAAGGTGAAGAAAATGATTCTATATTAGTAAAAATAAAGGAAATATGAGGAAAAGATGATTTGATTATTTCCCTTAATGCATTTCCTGGCCCTTTGGGAATAGGGCATATTTCAACTCTACTTCACAGAGATGTGATCTAATCTATGTTCCGTACATTGATGCCAATCAGTACCCATCCATATCTGTCTATCACATTTTGCCTACATCCTCCCATAGATTTGCTTCCTGGCAATCCATCCAATGAACAAAGCACTTCCCACTTTCTGCTGATATCATGAGAAAAAAAGAATATATGAATTCAGCTATCCCTTGAACTTATAATATATATTATAATATATATAATATATATAATATAATATATAATATATATTATAATATATATATTATATATTATAATAAATTATATAAGTCTGTTGTTTTTCATTCATATGAAATCTTCAATGGTACTTTTATTCTGTTTCTTTTCTTATTGTAGAGAGCTGGAACTCTGGAGAAGTATACTTGAAACAAGGTGTTAACTCAGTAGAATTGATGAGATAATGGTTCTCTAGTTCACAAATATATATATATATATATATATATATATATATATATATATATATATATATACATACATACATACTTAGTACTTTGTATGGGGATGTAATGGTTCTCTAGTTCACACATCAGTATTCTATAATGATGTAATTATAATAGGATATTTAAATTGGAGACAAAGTCAGACTGAGATGGAGACTGGTTGAGACTGTCAGACTTGCAGACTGCTGGAGGAGATTGTGTCAGACTGAGATTGAGTCAGACTGTGACAGACACAGACTGTGTAAGAGACAATAAAGACTTTGGACTCTATTCTTGTCCATTCTCATGGTGTCTATCCTGCTGATAGACACAGGCCCTTCCAGAGGACTTCCAGAAAGCTAGTCCAGATTATATCTCTTATGATGGATTGAAGCTTTCTTGGGCCCATCATAGCATTCTAAATGTTATTTTATTTATTTTGTTTTCATAGCAACAACTTTCTTTTACTTAATAATATTTTTCCAATTATGTATTAAGATAGTTTTTAACATTCAACTTCATGAGATTTTGAGGTCCAGCTTTTCTTCCCTCCCTCTTCATTTCCACTCACTAACACAACAAGTAATTTGACATAGGTTATATATGTACACAATGAGTCCCTTGGTATTATCTCAGATCTTCGCATTGCTGAGAAGAACTAAATCCATCATAGCTGATCATCACACAATCTTGCTGTTACTGTATAAAAATGTTCTTTTTTATTCTGCTGATTTCACTCAGCACCAATTTGTGTAAGTCATTCCAGGCTTTTCTAAAATTCACCTATTCATCATTTCTTACAGAACAATTGTATTTTTTTACATTTATATACCTCAACTTGTTCAGCCATTCCCCAATTTGATGGGTATCCCCTCAATGTCTAAATTTTTGTAACCACAAAAAGAGCTGCTATAACATTTTTGTTAGATACTTTTCCTCTTTTATGATCTCTTTGGGATATAGACTTAGTAGTAACATTGCTGGATCAAAGAGTATGAATAATTTTATAACTCTTTTGATATAGTTCCAAATTGTTCTCCAGAATGGTTGAATAAGTTCAAAACTCCATAAATAATACATTAGTGTCTCAGTTTTCCCACATCCCTGCCAACATTTATCATTTCCTTTTCTGATATATTAGCTAATCTGATAGGTGTGAGGTGGTAATATTTAGTAATATTTTAGAGTAATATTTTAATATTACTGAGTAATGTTAGACATTGTAATGTCATATAACTTGTAGCATCACAAAACAAATAATAGAAAAGGATATTAAAAAGATGAGTTCAGCAGTCTACTGGTAATTATATAACAATTGGGCTCTCTGAAAAAATATGCAAGGCACTTTTAAGTTTAATCTGCACAAAAATGGAGAAACTTTTTCTATATAATAGTTTTGATAAAGGCCTCATTTCTAAAATATATAGAAAATTGATTCAAATTTACAAGAATACAAGTTGTTCTCCAAATGATAAGTGGTTTAAGGATATGAACAGACAATTTTTAGAGGAAGAAATTGAAACCATTTCTAATCATAAGAAAAAATGTACTAAATCACTATTGATCAGAGAAATGCAAATTAAGACAACTCTTAGGTATTACTGCCTACTTCTCAGATTGCCTAAGATGACAGGAAAAGATAGTGATAAATGTTGGAGGGAATGTGGGAAAAGTGGGAAACTAAAACATTGTTAATGGAGTTATGAACTGATACATCCATTCTGGAGAGCAATTTGGAATTATGCCCAAAAGGTTATCAAATTGTGCAAGCCCTTTGATCAAGCAGGGTTTCTATTGGGCCTGTAGCTTAAAGAGATAATAAAAAAGGGAACAAGACCCAGATGTGCCATATTTGTAGCAGCTCTTTTTGCTATGGCAAGGAACTAGAAATGGAGTGAATGTTCCTCAACGAGGGAATGGTTGAATTAGTTATGGTATAAGAATATAATAGAATATGATTATTGTATTAAAAAACAATCAGCAGGATGACTTCAGGCAGGCCTGGAAAGCCTTATATGAACTGATGCTAAGTGAAGTGAGTAGAATCAAAAGAACATTGTAACAGTAACAACAAGATTATGTAATGATCAATTGGGACAAAATTGACTCTTCAGCAATGAGGTGATTCAGGCTAGTTCTAATGGTCTTGTGATGGAGAGAACCATATGCAACCAGAGTGAGGACTGTGGGAACACAATATAGCATTTTCACTATTTTTGTTATTTGCTTGCTTTTTATTTTTTCTCATTTTTTCCTTTTTTGATCTAATTTTTCTTGTGCAGCATGTATGATAAATGTGGAAATATGTATAGAATAATGACACATGTTTAACATATATTGAATTACTTGTCTAGGAAGGGGATGGGGGAGGGAGGGAGAAAAATTTGGAATTCTAAGTTTTGGAAGGGTGAATGTTGAAAATTTTCTATACTTATGTTTTGTTAATAAAAAGCTATTATTAAAAAAATTTAATCTACACTATCAATATTTTCTTAAATCAACACAATCAGCAAAACAATAAATAAAATTCTGATTTGTAGTGATTGTTCATTTCTGAATAAAAGAAATAAGGATCAAATGAGATTAATATTTATAAATTACACAGTATCTGACGCTTTAATAAACATTTATTTCCTCCCCTGTCTTAAATGCTCAAACTAAAAAATTGACAATTGGTTCTTGTCAACTGGATCCCTGGATGAGCTTTTAGATCAAGAAAATGTATAAAGTCATTTAAAAAACCTCACAATTTTCCAAAGTTAATTCAGCCCAGTTTTCTCCTCCTATTGAATTCTCAATTCTCAAATATTATGATTTGTCCATAGTATCTTTCAATTAAATGCACCTACATCCACACACACAGCCATACACAAAATTCACCAAGAGATGAGTCTGGTTGTCTGTCTAAATGTATATACTGTAATGTGAACAATAATTTTTCTTCATTCACTTGTTAGGGCATGCTTTCTTGAGTTGTTTTTAGTTGAGGTCTTGGTTTTATACATCCTAAAATCTTCCACTAAATTTCTTCCCTGATTTTTTGAGGGTTTTGCTAGCAAAACATAAGTTCTGAGAAGTCACTTCAAGTGGGAAAAACTTTAGAGAATTACTCCAGGTAGAGAATGCTATTTGAAGGACTCAGATTTAGTTCATTTTAGAGGGACATATCACAAAAAGGTTAGCTACCACATGGTAGTATTCTCTTTTTGTCATAATAATTTATGAAAACAATTCTTTCAGTGGTGAAGTTTATAGTAATCAGTAGAGAAACACACTCACAGAAGTAAATTCTTCAGGTAAGGTATCGCCAAACATTCTGATCTTGATTAAATATATTTAAATGGTTTAAAATCAAAACAAAACAAACAAACAAACAAAACCAACCATCCAAAATATGAAAAGAAATGAAATTACAGTGATACTCTTTTAGAACAGCTAGGTGGTGCTATAGATAGAATGCTAAGCCTGAAAGCAGAAAGACTCATTTTCCATCAAATCTGGCCTCAGAAATTTACCAGTTCTATCACCCTGGGCAAGTCACTTAACCCTGTTTACCTCAGTTTCTTCATCAGTAAAGGAAGGTGAAGAAGGAAATGGCCAACCACTCCAGCATCTTTGCTAAGAAAAATCTCAAATGGGGTCACAAAGTTGGACGCAGCTGAGACAATTGAACAACACAAAGGAAAACAATTTTCCAAAATATAGCTTAGGTTTCTGTATCATGTACTTTATTGACCTCTATACTCCAGAGACTAGAGTATAAGATTCATTGTCCAACTTTGTAAAATTAAATTTTATAGAAATTGAAGTTTTATTTCTTTTATAGTTTTCACAGAGAATTTGGTCATAAATACACTTATACTTCTAGTTTGAGAGAAATATCTTCAAGTACAAAAAGGCCTATATTTACCTTTTAGAGAAAATTGTACAATGAGACTTGAGAAAGACTAGATTGTGATGTATTGGCAGGGGAAAGTGGGACAAAGGCCACCAGCCCTGTTGGCCTTCACAGCCATTGCTATTTGAACAGAACAGAGGATCACAATAAAGGAGTGCTGGAAAGTTCCTCATTATAGTGCTACTGAGCTCTTTTTTCAAAAAGTTTGTGGAAGTATAGCCCTGGGTATATTTGCTTTTCCACATGGGTAATAATAATAGGTAGCCTTGCTACAGCACTTTAGGGATGGTAAAGCCCTTTATAAATATTATGTCATTTGATCCTGAGGTAACTTGGACTTCTCTGGACATGCCCAGTTTTCCTAAGAGGGAGATATTCTTTGGAACATGACCAGCTTGTCTAAAATGGAGCTTGCCATGTCTCCTACCCCATCGGTACAAGTAATCTCTTTTGACAGAAGGATTGAGCCAGTCCTTTGTTCTGGGCTTTGTTCTTTTCAGGGATTTCTATTTGCTTTAGTCCAGGGGGTGAAGATCACAGTTCACCCACAGCAGGGATAGGAGAGAAGAACTTTCCCTGCTCTCCCTCTTTTACCCCTGCTCCAAGAAATGGGCTTCTTTTCAATGTTGTTCCTTTTCCTCAGTTTCACATGCTTGATAATAACCTGGGATTGGGAGTTTGAGCCATGATGACCTTGGAGTTAGAATTGCAGGCAGGAGGATGCATCAAGTCAGCCCTACCTGGAAACTGAGAAGCCAGGGAGCCTGAGATTTGAGCATGAGGTGGGTTTTGGATTTAGAACTTTATGGTACTTGAGCTAAATTGTAAACCTAATCCTTCTCTTCTGGGAAAATGAGATTATAGATTTGTGAACATATTTTCAGAAATAAAGACTTCTGTTTAAAAGCCATTTTGACTATTTGTGGCTAAATGGTACCAGGTGGCAGAGCCCACCCCTACCCTTGGGGGAATACAATCTGCCAGAATTAGAGCCTTTGCAGAGATCCTAGACATTTCATAATCCCCTAAGAGTACTAAAGCTTCTCAGGGCTTCTGTGTAGGGTGTGCTTGTTGCATGATTCTGTCTGCAGTCTTGGTCACCATTACTCAAATTCCCAGTCCCATGTGGATCTCTTCTTCAGGCAGTGATGGCTAGGGTAATCTGTGTAATATTCACAAACCTACTAGGAGGCAGGTGCAATGATGATCCCCATGGTTAAAAAAGATCACATGGCAATGTGTCTGAAAGGATTTGAACTCAGATCTTGACTCTGAGTTCTGTCCACTATCACCTAGCTGCTTATAATAAGAATGAAGATCTAAAAATAAAATTTTTGAACATAGATTGTATGAAACTTGAATTGAAAAACTGAGAAGGGAGTCATCAAGAACTCAAAATAGAGAAAAAACAAAGACTTTATCTGTGTTTGAGCTCTGTTCCTTTCTGATCCAGACTGCAAAAAAGAAGAGAGCTCTTCATAGTCACAGAACAAAGGCATTGGTTGGTGAGAATTATACATGTTTTGTTTTGGGGACAGTTTTACTCTTCATAACCCCTTCAAGAGATGGAAGATAGAGTAGCAGGTGGCTTAAAATGCAACTCTAGAGCAAGGGTTATGAGCAAAGCACAGCTTGAAAGAATAGCCTAAAGGAATTGCAGTCCTTTCCCAGGGGAGAGTCTTACTAACCACAACATTCTTAGTATATGAATAGAAGTAATGAGTATCTTTGAAGATAGCTGAAGAGTTGAAAACTGGCTAATATAGAAGTAGAACATCTAAAGGTAAATAAATGAGATAAGCAGCCTAGGAGGAAAAAATATGCAGAAGAAAGGGACCCAATGACAATCAGGTTAAGTACTTAGAAGCTTTACAGCACTAGTGGCATATATTATTTTCCAATATCTGTTTGCCCTAACCAATGGGCTTTCTGTTTATTTGTAAAAGAGCTTAATGTTTATGTATGTATAGTCCTGATGCTACTATTTTTCCTTGTTTCTCTGTCATTTTTGGGGGGAAGGGAGAGAGGAGAACTGAACAAGCATTGTGCCTGACTAGTAAAAATCAATAAATTGGTGTGAGGATTAAGGAGCTAAGATTTGGAGATATTTTTGGTCCATAAAGTACCTAAAATATATGGTAGTTAGTTGGGGATCCCTTCAGGTTCGTGTGCCACAATTATGGACTTTTTTATATTATAGCTTTTTATTTACAAAACATATGCATGAATAATTTTTTAACATTGATCCCTGCAAAACCTTCTGTTCCAAATTTTCCCCTCTTTCTCCCCACCCACCCTAGATGGCAGATAGTCCAATAAATGTTAAATATGTTAAAATATGTGAAATCCAATATATGTATACATATTTATACAGTGATCTTGCTGCCCAAGAAAAATCAGATCTAGAAAGAAAAAAAAAACTGAGAAGGAAAACCAAAATGCAAACAAACAATAACTGAAAGAATGAAAATGCTAAGTTTTGGTCCACACAGTTCCCATAATTGCCTCTTAGGGTGTAGATGGTTCTCTTCATTACTGAACAATTGGAACTGGTTTGAATTATCTCATTGTTGAAGAAAGCTATGTCTATCAGAAGTGATCATCATATAGTCTTGTTGTTTGCCGTGTACAATGATCTCCTGGTTCTGCTCATTTCACTCAGCATCAGTTCATATAAGTCTCTCCGGATCTGTCTGAAATCATCCTGTTGGTCATTTCTTACAGAACAATAACATTCCATAACATTCATATACCATAATTTATTCTGCCATTCTCCAATTGATGTGCGTCCATTCAATTTCCAGTTTCTAGCCACTACAAAAAGGGCTGCCACAAACATTTTTACACAGGGTATATTGTTTGTGGGTTTTTATTATTATTTTTTTTACATAGGGAATGCATACCATATGTTTGCCATTCACATCAAAAATAGAATAGTTCAAAAGAAAGATTGGTAGTGTTAAGTTAAAAATAGTAATTATGTTATACAAATGAGGAAGAATAGACACAGAGCATTAGAGAGGAGAGGATTTTTGAAAACTTATCCACATCAGGAATGGGTTTAATAGACAACACTACATGTATACCATGAAGGATATAGCAACATCCAAAATCTATAAAGAAATAAGGGAGGAGGGATGGGTGTATGGGGAAGCAAAGGGTGAAGGAAAAAGACAAGGAAGGGACCCTTGAGTGGGAGGAGGTTAAAATAGCAAGTCAATTTAAGGAGGAGAATTAAAACAAAGAGTTAGTGGGATTAGGAATGATATGTATGTATATGGGGTGTGTGTGTGTGTGTGTGTGTGTGTGTGTGTGTGTGTGTGTGTGTTATTTACATATATATTCATAAATTTATCTTCTCTTAACTATAGCTTGCTTAGAGGTAGTGTTGGGCATGAAAGGGGGAAAAAGAATAAAGTAAATAAGATGCACAGAAGAGAACAAAAGAACAATTTATAATGAAGTAAAGAAAAATGAACATTCATGAGTATAATTTCTTCTACTAATATATATATATATATATATATATATATATATATATATATATATATATATATATATACTTTCTTGATCTGGTAATTTGTTGTTATATATTTTAAATTCTTCCTGATGTTCTGCATATGACAATGTTCTCTTTTGATTTATTTTGTTTTGCATTTCCTTTTCTGTTTTTTCAAAAAAAAAAAAAAAAAAAAAAAAAAAAAAGGGAAAAAAGCCCCTATCTCAGGGAGCTGTTGCAAGAAATGAAAAAGAAAATCTTTATTTAATCCAACACTCCTATTCATGACTGTTCTATAGCTCTTCTTCCCTTTTCAGTTAAAAGTTATTCTCAAAACAGTTTACCATCAATGTCTTTTCATTCTCTCCCCATATTCTCTTCCAAAACTTGAGAAATCTGATTTCTAATCGGTTCATTCAAATGAAAATTGGTCCCTTCAAAGTTACCAATGATCTTTTTGTTAGTACATTTTATTAATACATTAATACAATACAGTATTCTGTAGTACTTGACATTATCATCACTTCAGGACACTTTTTCCTGTCTAGGTTTTCATAATACTGTTCTTTCCTATTTTTCTTATCTGCTTAATCTACTCCCCACCCCCACCCCCCACTGCAATTTACTTGTTTGGTTTTTCATCCATGTTCTTCATCTACTAACTGTATGTATCTTTGAAGAACTCCGTCCTTCTCTTTTTGCTCCATTTATTCTTTTTTTTGTAATCTCATCAGCTACCATGCATTCAATGATCCTTTTTAGATAAAAGACCCCGAGCACCTATTTAACCTGAGTCTTTCTGCTGAGCTATAGACATATATCTCCAATTTCCTCTTGGACATCTTGAAAATTTCATAGATATCTCAAACTTAATATGCTCCAAAGAGAATGCATATTTTCTCTAAAACCCTCACTTCTTCCAAAATTCCCTCTTATTATCAAGGGGACCAACATTAATTTGTAAACTCAATGCCATCCTTACCTTTTCCCTCTTACTCCCTTCACAGAATCACTGTGTTGTCAAATATTGCCATTTCTATCTTTATATTATCTTTCTTAATGCCCCCTTTCTTTCTAATTAGGTAGATACTGTCCTCATTTAAACTTTAATTATCCCTTTTTGGGACTATTACTAGTGTCACTTATCTAACTAGTCACCTTACAATAAGTTTCTTCTCATTCCAATTCAACTTCCTCTAATTTTTTCTAAATTGTAGGTTTGACTATGTCACCTCTTGCCATCTCCCCTCATTGAGCTCCAGTGGATCTCTTTCATGGTGAGCATCAAATATAAAGTCCTTGTTTACATATAAAACTCTTTATAATCTGACTCCTTTCTACTATTCAATCATTTACACATTTTCCCTCTTCCTCAGCTACACTTATCCACTGACAGTTCTTTTACAATTTCTCAAACATGATACCCCACATTCCATCTCTATCCCTTTGTACTGGTGATTCCCCTTACCTGGAATGGTTTATTCAAGTGATGTTAAACTCAAATAGAATGGATCTCTGCAAATAATTTTTCACTTGTAATATCATAAATTCATAGTATCTCTGTTGTTTCATATTTTTATTTATTTTGTGAAACATTTCCCAATAAAATTTTAATCTTTTTTGGGGCCACTCTGTACAATGCCTTGTTGGTACTTCCCTGGTTTTCTTTCAGATTCAGCTTAAAATTGATCTTTTTTCTCTCAGTCCAACTGCTAGTGCTTCCTTTTCTGGGCTTACTTTTATCAGCAACTCTGAACATTTCTTATATATGCCCATTTATGTGTTGACTCTCTCATTAGAACATATGCTCCTTAACATGCCTGGTCCATAGTAAGGAAGTGCTTAATAAATGCTTATTTATTAAATAATTGACTGACTAGGCTAAAGTGCGTTGGGACTATATCACTGTAAGATTTTCCAACTTTTAACACTGAATGATTGTCTCATTTTTATATATAGAATTTTATAGTTGCAGAGAGGCAGGATTTCCTCTCACTGGTAGGAAAAATGTGATCTAATTTGGACATACATTTTTTGTTGATCCTTCTTAAATCATTCCTTCTACTTATTCAGCTGCCAATCTAATGTTTTCTAAAACCTCCTTCCTCTCTGACCAGATCTGTCTTAAACTTTTCCTGATTCTTCTATTTCCTTTCAGTCCTAGACTTAACACAAATCCAAATTTTCTAACAAGTTTTCTTGGCTCTTGGGAACCTTTGGAGGAATTCTATTCTGCCTCTTTTGGCTTACAGTTATGGAAAAAAAAAAAGGAGCTTTAGGAAGTGTGTTGGAGCAAACCAATAGCCACATAATGTCTGCTAGGCTCTATCCCCACATGTATACTGAAGGAAATATAGAAAGTTAGAATTCATTCTCTAAAATGTTTTCTTGATTTGGTTTTCTATGTTTTTTACATGGGCCAGGTATAGTCTACTGGGCAATCATTTAACCATGTCTATTATGGGCAAGGCATTCTGCCTTTGCAATTATGAAAGTGACAAAATAAATAAATAAGGGAACAGATCCTGACAAGGAATGCTATGATCCTGTTAGATATCCAAAATAGGGATGTGTGAAGATCATCTATTTCAATGTAGGATGATGTGGGGAAAAGTTTCTATTCCTTTTGTTACATATCACTAAAAGTTCTTCTTTGAAATTCACTTAAGGGTCAGTATCATAGATTTAGAGCTGGAAAGTACCATGGGGTTGCCTAATTCCACTCATTCATTTTCTAGATGAAGACATTAAAGAATACACAGGTCTCAGGACTTGTCCACAGTCATACAGGTAATAAGAATATAAGATGAGGTTGAGTCTGAATCCTCTGCCTCCAAATGTAGTGTTCTTTCCTTTGTGTTATATCACCCCTTATTAGACCATTGGAATTTTGCTTCTGCAAACCAATTGATCTCATTATATTGCTATATTCAATAGTGTTTTAGCAGTGCAATTTTTTTATTATTTTATTTAAGATTAATCTTTTTATCCATATATTTATTCAAGTGTGTATGGTTAAAAACACTATAGGGGAAGAAGTATAATGATAAATTAAAAGCAAATGAGAAGACTTATCTTTCAACTTTTAGAAGCTATGTTTGATCATCTTTTTTTGTCATTTAATACAAAATATTTGGTTATGGGGGAAAAAAAAAACCTTTTCATCATTTAGAGCTGATGAACAGATTTTTAAATCATGTGAGTAACAAAAGAGTAAAGGGAGCCTTCCAAATACATTAGGAGAAGAAACAGATTTGTTTTATACAATCAGTTTTCAAAGAAAAAAATGCAAGAACAGACATCCCCAGAGACTTCAAAGGTATGTGCTGCTAAATGGAAAACAATAGGCTCTTATTGGAGAATTGCATGTAACCATCTTTTAATGCAATAAACAGACAAGGATGTTTGAGTTTTGTCCCTGAGAAAAGTAAGTAACCATCACAATCCCTTATTCTGTAACCTGAGCTTGCTTAACCCAGGTAAGATTTGCCTATGGCAACAGAAGCTGAAAAAGAGCAAATGAATCACTGTAAAACGAGAACAAAATCATACCAAAATGACAAGTCTGGGAAAATAAATATAAATACTGAAACACTTGGCAAAAGAAGGATACCCTTATATATTCTCCAAGAAATCAGTAGTGCATATTAAATCAGAATGGAATGGGTTTAGGGTAGGGAAAGTATTTTTTTAATGGTTTACATTGTATCCAATCCTTCCTTCCTTCCTTCCTTCCTTCCTTCTTTCCTTCCTTCCTTCCTTCTTTCCTTCCTTCCTTCCTTCCTTCCTTCCTTCCTTCCTTCCTTCCTTCCTTCCTTCCTTCCTTCCTTCCTTCCTTCCTTCCTTCCTTCCTTCCTTCCTTCCTTCCTTCCTTCCTTCCTTCCTTCCTTCCTTCCTTCCTTCTTTCCTTCCTTCCTTCCTTCCTTCCTTCCTTCCTTCCTTCCTTCCTTCCTTCCTTTCTTCCACTTTTTCATAGAAGCGTCAAGAATAAATAGTATTGTTTACCCCTTTATAGACTCAGTCATAATTAACTTAATTTACACTAGCAGAGTGCACACTAGAAAAGTGGATAATTAAATGGAAAATTACATAACTACCATGATAATTCAGACAAATTTTGCCTCAATTTAATGGATAAATAAAGGTTTTAACCATCATGTTGTCAGTGAAATTAGACTTCTTTCAAGCTGGATTTGAGAATCAGTTTTTAAAAGTTTCATTAAAAAAAAAAACAAAGAAGGAAATATTTCACCCCCAAAATTCAACCTTGGACATTGTTTGTTTTGTTTTTAGATTGGTGGAATCTGAACTCATGAGTCTCAGAGATCAACTAATCCAACTCTGCTACCATTTTAGAGACTAGTAAACTGAGGATCCAAGAGAAAATGTGAGTTGTACTACTTTACACAGATAGTGGTAGAACAAGGATATAAACAAGTGCAGGTCCTCTGCCTCCCAGTCTATCATGGTAGCACAGGGTACCTTCTCTGTTTTAATTTGTTTTCTTCTCTCATGCCTTTTGAATAACTCATTTACAACTGAGCAGCAGTACTAGAAACAGAATTCTTTGTCTTTTCTTCCTTTAATACATCCACTTTTTACTTCCTTTCTGACTTCTCTATGTCTTAATGTCATCTAAGCTGCTTCAATTGCTTGAAATGAATACCTGGTGAACCCATATGTGCAGAAATGTTTGTGGCAGACCTTTTTGTAGTGGCAAGAAATCAAAATTGAGTGGATACTCATCAGTTGGAGAATGGTTGAATAACTTATGGTATATGAAAGTTATGGAATATTATTGTTCTATAAGAAACGATCAGCAGGATGATTTCAGAAAGGCCTGGAGATGCTAAGTGAAGTGAGCAGAACTAGGAGATCATTATACACGGCAACAACAAGATTATACATTGTTCTTTTCAACAATGAGATGATCCAGGCTATTTTCAATGATCTTGTGATGAAGAGAGCCATGTACACCCAGAGGGAGGATTGTAGGAACTGAGTGTGGATCACAACATACCATTTTTACTCTTTTTGTTGTTGTTTGTTTGCATTTTTTCTTTCTCATTTTTTTTCCTTTTTGAATTGATTTTTCTTGTGCAGCAAGATAATTATATAAATATGTTTTCATATATTAGATTCAACATATATTTTATCATGTTTAACATATATTGGATTACTTGATATTTGAAGGAGGGTGGGAGGAAGGAGGGAAATTGGAACACAAGGTTTTGCAAGGGTTAATGTTGAAAAATTATCCATGCCTATGGTTTGAAAATTAAAAAGCTTTAATATACATATAAGATAAAATATAAAAAAAATACAATTTCATTAATGAAAAAAAAAAAGAAATGAATGCCTGGCTAAACAAATGTATGAATTTAAGGAACACATAGGAAAAAAGCATGTGAGTTCCATCCTTTCCCCACAATAAGGAGATAAAAAGAAGCTCTCCAAAGCATCATCATGTATAACTGAAACACTACTGCCAAAACTGTGTTCTGTATAGTATCTCTGTCTTGTTCCAAACTAATAGAGTTAGAAGAAATTTTAGCTTTTGATATGGCAAAAACACTTCTTCAAAGTTTCCCCAATTAAAAGAAGCTTAAAAGAAAAGAAAAAAAAAGTTGTTTATAATTAATGATTGGTTGGGATTCTCCAAGGTTATTGATTGAAGATTAACAATTTGTAGCACCTGAAAACACCTTTATAGAATTTATTCTGCTTTCCTTTATTTGTTCTAGGCACTGAGCCTGTTTGAATTTGACACTGTCAGTGGCCTTCTCCATTTTGATTCTTTTTCTTTGGTGTCTGGGACAGAGTTCTTTTCTAATTTTTCTCTAATCTCTCTGATACCTTGATTCCAATATTTGTTGCTGATTTATTTTCTCTCTCCCTTTTCCCTGAATCTGGGTGTCTCCCACAGCTCTCTCTTGAGTTTCTTTCTTTCCTCAATCTACTCTCTTCCCCTTGGCATGTCATCCACACCCACTAGTTCAATTAACATTTGTGTGTGGCTACAAAAGGGCAACATAATATATGGACAGACTGCCTGATTTGGCATAAGAAAACCCTGAATTTGAATTTTGTCTCAAGCATTTAATTTTAGGCATTATTGTTCAGTCTAACTGTTTATTTATGGCTGACTCTTTGTGACCTGAGTGGACATTCCAAGATGGGGTTTTCTTGACAAAGATAATGGATTTGTCATTTTCTTTTCCAAACATCTCCAGTGACCTGCCCAGGGTTATATAGTGAGTTAGCATCTGAGGCCAGATTTGAACCCAGTTTTTTCTAATTCTAGCAGCAGCTCTCTATCTTCTTAGCCATCTAACTGCCTTCAACTTCTATATGATACAGGGAACATTATTTAATGTTTTTGGGTTAGTTTCCTCATCTGATGGGGAAATGGAAGTTGATGACATCCAACTCGATTTCCAAGATTCCTATTTCCAATTTCTACCCTAAACCCCAATGTTAGAACACCAAAATATGGGTGTATATTTTAATCTGCAAAGCTCACTGGTATTTCAAATTCAAATTGCCTTAAAAATGTAAAAAGACACTCATCATCTTCTCAAAAAATTATCTTCTTCTATCTTTTCTATTTCTGTTTACATCAGCACCATCCTCCCAGTCACCAAGAATAAAAAATCTCAGTTATCTTTGATGTTTTACTTCTTCACTTCCTATATCAATTACTTATAAATTTCAAATAATTCTTCCTCCAAAATCTCCCTCCCATGTTCCCCTCTTTTTAATTTCTGTTGCTGACACCTTTGTTCAAGATTTTATAGTACCTGATCTTACAGTCTCTTCTCATAGGATCATAGATCCAAGACTAGAAGGATTTTCAGAAGCCGTTTATGGTTTCTCCTTATTTTACTGGCAAGTGTATCAATGATTAGGGAAGTTGTTACTTTCCCAAAGTTATCAGGTATTAAGAGTCATGGGGATGACTTGAACACCCTTTGATTGCAGAGACAATTATAAACAATTTACTGTACCACACTGTTTTTTCCATCTCCAATCTCATTTTACAGCAGCACAAAAGCAATGATCCTAATCATTCACCCTCCTCCTTTTTGAAAAAATTTTGGTGAGTCACCATTACATGCATGATAAAATATAAAATCCTTTACTTAGAATTTATAATCCCCCAAAGCCTGATTGCAGTGTACCTTTTTAAGCTGTTATGTCTAGGTCTCACAATACACTCTGAGCAAAACATATCATACAAATATCATTTCATAGACATAACATTTATAGGATAAAATATGCATCTATGAATGAATGAAAAACACTTATTATACATTTACTAGATATGACTAGGGAAGCAAATATAAAAATGGGATATTCCTTGCCCTAAAGATATTTAAATTCTAATGAATGAAACAAAATACACTGGGCAATGTTTTTTATCTTTTTTTAGTTTAGACTATCACATACTTGAATAGATGGCCATATTATCCCATATTCACTAACATGACTGATTCCTTCCTAAGCAATGTATAAAAATACCTTTAATGTTTGCATAATGGCATACAGCTGAATGAGCATGCATAGCATCCTTCTATTAGATTACATGTCAAGCACAAATGATATAGACGGACAAGAATGACAAGAAAGAATAGAATGGGTTTGATTTCATTTTAGGAATTTTATGAAGACTCTGAGGATCCCAGAAACTCTTCTTTCCACAAAAGCCCATCTTTTTTAACATAATTATTCTTCTGGCATTATTATATGGTTTTAGCTCAACAGGCAAAGGCTATATGAGCAATGAATTCAATTAAGTTACATCATGGGCAATGAGTTCAAATAGGCTGCGCAATAGTCCCCATGATATCCTATATTTAGTAAATGTTATAAGTTATAACATTTCATATTGCAAAAAAGAATAGGACTTGTGATAACCTGTATGTTGTATTGGTTCCTAGAGGAAGTTCTTTAGCACTTTAGGTAAATCCTCTAAGAAGCATACATAGAGAAAAAATGGATAATGTTCTCATTCAATAGAAAAAAAAAAAGGATGGATTGTTCTCTGAAATGATGGAGAGAATATATAATTGATAAAATTGCAAATCTACTGAAACATCAATTCCTTCCATATCCTTTATTATTCCTTAAATACTTCTCAAATTACATGGAATTAAAAAAATTAAAAAATTTACAAATGAATGTAAACTCTCTGAGGGCAAGAATTATTACATTTTCATCTTTGTATTCTTAACATCTAGCATTCCTTTCATAGGGTAAAAGTTACACAAATGTTTTAAAGGGATTAATGGATGAATGAATTCAACACCTTGTTTTTTCTTTTCTATTGAATAAGAATCAGGCACTAATGAAAGTTCATAAGTATTATAAACTGCCTGACTGTAGAACTCATATTTTATCATTTAATTTAGTTCAGATATATCAGCTATGAATTATTGTGATACAGATTTCTTCACTGCCCTTTACAGAATTCAGAAAAAGCAAAAAAAAATCTGACTAAATATTCGATTATAGCTCCTTTTTCATTCCTCTTGACAATACAGAGTTACTTTCCAGAATTCAAAATCTTAAATGAGCTTTACTATATGAGCAAAGTAGGGATGCATGCCACTTTTCTTCAAAATAGCAGATCAGGTCCTCTGGTCCACCTCTGGTCCAGCATCAACTTTTAAAATTTCTTTTCTTCCATAGTATTTGTTATATATTCTAAAATACTTTAAATACCTACATGAAAAAAAATTAATAGTCACTTTGGAAAATCATTTCATTTTAGAACATCATTATTGGGAATGAATTATATGACATGGTTGTTATATAATCATATTAGATAATTTTTGATAGGTGCAATATAATAAACTATTTTTAATTATGGAAAAGGAATGACTGATTGCATTTCCAAATGAAATAAAAGAAGATATAAGAAAAATTCTCCAAAATTAGTTTTTAGAGTAATCAATTGATCTGCAAAGGGAAAAAAATCACTTTGAATTTCCCAGAGCTTTGACTTCTGAACAATATTTGCTTTAGGGACTGTTACAGTCAAGAAGGACAGCCATTTCCCCCTAAACGGGAGAATATAGTGAAAGGATCAACTTTTTAAAATACATAGTGAAATTTAGACTTGCCCTGGAAGATATCTCCTTTTCTTTTTCTCCTTTATCTCACTTCCACATTCAAGGTTTGGTTAAAATGAGTCAGTATGGTTCCAAGGAATGAACCAAACCTCACAGATGACTGATCTCCCAGGGGTACTCTGTAATTTGTTTCCTTGAATTCATCCTAATAACTGGAAGGGAAGCTGCCAACAGAAGAAGATCTCCAAGGTGAACCCAGGCTAGTTTATTCTGGACTAGAAATCCAAGATTTAATCCAGAACAGAAATTGCCCATAGGAATGCATTGAGTAATGTGGTTGTTCAATTTGCTTTGAGTCCATCAATAAGTATTCAGTGGACTTTTCTTTAGCTGTACCCTTGCCAAGATCTTGAAGGAGGGGCATCACTGCTAAAAAGATGCAACATGATGTTGTTAGTATTCTAATTATTCATTACTATTAATTTGATCCTTCAGTGACTCTTCTGATCTATTTTGTGCCTGAATTATATTAGATACATTTTACCTTAAGAATTTCTTAGGATGTTCATTCACACCCTTATACAGCTCATGCCAAAAGAATTCACAGAGGATGGAAAACAAATCATGATAGTACATTGAATTTCTCAAGAAAGGAGGAAAAAAACCACAATTGGACAATTGGGAAGCAAGGAAAAAGGAGATTTTTGGTTTGTTTAGTGTACTTTTTGTAAATTTATTGTATATTGTATATTATTATTTATAACAAATTTTATAGTGCTATGTAAATATTAGTCTATATTACCTATCATCATCATCATCATCATCTTGGACAGGTCTCAAAGATAGGAAAAGAAAAAAAAATCAGAATTTAAGAAAAAAAAATTAAGTCTAGAGGGACCACATAGTAGAATTGATTCACCATTTTAAATGATGGTTAGTTGCTTAGGACTAGAAAAGTCCATCTTTTTAGCATAATTTTTTTTCAAATAATATTGTATGGCCTTAACTCACTGAACACCATGGTCTTAGAATAATAACAATTACAGGTGACACACTAGACAAAGAAAAGACCATGTTGGCTGCAGGTAGATTATACAACTAACAAAGAGCTTTCTATAAGTAGTGGTATAAGGATTCATCAATGACATAATGGACATTGCAAGACTAAGAAATGATAGGTGCCAAATTCAAGTACTACATTTATGTTCATACAAAAGTAAAACAAAAATATAGAGCTCTCCAGTTTGTCTGGGTTAAGCTACTATGGCGTGCTGGAACTCTGTCTTCCCAGAAATCAGCCAGAGTCAGGATCACTAAACATCTTTATTCTTGATCTTTTACGGTCAAGGTCAGGGGGTCAGGTCTAGCAATGTCACACACATCTTCTTCCCCCAAACGCTAGGAGAGACTGACTCAGCGTCAGCGTCTCAATTTCCTCTTTCTCCTCCTACTCCTCCCACACATGTCATTTCCCCCTCTTTGTCCCACCAATCAAGTCAGCACAGAACAGCTGGGGAGGGTCAACCTTCAAACAAGTTAATATGGAACCATCCAATTGGCAATTAGTGTCATGTGCTCTATTATCCAAGTGCATTTGCTCAGTTCTAGCCCTTTACAATGGAGGACTCTGAAGAAGCATGGAATAGTAATTAGAATCCTGGACTTAAAGTAAAGAAGACACAGATTCAAATTCTGTCTCAGACAATTACTAGCCACATGACTCTGACCAGGTCATTTCTCATGATTTCACTTTCCCATCTGTCAACTTAGAAGGCTGAATTAGATAATTTCTAATATCCCTAATATGACTTTGTAAAAGTCAAGTGACTTACAAATATATAGATAGGAATCACAAATAGCAAAAAAAAAAAAAAAAAAAAAAAGAAAAAAAGAAGAAAGAAAGAAAGAAAGAAAAGAATGTATTTTAGCCTGTACCAGTAGTAAGAATATCCATACTGTTTAGATCTATGCAAATTGAGAAGTAAGATATAAATACACTGCCTTGTAGTTCAATTACGTCCTGAAGAACTTGGGATTTTTCAGGGAAGTATAGCATGGTACTGACTGATTATGGCTTTTCACTGTTGTAGTCTTAGAAAAGCAACTTTGTGAAGTTTTAGTTAACAAGCAATCCATTTGTCTGGTCTTAATACTAGTTCATATCTTTCTGTTACTACACCCTTAGTTTGAATGTGAATTTCCCGAGTTAAGTGACTTAATTCCCAAATGTAATACCAGGATAAAAATATATGAAGGGAGAGAGGAAGGAGTAAAGAACAGCAACAACAAACTAACTAACTAAATAAACAAACCTTAACTTCCCTCCCATGAAATAGACACGCAAAAGAGGAGTACTACTTATCTAGCACATGACATTATAGAAACCACAAAAACTTCAAAATACTCATTTTTACATTAAAACATCTCCCCAAACCCCAAACCACCAGTTTCAAACTGTGGTTTTCATATATTATTAAATGATCTATAATAAGCAACATTCAGAATCAGCACAAAGCCTAATTATAGAATATCTTTACTGGAGCTGCTTCTATTTACATCTTCCAAACCACAGAAGCAAATACTGTAGACATTCCCAAGGCGTCAGCATCTTCTTGCCCATTTTCTTAACTTTTTGACTACCTTTGAACTTTCTGTGAAATCTTCCCTTTGAAAACATAGTGGCAGAATATTTTCAGTTTCAGGGCAATTTTGGTTTATAATTTTGATTTCTTCTAGTTAACAATGCATTTCCTAGAATATTGAGCATCAAAAACATAAATTCAGATGTAAAAACAACAAAAAACCTCTAGCTATTTCATAACTGATAAACAGCTTTTGTCTGATTTGGATGAGCTCATTCTTCTTGGGAAATAATGAGTTTTTTTTAATATCTTTCTTCTTCAGTAAAATAGGAAAAGAATCTAAAATAATAAAACATATACAGAATATTTTCTCTATCACTCCATAGGCTGGGGCCAAATCATTGCGTGTCAAATTGGAAGGGATAATAGCAGAAATCATTTAGTACAGACTGTATATTGAAGAAAAAGGTTCTTAACCTTCTGTGAGACTGATGAAGCCTGTGCATCCCTTCACAAAATAATGTTTTTAAATATATTAAATACATGGGATTATAAAAGGAAGTCGATTATATTTAAATATAGTTTTATAAAAATTGTATAGACCCTTGATAAAGAGCTCTTACTTTGGGAAGTTATCAACTTGACTTTACTTAAAGATAGTAAAAAAGATAACCTACTATTTCCCAACGCCATCCATTCCAAATTTGTATGGTTCTAAGTGCCAGCAAGCTAATCCTTAGTTTCAGTCTAAATATGAGTATAGCCTGATTCTCCTGGATCTGATCTCTGGGATCAAAAGGGAGTAAATATAGCCTTTCTTCCAACATGGTAGCCATCTAAGTACTTGAAGATACCTATTTTTGTTTCCTCAAATTTTCTCTGCTCCAGGTTAGACAGGCTCAAATTTGTCAAATGATGTTCCAATGTCATGATATCAAAGCTCTTTGGCAGTCTAGTTACCCTCTTCTGAATATGCAAATTTATCAATGTCACTTTTAAAATGTGGTCTCTTCAATACCCAAGAGGAGATTCTTGATATCATCTATAAATAATCTATAGAAGATCCAATGTACTCAAGGACTTTCTCTGGCTCTTTCCAACATCATCCATGAAAAGACAAAGATACTGTTATATAAAATTTTTACTTTACTTGGATGATTGATAACTGGGCTAAAAAAACAGGTTCAGTTATAATTAGAGAGAATAATATTACTTTTCCCCCATCAAACGATAGATCAATCATGAATAAGAATTCATTTAGCACCTACTATATATACCAAACACTATACGAGGCATTGAAGTACTAAGAAAAATTAAATAGACTCTTCCTTTGTGTGGCATGTGTTCCTTAGCGATGGGGAGGCAAGTGAGGGGGGGTTGGCAAATTCACAGAACAATAGATAATAGATAGACATAGATATAGATAGATATGAGACAACTAGGTGGTACAGTAGATAGAACATTGAGTCTGGTGTCAATAAGTTCTGATTTCAAATTTATTCTCAGACACTAGTTGGGTGATGTCACCCAACTAGTCACTTGGATAAGTCACTTGGCCCCAGTTTGCCTCAGTTCCTCATCTGTAAAAAACAGGATATGGTAGGAAAGGAAATGATAAATCACTCAGTATCTTTGCCAAGAAAATCCAGGGGACAAACCCGTAGAATCATGAAAAATCAAACACACACACACACACACACACACACACACACACACACACACACACACACACATACACACACACATATATATGTGTCTGTGTGTGTTGAACGATTGAACAACATTACATATCTGTATAGTAAATATAGTAATACACACACACACACACACACACACACACATAAGCACATACACAGAAATATTTATTTTTCCTCTAGGGATGAAGACACTATCAATTGAGGCAAACAGGTCAGGTTTCCCATAGGGATTGCATCTGGCTTAAGCTTCAAAGGGGGCTAATGATTCCATGAGGTTGGGAAGACAATCCAGAACCAGGAAAAAGCATATTGAGAGGCACTAAGGTGGAAGATGTAATGTTGCATGTGAGAAAAGGCAATTTTGTCAGTTTTATTAGAATATATATAGTGCATGAAGTGGTATAATTTATAATAAACTTTGAAAGATAAACCTCTTTCAGATTATTAAAAGTTTTAAATGCTGAAGATAGAACTTTGTATTTAATCCAAGAGTTAATAAGCAGCCAATTTTTTTTTCAAGTAACAATAATTGGCAAGTAGTGATTAGAAATTTTGCTATGACATAGAAAAAAATAACCACAAAATTCATCTGGAAGAACAAAAGATCAAGACTTTCTTTTTTTTTAATTTTTATTTTTTTATTAATTTTATAATTATAAGATTTTTGACAGTAAATATGCATGGGTAATTTTTTTTTTACAACATTATCCCTTACACTCACTTCTGTTCCAAATGTTCCCCTCCTTCCCTCCACCCCCTCTCCTAGATGGCAGGCAGTCCCATACATGTTAAACATGTTATAGTATATCCTAGATACAATATATGTGTGCAGAACCCAATTTTTTTGTTGCAAAGGAAGAATTGGATTCAGAAGGTAAAAATAACCTGGGAAGAAAAACAAAAATGCTAACAGTTTACACTCATTTCCCAGTGTTCCTTCTCTGGGTGTAGCTGATTCTGTCCATCATTGATCAATTGGATATGAATTAGATCTTCTCTTTGTTGAAGATATCCACTTCCATCAGAATACATCCTCATATAGAATTGTTATTGAAGTGTATAATGACCTCCTGGTTTGGCCCATTTCACTTAGCATCAGTTCATGTAAGTCTCTCCAGGCCTTTCTGATATCATCCTGCTGGTCATTTCCTACAGAACAATAATATTCCATAGCATTCATATACCACAACTTACCCAACCATTCTCCAATTTATAGGCATCCACTCAATTTCCAGCTTCTAGCCACTATGAAAAGGGCTGCCACAAACATTTTGGCACATACAGGTCCCTTTCCCTTCTTTAGTATTTCTTTGGGATATAAGCCCAATAGCAGCAATGCTGAATCAAAGGGTATGCAGTTTGATAACTTTTTGGGCTTAGTTCCAAATTGAGCTCCAGGAAGGTTGGATTCTTTCACAACTCCACCAATAATGCATCAGTGTCCCAGTTTTCCTACAGCCCCTCCAACATTCATCATTATTTTTTCCTGTCATTTTAGCCAATCTGACAGGTGTGTAGTGGTATCTCAGAGTTGTCTTAATTTGCATTTCTCTGATCAATAGTGATTTGGAACACTTTCATATGAGTGGATATAGTTTCAATTTCCTCATCTGAAAATTGTCTGCTCATATCCTTTGATCATTTATCAATTGGAGAATGGTTTGATTTATTATAAGTTAGAGTCAGTTCTCTATATATTTTGGAGATAAGGCCTTTATTAGAACCTTTAACTGTAAAAATGTTTTCCCAGTTTGATACTTCCCTTCTAATCTTGTTCCATTAGTTTTGTTTGTATAGAAGCTTTTTAATTTGATGTAATCAAAATTTTCTATTTTGTGATCAATAATGATCTCTAGTTCTCCTCTGGTCACAAATTCCTTCCTCCTCCACAAGTCTGAGAGGTAGACTATCCTATGTTCCTCTAATTTATTTGTGATCTCGTTCTTTATGCCTATATCATGGACCCATTTTGAAAAAGATCAAGACTTTCAAAGGAGCTAATGAAAGAAAATCAAATGAAGGTAGCCTAGCTATATCAGATCTAAAATTATATTATAAAGCAGCGGTTACCAAAACCATTCAGTATTGGCTAAGAAAGACTAGTTGATCAGAGGTTAGGTTCAAATAGGTTAGGTTCAAATAGATTAGGTTGATCAGAGGTTAGGCTCAAAGGACAAAATAGTCAATAACTTCAATAATCTAGTGTTTGACAAACCCAAAGACCTCAGCTTTTGGGATAAGAATTCACTGTTTGACAAAAACTGCTGGGAAAATTGGAAATTAATATGACAGAAACTAGGCATTAACCCCTACTTAACACCATACACCAAGATAAGGACAAAATAGGTTCATGACCTAAGCAAAAAGAATGAGATTATAAATAAATTAGAAGAAAATAGGATAGTTTACTTCTCAGACTTGTGGAGGAGGAAGGAATTTATGATCAAAGGAGAACTAGAGATCATTATTGATCCCCAAATATAAAATTTTGATTATATCAAATTGAAAAGATTTTATACAAACAAAACTAATGCAGACAAGATTAAAAGGGAAGCAATAAACTGGGAAAACATTTTTCTAGTCAAAGTTTCTGATAAAGGCCTTATTTCCAAAATGTATAGAGAATTGACTCTAATTTATAAGAAATCAAGCCATTCTCCAATTGATAAATGGTCAAAGGATATGAACAGACAATTCTCGGATAAAGAAATTGAAAATATTTCTAGCCATATGAAAAGATGCTCCAAATCATTAATAATCAGAGAAATTCAAATTAAGACAACTCTGAGATCTCACTAAGCACCTGTCAGATTGGCTAGAATGACAGGAAAAGATAATGCTGAATGTTGGAGGGGATATGGGAAAATAGGGACACTGATACATTGTTGGTGGAATTATGAATACATCCAGCCATTCTGGAGAGCAATTTGTAACTGCTTAAAAAGTTATCAAACTGTGCATACCCTTTGATCCAGCAGTGTTATTACTGGACTTATATTCCAACGATATTTTAAAGAAGGGAAAGGGACTTGTATGTTCAAGAATGTTTGTGGCAGCCCTCTTTGTAGTGGCCAGAAACTGGAAATTGAGTAGATGCCCATCAATTGGAGAATGGCTGAATAAATTGTTGTATATGAATCTTATGGAATATTATTATTCTGTAAGAAATGACCAGCAGGATGATTTCAGAAAGGCCTAGAGAGACTTACATGAACTGATGTTGAGTGAAATGAGAAGGACCAGGAGATCATTATATACTTCAACAACAATACTATAGGATTGTTATGGGCCAGAACTTGAAACAAGGTGCTGAGTCACTGATAGAGACAATGCTTATGTACTTAGTTCACATCTTTAAAGGAGTTCACACATTAGTTCACACATATGCACCTTTAGAGAGCATATATAAGAAGAATCTACAAGCCCAGTAAAGGACAAGCCCACTCTTGGACTTCTGGGAGATTCACAAGTGAGAAACCCATAAGCCCACTTTCTGGGAGGAGAAGTCAAGATTCATTCCAACTTCTACCTTTGTTATGGCTGGAGACATTCCAAGAGAACTCTGGGAAC